>NW_026516686.1:0-488103 GCF_025766255.1 Zychaea mexicana | reverse complement strand
TTGTAATAAACGCGATCTTTATTTTTACATCTTCCTACTGCCATTGCGCTTGGTACTTGTTGGTGCTTTCTCTGGAGCAGTTATGTAGTTGCAAATGAGCCTTTTTGTGCTTGAGTCGTCGAGAAAACCGTAGGCTGTGCATTCGCATGTGTGCTCTCAAAAACAATACAGCTGGTTTACCTTCACGATTATACCAACAATGATTGCAAATTGCTGGTGGCAAAATAAATAACCGTATCGCAAAGCAAACAGACCATCCCCATATTCACATGGGTCCATGGCTATGATAAGGCTTTTGGCGAATCGAATGTGTTGGTTTTCTTTATACACGCACCGCCTGTTGCCCCTTGAACGCGTGATACCGGTCTTCCTGGGGATAAGCTTTTTCTTTCTACACTTCTTATTGGATCGCATTCCTAACACTATCCGCTTTTACCCGCCATTGCCTCCTTTCCACCTACCACTTCCAGATTTATTTTTTGTCTTTGTTGATAAGATAATTTGTTACAAGGTAGCGGTGTTGATACCTTTAACAGCCGCCTTTTTCTTTGTGAATAATGGTAGCTTATAAGATCACAGAATGGCCGTCGCCGGCTACAAGTTTCTTTAAGTGATACGAACGACATAGAGCTATGGATGAATGTCGTCGGCGCATATCGGATTATGGCCGTTCATTGAACAAGTGTCTCTTGTCCAGGTTACCAACTATAATCTTGTGCGAACATTCTTTCACATCAATTGTTTACTGATAGTACTACGGTGTATTTATTATCAGAGGCTTCGGTGGACTTATTATCAACATGTCTGATAATCTTTTAAGCTCATATGAAGCCTTTCCGCATCTGGCACACGACCTAGTTCCCTTGGACTTCATCCGAGCTTTGACAAACAACCGCTTCCTTCACCAGCTGTTTATCAACCAATGAAACAAGGTGAGCCATCCTGTATTTTTCATCCCTATGATTCTAACCGTGTTGCTTTTGTTTACATTCGAATAAGAAGTTCTTTGTTTATTATGTTGAAACGTTGATGGTTGAGGTGTTTGTGTTTTTAAAGGCTTGTTTCGAAGAGCAGTGGCAACTCCGCGGTTGACTACGGTTTGTTTATGGTCAATTCTGAACTGGCTATGTCTTGATTTTCCCCACTGCTAGATAGCCGGAGACCCCAACTAAATATACTGTCTTTCTCTTCTCTTTTAGAATCTCTTCTCTTTTAGAAAATAAGTTTTCGAATTGCAGTCGCACTATGATCACGCACTGTTTCATTTTGTTTATGCAAGACTGGACGACAGATTTTTGACTGGTGGCACAGTACAAACTATCTTTTTTGTGGCGTTTGAAGGGGCCGTTGTTTGTTTATCAAGTGCAAGTACGGTAAATACTTGGCATCGATTGTTGTCACGCGACATAAATAATATAGTACCACACACATAGTGTCATAGATAACCGATGATATGTTGCTGTTCTTGTTACGAAAGATGGGCCCTATTAGGTTTCGATGAAAATGCCGCAATCTATCAGAGACAATGACTCAGCGTTTACATCCTAAATTACCATGTCTTCTCTGTTCTCCGTTTATCTTTCTTTTTACATTCTTCACCATTCTTTCGTACTGTTTTCTTTTCATCCTTCACTATCATCGTAGGGTCAGATCTTTTTGACACTCGATGAGTGGAAAACCCGCTCTATACGACGCTCAGTTGTCATCACGTCAAACGACTGTCCGTACACACCCTAAGCCGACCGGCGTCGTCAACCATGTACTGTGGTAGTCAACCAATTCAAGGTGTGTTCAAGCTTTTTTGGGCCCCTTATTGTGGATGTGCGCACTGAGACGTTGATAGCACAATGGCGAAGAGTCGGCCACTCACTGTTGTTGATAGATTCACGGTCCTTCATATTACATGCCAACAGCGTTTTTCAGATCTTCCAGCTGGCATATCTATCTAATTACAGTCATGCAGTAGGGTCGTCGGTATGGCGCAGGTAAACAGATTACGTTGCTGCTTGGGTTCGCTGTTCTGTTCAGCCGCAATGACATTTAACGCGTCACCATTCAAGTATGACTTGTATTGATATGCATCATTAGTTGAGTTGGTTTAAAAATGAATTTGAGCGCTACATAATTGGTGGTTTACTCACAAGTTTGTGTACATCAAGGACCAACTCTGTACCAAGTTCTCTATACCCGTTGTGAATTCAAAGTAGATGTCGTTCTGCACTTGCACCCAGTACCTTCGACTAGGGTGCGCTGACGTTGATCGGAGAACTTGATTACTGTTGCCATGTTATAAGTGGTCATGCTTATCGGGTTGTCACGGTGCCTATGCTGTCATGGACACACAGCTGTTGCTGGCCAGTTCCCTGTCGCTCGCCTTTACGATGGTCTATGTAAGCTCGTTGCTGGGCTTCTGTTTTATATGTCTCGTGACGATATCATGTAAGCGCCATTGGTACCTCTGATTTAGCTAGCTTCTGTCTGTTCATGTCGCTTGCTGGCCTTATTTGCTTGTAGTCTTTGTTTCTCCATAGTTGTCTTCTTTCTTTCCATGAATAAAAATATGATTTCACTCTTCGTACAATAATAATTCTTTGTGTCTGTCCAATAATCTTGTACACGTTGTTGACCTCTAGACATTAATGCCTTTCTCAATCATTGAGCCTTGGCTCTCTTCTTCCACCCAACTTGTTTATAATCACAATACAGTATACCCCCTTTCATTGCACATCCGTTAACAAAATTTTTGGGAACGGTAAAAATAACATGGTAAATTTCAAACCCCCGTTTATTTCACTTTCAATGTATCATCCAGGGTTAATCGCGTTATAATACAAAGTGCTCCTCCATATATGCTTTAAATAAATAAAGCGCTGCACATTATTAATTTCGGTTGAATTAAAGCGAATATCATAAAAACAAAAAAGAAAGCTGTCTAAAGAGCTTTGTCTAGCAAACAGTTTTTCTTGAAGCTTCCCGCGTAACTTCCGTAGTTTAGAAGGGAGACTAGGTATAATCTCTTCCTCTCCATCGGAGGTCAAGGAATCCAAAAAGTTAGTTTAATATTCATGAACAAGTTATCGTTTATCTTATATTTATAGAATATTTCAATAGAAAACAAATATTCATCCCTCTCCTTATGACTTCAAGTTCTTTTATATGATAGAATAATTCAAAAGGATATAAGTAACAGAGATATGCCTATCCCTGTATATATATTTTTCTGATTTCCGGTGATACTACTGGGCGGCAAGCAGTCGCTGATTTACCAAATGCTTCTTGGTCTCCCATTGTCTCTTCTTTCGGTGTATATTTTATTATTATGTATGTGGGAAAAAGTCAATACAGCCAGAAAATGTATTGGATAATGGGCTATGCGAATTACGATTCCTATATTGTGACAACTTCATGAGCGTTGGTAATCTATGTAGCATTAAGATGCGTCTTGATAACGAATATCCGTACACAGCTTTTGTGTCCTAGCATCCGTTGACTTTCACAATTATCATTTGGGAATTTCAAGTTGGAAATTAACGGGTGTCCTGATCTCGTTCCTGTATTATTTCCGCTACATGCTACATATCCTCTTATCGCCCTGTCAGCTCTTCATCATACACATTCACGCTCTCGAAATAAAAGCTCCTGTTGCCTTTCTTCATAGCCCTCGCTATAAACACGATCTCTTTTGTTTGCCATACGCCGAACCTCTGCCGCTTCGTCCTGACCACCGCCTATAACGTCATACCCCCCCCCAATACTTTTCACTTAGTGCCCAATCTCAACTTTCCAAACTTCCTAAGTCAACTTTGCTCTGCTCTTCTTGTACTTCATTTTCATCTTAGTAACTTATCCAACCTCATTTTTTTCTAAAACCACAAGAAAATCCGCAAAGATATTGAACATTTTCCTTTTCCGGTGCTTTTCTGGAAAATTCTCTTGTTTGTGTTTATACATCCTTCCAAAACAATTTCGCTTCTACTGTTTTTCCACTGCTTCAACACTTTTGCCGATTTGCTATGTTGGGGGACCACTGTATACTTTTTTGCTTCAGGAAAAAACGTGCTAGTACACAAGTCGCTTTGTTATGTACGTCGGTTTATGTGACTCACAGACAGGTTCCATGTATCAGCAGCACGACATGCTTACTTTTTTCTCCTGTCCTACCTTTTATCCCTCCTTCCGCCTTCACACAAACGAAAAGACCTATATCTTCTCATTATATCATACTGGCGTTGAGAAAATGGTTTTTCTAAACTAGCGTGACAGTCTACTTGTTGTATCCAACAAGGCTGATAACACTCATTCTTTGTTCCGTCATTAATGACTGCTGTTATTTCCCTCAAGATTTCACTAGCGTTCTTCATGTATCGCATCAGATCGGATATAAGGGCCATGCACACCCGATCCGGATATGCGGATGCACTGATGAAATTCGAATCCGCCGTATTTTCCAATATTGCGCATTAGTGAATGACAGCCTTCCACTGTACGCTCTCAGTCAACTAAATCACAACAATTGTTCAATAATGTGCTCCGGTTGCTATCCATATTCCGCTTCAAATGCTATTAACGTTCGCATTGTATATATTAAGAATGTCCCAATAGAAACAAACAAGTTCGATAAATCAAACAAAGACAGTAACGTCGCCTCAATATCGGTAAGTTCATAGACAATAGAATTGAACCCAACAACAAACGTTAATATTTTGGCCTTATCAACCGAGGAACCACTGCAGCAAAGATACTGCAGGGCCATGCAATACCGTGATGCGAATCAAAAAGATCGGAAGAATCAACTCGGCAAACTCTATGATGTAGATCAGCTTACTGCCATGCAAAGGGGCAGAGATGCTTTGGGAGTTAGTCTCACAGGAAACAATCAAATGTTGCAGAAGAAGCTGAAAGGCTAATATCTGATGAGCTTGATGCCGCGATTTTGAATACTCACGAGGAGACATGTGGCGTTGATGGTATTGATTTAATACCAAATGAAGAATCGGAGGATATCCATGCACCAAGTTCTTTCGACGACCTCGTCAACGATCTCTCTCTCTCTTCCTCCGAACCGTCTGCGGGCTCTCCTTCCTGCACCACGTTCTTCTCCATCTCTTCTTCTCTCATTCGTTTAACGATCTCCTGTTGCTTCTTCTCGTAGTACCATCTTGAGCAAGACTAAGAGAGTCCAAATCCTTGCCAGTTGCGCCTCTTCATTCGCCTTTTGCGCCTCCTCCAGCATTTCTCCAAAAGTCTCCTACTCTTTCCTTCCTCGACGACCTCCAGACGGGCGAGCTTCACCTGTTCACCAGCCAAGCTCTCGAGATCGTCGTCTTCGGCGTGTCGTCTCTTCAGAGCCTTGGCTTTCTTATTACCAATGGGCCGCACATCCTTCTCGCCATCCACGCTGACCTCGTTGGCCTTGTCGCTGATGAACTCAAATTTCTGCTCATCCTTCAGCAGAGGCTAGCAAGAGCCATCTTGAACGGCCTATACCGTGCTTCAACTTTGCCGTTGTACCTCTCGATTATGCGCTGTTTCTATTATAGGAACTTAAAGGAACTTCTCGAATCTGTAATATGCATATTCTTGTGCAAAGGACTACCCTGTCACCATCGGTCTCGTCACTTTTGGTGGCCCTCTCTCGATAAAGGCCGGGGCAGCTGCATATCTCGCGATTTGTGCGCTGATGATTTCCAACGACCTTGACAAGTTTCGGGGGTGCGGTTTTTGTCATTGCCGCCTTTTTCAAACTCTTCAAAAACGCGTTGCCAAAAGGTTTTTAAAATCTTGGTTGATGTCAACTTTTTCATCCTTGTCGACGAGAAGGCAGGCTTGGACCAAGAGCTGATCCTCGTCATTGCGCCACTAAGCACCTTTCGTCTTTTTTTTTGGTCGGCAGTTGCGACAGGGGAGGCAGCAGTAGCATTTCGACTTGAGGAGAGGGTGGTTTCGGGGAAAGTGACCGTAATCGTAGACATGGGATTGCTGTTGTCGTTGTTGATGTTCAAAATGTTTGGGAGCAGTATGTAGTTTAATAAAAAGCATTGCGCTGTATAAAATCAAAAGATACGTCGTCGTTTTTCTGCTATTACGTACGCGTGTACTCTGTGTGTGTGTGTGTTTGAGAAACTTAAAAATCACCAGGCCTACGAGAATTATGGTGGAGACCTGAGGCAAAGGATATGGTTATTAGACGCTAAAGTCGCTTCCCAACTGTTGTGACGTGTTGACTAATGCATTCACTGTTGACAAAGACAGTTAGAGTGTCCGATGGATACAAGGGGTTATCGTGTATACACGTTGGTTTGGGCTCGTTGCGGCCAGTAGTAGATGCATCGCTCGAGAAACCATTCCGAATGTCATGTCCAAGATGCATAAAGCTTGTTGCCGTGCTTTCCACATTAATTTACATCTTACGACGCTCAGGATAAATCAAAAAATGAACGAGGAGACGCGTTTAATACCACTACTACGTACGGAATGCCACCAACTGCAAAATTTAACGCTCAGTAGTAGGGGGGGTATAAGGATACCAAAAATCCTTGCCGAGTGTTGTTTAGCACTTAGGGATTCCTCAGGCGGAAAAAGGCTACGATACCATTCGTTATACCAAAATGTCTCCGCAGCAGAAATACTCACACCGCAGGCAACAGCAATTGGTTGTCAATAAAGCAAACTCATAAGCCTTACCAAAGAAGGGTTTTCATGGAGCGCGAAAAGCGAGGACATCTTTGTTAAGGTCATTGGCTGGTACAGTACAGGTACTCGACCGCTCACGATAAAGACCAGATGTTGGAGGTCTGACGCACGTTCATTGGTAGCCTTACGTCGAAAATTCATGTTTGCTTTCTGAGATTTTTGAATGCTCTGGAAAGCTTTCCGAGGCTTTCGAAGGCTTCAAAAAGCATCAGGTTACAACCTTTTCTCTGCCGTCCCTGCTACTGCCTACATATCTGCTGCCAGTCATCCTGTATACCCTGACTGCTATTTTCAAACTTAGAACAAAAGCTAAAGCCATCCTTGCTAATTACATGCGCTAAATATATCGAGTAGTGGATGTAAGGAGCAACTCATGCCGACAAGAGCAGCCAGGTGACGACGCGCTCTATAATTTCTTTTAAACGTCACATTGCTGCTGCTCTTCTTTCTACTCCTTCTGTTCATCGACATCCTGGTTGTTGCGATTGTGCCCCTTGGCCGTCACTGCCACTTCTTTCTTTGAATAGGCCGTTGTGGCATATTCTGACTTACTTGGAGTGGACTTGGTAGAGATTTCCATGCTATCTGAATTGATGCCTTGGAAAAACTTTCCGAAGCACCGTTCATGCATGAAACATCAGAAATTTTTGGTGTTACGCACTCTTTTGGAAAGTTCGAAACACCTAAATCCATAGTACACTTTCACAGCAATTATCTCTGCGTAATTACTATATATTTCGAAAGGGAAAAGTGCTTTCAGTGTAATTTATTCTTGCCTTCAACACACTCACTCTGTGATTATTTTTTGACGCGTTGGATATGGTACAAACACATCGCGTCTTATTCTACACCACTTTCTAGAGGATATTTTTTCGCAGTTAAATCTTTGTGTGTCCATCGTCGGTGTGTCTGTGGAGATACCTAAGTTGGTGCATAGCTATTATGAGCTGGCGCTAATACGATAACTCTGGTACCATGCCGCTACATAATGACAACGTTTCGCGGGTGACAAGGAAACGTAGTATGTTCTTGTCAAAAGAGAATAGAGAGGAATATGAACTTTCTGTTGACTAGTTCAATACATCCAAGCAGCTGCTGGCTTTGCCGCTTGAGATTATGTGGAAACAAAATCGAACGAAAGGGATGTCATTATATATGGTTGTCACGGATACTATACATGCGGTTTGCTTATTATCATTTGTTTACGGGAGTTGAGATACTACTAAAGTATGGTTAAAAGAAGAAGAGAGAAAGGGTAATAGAGGTGGTTATGGTAGAAATAATGGAACACATGTGAAAGGGGAGTAGAAGGAAATGACTACTTTTGGTTTTGTGCGTCATCGATGGGTTGACAACACGATCCGGGAAACCAACCACATGCATCTGGAGAGTATGTCAGCCGACCATACCACCATTCTGGCGTATCGTTCGCTTCTGTGCCTGTTGTTGTTCGTGGTGACGGTGTTGGTGGTCGTGAAGGAATCCATATTTGCAACATATCGCCCTTTCGTATTGTTAGCCGGTCCGACTGATCCGAGTCAAAATCTCGTATGGCAATGCATTGAAATTGTGAATCACTAAACAGCGAGCCCGTTCCGTCGGTGATTTTGGGATCCGATATAATCCCATGTACACCGTATACTGCAGAGGATGACATCGCTGTCGTCATGGTTGTCGTTGTAGATGAGGTACTATTGCCCTCTATTACAATGCTCATCAGTTTCTTCTAATACATGTACTTTTTCTCGCGCTCAAGAAACGAACACTTTTGAGAACATACCAACTACACCAGAATCATGCTTTCTCGTTCTTTTTGTTGATGGAGGGCTTGGAGATGGTGATGTTTTTTTGACACTGGGCGTCATGCCCGATGCCTGCAGTAACGCTTCTTCCCAGGTAAGCAAATCATCACTGCTGTCTTCTGATTGTAGGGATGATTGATTCGAATGCTGTTGCTGTTCTTCTTCTTGTCCTTTCCAATGACGATATTTTTGGATTGAGTAGAGACTCTCCATGCATTCTTGAACGGCCTGCATATTTCGCTGGTACTCCTTGATGATCACATCGGGGCTGCTGTTCAATCGTCCATCACCACGCTCTTGTAGTTTTCGTTGTTGCTGTTGCCCTTGTTTAGTATTTTGGTTGCTGCTGATGTCTTTGACAGTAAGCATCGTCTCCAAACGTAACCATTCATGCCATAACCGCTGATAGGTCTGACACTGCACAGTACTGAACTCTTGAATCAGAACGTCAAAGTATTCGGCCACCAAGTTTAAGAACTGTGGCAGCTCTTCGACAAGCTGTGTGTTGATGGCAATATATGCATCGTCTTTTTGGCGATCACCTCCTGCACGATCGTGATCCAGTAGCTTTTTGGCTCGCTTAGCAATGACTTGGGCAGGTTTTTCAAATAGGGCAAAATAACCCTCGGCTCGGCTCGTCACGATCTTGTTGATATGTGTTTCCTTTGTTTTAAAACGAAAGGGTAAGAGTGGCATTGAGGAGACCCATACGGAATAAAGCAAAAACAGAATTCTTACCGTTTCTTGGGAAATGCAGTCAAAGGACACGCCACTAAACGAGGTGATCGGACCACCAGACCCGTACAGATCGTTCAACACAGCTGCAAATGATTCAATTTCGACACAATGCTCTTTGGTCCGTTCGGCCCATGATTGCATATCCGTTACCAGTTGCCGTCCTTGTGCTTGTTGATACTCGAATCGTTCATATAGGGCATCAAAGAGCGCATCTTGCGTCGCTGCGTTTTTCTTGGTCAAGCCAGCTGCTTGCTTGATACGATATGCACGTCGAGCGATCGTCTTGTTGATCCCATGTCTAGAAAAAAGCGAGAGAGACCCCCGATGATGGGATCCTTTGCATGTGAGAAATCCAAGTTACACCACAGAAATAACTCAAGCATGGAATTCACTTACACTTTCTGTTGATCGAAATATATTGCATGGTTAAAAAAACAAACAATGAGACTCTTTTCTTGTACAACCACGCCATCGCCATCATTGTCGTCACCATCTCACCCTCCCACAACGTCGTCATCATCAACACAAGATTTGTTTTACCTACGCGCAATTCAGTTTTGCCGTCTCCTTTGCTCACAATCATATCTACGAGATCCTTGCGTCTTTTGGTTTCATTTATATGGTCTGCAATCTGCTGGATGCCCTGTGCTGCCGCTAATAACCGTTCATGCTCTTCCGGACTTGTCAAGGAAATCATTTCCTGATTGAATGATGATCAATTTTGTCGTCGTTGTTTAGTTCAGACGATGGAAAATGAAGATGATAAGCCCAAGCCTTCCCCTCCCCCTCCTTTTTTGTGTATGCAGATAAAAGTTATCTTCATTTACCTGGAAAAGCAAGGGGTACTTGAGCACGCGTTGTACTGGTTTGATCAATAAACTCGGTAAATCCCAGCTCGTGGTTCGACCTGCAAGCTCGCTATTGCATGTCTGGTTTTTCACGCATAAAATTTCATCATATAAAACCATATTAGTTAGCTTTATAATATAAAAGTTTCAAAACGGTAGTATAGACAAGTAGGGGTGCGTGGTCGGCTTTGATTATTTACCTTTAAAAATTGGGCTACTTCAGGTCGCGTCTGTTGAGCATTATGTAGCGTATTCATGGCATCTTGATGGCGTTTACAATAAGCGCAATATACTTGATCCATTCCACGCATCTTTTTTTTGTATGTCAGCTTCTGTGTATATAACAATTGAACAGATAAAGGAAAGAAGGGCTTATATACCATTTGCAGGAAAACTCGTCCAATGGCATGTACGGGTCGTTCTTCTGCACTTGCATTTGTCAGGGATGGAATCAATGTTTTTTCAAAATCCAATACAGAGGCAACGTTCGCAAATATTATCTTGGCTTCCCATGGTTGCAATAATCCCTTCGAAGTAGCATTAGCTGTTGCTGACAAGAATGTTGAGTCGGCAGTCGTCAATATCATGCTATTATTATAATCTTGTTCTTGCTGGTGTTTAGAAGCATACACATCCAGAACGAGCTGCATGTCTTGATAATAAGCTCTTTCTGTATCCAGCAACTCTTGGATGACGTTATGAAGTTTTTTACTGCTGGCTACTGTTACTGATGTTGGTGATGAATTTTGGTCGCTTGTGGCAGCGGATGAAAAATGGAAGCTCGAAGAAAAGGGTCTGGGTGCAGATGGCTCGAGTTTTCTTTCTCGTAAGCGATGAAGTGATTTTACTCGTCGGAAGGATGTGGTGGCGGCCATTAAGAGTGATGAAGCGGTTGAATCGATGCTGGTATTGGTGGACGATCGAGGAAGTGTCGTACCACCATTAGCATTATTGCTAGTGTTGTTGTTGTTGTTGCGTCCTCCTCCTTGCTGATCTTCAACAACAGCTAGGGTAGACAATGTGCTATTGTTATCATCAGACGATGAGAATGTGGATAGTGAAAGGCCGTTAAGGTCGCAAGGTATCGATGAAGATCCAGATAAACTGGTTGGGGGTGAATAGGATGATGACAAATGCTGCTGTTGTTGCTTTTTGTTCAAGAGCGAAGCAAACGAAATCTTCGTACGCAGGCGAGATGATTTCTTTTGGTTGCTGGTACTATCGTCGCTGTGGTCATTATACCGTGCTGCTGTTGCCATGGTATAACGATGCTCGTCACTATGACGACCCAGAGCAACTTGGTCCTCGTAGTTGTATTCTTTAAAAGTCGGCGGCGGTGAAGAAGAAGAAGAAGTAGAAGCAGTAGTGAAAGCTGATGACTTGCCGAAAAGGTCGTCGGCGGTAAAAGTAGCAGAGTCAGTCAACCAGGTAGATGACCATATTCGTGACGAGTCTTGCTGTAATGATGATTCGTCATTGTTTTTCTCATTGCTATGTGCTATACTAGTAGTAGAAATACTAGGAGCTATTCGATGCTGATAGTGATGATGATGCTGTATGGCATCAATGTCATAAAAATAGATCGTTTACAGATGTTATTAATGTTTGCCTCTTTGATTATTTGCTTGTATAAATTAGAATTGCCCATTGTTTACATGCTGTTCTGCTGCTGCCATTGTTGTTGTTGCTGTTTGTTTGTGTAATATAAAGATTTAAAAAATTAAGACAAAACAAGAAAAAGAGAAAAAGAGAGAGAGCTCAAGGCAAACAAGCTAGAGTAAGAAACTGATAATACACACACCATAGAAAACCCACCACTGCTGCACACACCCCTTTGCTCCTGTTGTTAAAACCATCCCCAAGGTACCCCCCCTTCTTTTCCTTGTTGGTTTGACCATATAACGGAAATCCCACCCTCACCTTCACTCCAAAAAAGGCTACCTTGCTCCTCTTCTCTTCTCTCACCGCACCACTCCCCCCCCCTAGTAGCTATATTACGCTATGCCGCCTAGAGCAGGAAGGCAGATTACATTCTGCTCTCTGTTGGTCTTCTTGTCCTCTCTATACACTAATAAACCCTGCTCTGCTCTATGTGTTCATCAACTTCAATCCACGTTTTCAAATGTATGTATAACTCTCTTTCTGAAGCGTATTATGCACAATTTGCGTAACATACAAAACATACTATTAGGATAGTGCCAACAGCTTTCTTGATCCGCTCTTTTGTTATAATGCCCCCCCTTTATTATTAGAGAGTTTTGTGTCTGCTGGCCTTAATACTAAAAATAATTTCGACTTCCTCTTCTCCTCCTAACGCATTTTCTTCCTCCTCTTCCTTCTTTCTGAATATCATCTATCAGACACCATTACTACTACTACCCGCAACACTCCTTTGGTGGCAATCTTCTTTTTGCTAATAGTTCTGACGCACAGTGAATTTTTTGGATCTGCAAATTGTTTTTAAGGGGATGGAAGAAAGTGGGGTAGGGAAAAAAAACGAGTACACAGGTTATTGGTGGGGATGGATTTTTGTTAGTAGCTACTATAAGTTGCATTAAGTCTCATTTCCAAGTGTTGAGCAGCTGTTAATGACGAAGTTTCATCTTGATCATCACTCGTCTTGAGCGATTGCATTTGAGATTTGGGAATGAATCGACTTGGCACAGGCTCCAGTTTTGCTTGACCGCCTTGACAGAAATAGGCCATACTGTACCGTGGTTTCATTTGCGTAGCAGGTGTAAAGATGACACGATGCTTTGTCGAACGCAAGAGGGAACACGTCCAGTATTCGAGACAATCGCCTAGATTGACAGTAAGGCAGTCGTCCACCACGGGCGCATCCAGCCATTTGATGCTTTTTTCATCAGGTGCATCACGGTTGGCTTGGATTTGGAGCCCTCCAATGCCGTTTTGGAAAAGTAAGGTCAGTGAGCCATAGTCAGAGTGACGGCCAATGCGGATATCGTCAACCTTGTTCGGATGATCCAGGGCTGGGTAGTGCAGGACGCGCAGCACGTCATTGGATGGCATATCGTATGCATGCCGGCTCGAGAACCAAGTGCGACCACCTTCGGACTCGGGGATCTTTTGGAGAAAAAAATAACACTTCTTTAACGAACCTTTTTAACACAAAAGGCGCTATTTCTATTTAATAAACCCACCTCCAAAGCAATAGCCAGACATTCCATGATTTGAGTAACAATAGTGTGACATCCCTGTCCATGTAAAGGTGATGAGGTCAGTTGTTGTCGATATAAACGAGCACAAATAACAAAGGTTTTGAGGCCAGAAGACACATACCCGCACAAACTTGTTTACTTTTTCCTTCTGAGCATCGAAAACTGGAGGCAACGGCTGTGATGGATCGTCACCTTTGAACTTTGCAATATGAAACGATCTGTATTAGGGAGTAATGTAGTTTTGTCAGCGACGAACTGGGCTTCTTCCATAGCTTTCCTTACTGCTACTGCCACAAGCACCGACCCTCTCCCTCACTCCTTCTCCTCTTCTTCCCTTGCGCAAATTTTCTTCTTTCAATCATCTTCCTTCATCATGTCCGTGCACGAGCACACCATCACCACTACGTGCCATCGTTATGATAACAATAAGCATACATACTCTTTAAAATCGCCTTGACTATAGTTGACTGGATCCACACTATACAATATGTATGTAAGCTAAATATGATAAACAGAATAGCCAGGAATCAAACGGTTAACAATATTCTTACGCTTCTTGTCGCACGGCAGAATAGCCAAGATTGTCTTTGTCAATAGCATAATTGCTTTTATCGTCCTTGGGCGTGTCGAAGAAATCCTTGCTCTATATGCATAACATGCATAAATCAAAATCGGATTATTTAATCAGTTTAAGTTTCTCCAGTCAAGAGAAAAAAAACCAGATATATAAGCACTCTTATTACCAAATAAAACATCTCTTCAACTTCGTCCCGAGTGAAACCAAAGTTACGGAGGTAGAAGAAGCCAACGTTCTGAGCAGCATCGAGAATAAGCTTGCCACACTGGGTAGGGTCGCTTTTGAACAAAGAAAAGTCAATGATCGGGATGTGTGAAATATCAGCAGCTGCAGTCATGTTGTAGTGACTGAGTTTTTACGTGTCTGTTGCAGAAGAGAAAGGAGGAATACTCGGCCTGGGAACCATGCGGTCAAAGTATTTATATGCGAAAACAACAATCATGCAGCCTTAATACAAGCTTTATTAAAGCAGTCGTTATAGTTTTAGTGCTTAATAGTTGGAATACCGTTTACCTTTGCCACACGTACCGCTCTTGCGATCTTCTCTTTAAGAAGACATATCTGCATTGGGTAAGAATTGATCCGTGATAAGCCATTTTCGAAAATTTCTGATAAGGTTTTTTGAACCGATTAGTGAGAATTGGGTTCTTTATCTTGACCTTTTATATGATTGAGCTTCCAATTTCAAGACTCATCGTGGCTGTTTTTCCACATTATTGTTGATAGCCAGTATCTAAGGTGCGTTATCGTGTATTTTGTACATGCTAGTTACCCAAATTTTAAGGGAATAAGGGAAATGTATTACCAGATGTGGTGGTATCATATTATGATTGGGAGGGGCACGCGCGCGTATGCTAGGATTCGGATTATATCGCTGCCATTCACAAGCTCAATCAGTTTGTCCCGCACAATGACTACAAATTATGTTGAGCTTTGTAATGAAGAAATTAGAAAGAGTGCTCTCACTCTTTTCTTCCGATACTATATCTATCATTACTTTTGCAAACCATCGTATTCTTGCATGAAAATCAGAACAAAAAACGTGCCGCTGCCGCGGAAAGCGGAAACGGCTGTTCCAGAAAAGAACAAGAATATCGGTTTTTCATGACACACACGTTCTGTAACACTAATTGAGGATAAGAGGTATATCGCTGTCACTGATTGTGTACATGACAACCATAAGCTACAATGAAATGCTACGCGCACATAGATCAACAGTACTTAAGCACTGTGGGCGCACGATATTCATGTAAAATATAGCGCTTTTGTATAGCATATATACTGTAGTGCGGCCATGCTTTGGGGCTTTTACAATTATATATATATTATACTTTTGAAAAGGAGAAGAAAGGGTTCTCATCTCTTCGTACGCTGAGAATCAGAGCTGTTAGATGTGGATTGCTTCTTATAGGCTATACCGGCCAAAACATAACTTACAACAGTTTTATGCAGGTTGTGCTGCGATTCAACTTGAAGGCCTAAGCAATAAAGGCATGCCATTAGGTGGACAAGACAATTGTCTACATACTGGCTGTAAGCATCTTAAGGAGTACGACGGGGAATCGTTGTGTCGGCGCACATACTATTCATGCACACAAAAGGAGAAAGGACCTTGGTAGTCATCGACAATTTTTATAAGCGCTATGATGTTGTAATAGAAGCAGGGGGATTTTTCTGCCAAAATGTTTCCCCCCTTATGTTTCTTGCACAAGCGAATGAATTACGGCAGCATTTGTGGAAAGACGAACAAAGAGAGGTGACTCTCAAACACAACAGTATATGCAGCCTTATTAAAAAGTGAGCCTCACTTTTCCACTAAGGCGACAATGCTCAGGTCCGCGTTTTTAAAAGTCTATGTAGAAGCAAAGAAGCTTTACATAATCACTAGGATGTCCGTAGACGTAGTATATCGCAAATAACCTTATGCTAGCAGTAATATAAGAAGAGTGCAGCGTTCATAGTTATACTCTTGAGCATCAAGCAGTGCAAAGCTCCACCTGGCGGAAAGCAAATTCGTTTGTCATGCCACCAACTGCAGCTTGTGTCACCTTGAGTCCTACATGATAAAGCTCTCCCACACTCACCTTCTTCGTCTTACTACTCTTTTTAATATGCAACAATACAAACACAACAGTGTAATACGGCTCGACGCCGACCTGCTATTCACAGTCCTTCCACACGAGATACTGTGTGCCATATTCTCTCAGCTCAGCTGGGGCGATCTCGTCCTGTGCTTGAGCGTTCACCCCACTTGGGCGTCACGCATTCCCCACTATGCCAAGAGCAAACTTAGCACGTTCGAATTCACAACAGACATACTCAGCAACCTACACTCGCCATTTAGTTTAGTCAGTCTGGGCCCTCATGTCGAAACAGTCATTATGCATCAACTCAATGACCACGATTGCGTAATAAAGGCGCTGGAAATCGTTGTAAAGAAGAAGTGCAACGTCAAGAAGCTCAGTTGAGTGAATTTGCCATATGTCTTCCCTACATTACGTGAGAGAGAGAGAGAGAGCGCGCGGTGGGGGGGTTAGGGAGGGAAGGAGGAAAGAATATTAACATATTATCAATCGCCTTTCTTCACAATGTAAATGTAGAGCTGAGCGAGTGCCGTATCTTTGATCTTGAAAGATTTCTTCAGTTATTAAACCAAGTCGGTGGCCAAACTTTAACAGAGCTAACGTTTGAGCTTCATCGCGACCAAATGCCTTATCGCCACATCATTGCTGCTTGTCCTAAACTCACCCACTTTGCGTGCGACTTGGACAACGTCACCCATGAACCAGCTCTCATGCAACAGCAGCAACAGCAGAAACCTTCTACGTCGACAATGACACTGGAAACTTTCGGCAGTAATATCACATACCTTTCGGTCAACATTCTGCTACAACGCGACGATCGATTATACCCACTTTTACGGATGTGTCCACAGCTACGATGTTTGGTGCTTGGTTATGGATTTTTTGTGCGGGACGGGGATCCACATCGTTGGAGGCGACCGTTCGACCTTGGCGCTATTTTGGACATGTGTCCCCGTCTAGTGTATTTCCAGTGTAACTCGTGGGAAAATAATCCGGCCTGGATCATGCATGCAAGACAGCAATCGTCACGGCTACCGCATTTACTATTCAAAAGCGAGGAAGAACAGCAGCAGCAACAAGGGGGTCTACGCGAATTCATTACGGACCATTGTGGAATCTATGACAGCAATCAGATCATGCCTCTTTTATTACAACACCGAAACACACTGGAAGTGGTCAAATTGAACCGCATTAGGAAGGACAAGCAGGGACAGCAACAACCATGGCAACGGCGTAGTACCAAATCATGGTTGTACGAACTGGATGATCAGCGACAACAGCAGGCGCTTAAGGCTGCTAATACTGGCGAGGACAACCGTAACTTCAATCGATTACATACACTGGTTCTCAAAAGCATAGAGTCCGGTGAGCCACACCAAGTTGCAACTCTCATACGACGGTGTCCAAATTTGCAGGAAATCAGTTTGGATGGAAGGATGGTCAGTGCGCCTGTTTTGGACGCATTAGCGGCAACATGCCCGCATCTCCGACGACTCGATCTTAAAGGAACTTCAGAAACAAAGGAGGATGGAACCATCATCATGCACGCTTTAAGAAACTTTATACAACATGGAAGCATGACGCTGAAATCCATGCGACTGGCGAAGCTAAAGGCCATTACAAACGATTTGTTGCTCGCATTAGTTGGATTGCAAGAGTTGGAACTGGCTGACCTGCCCAATATATCCGAATATGGGATGAAACAGTTTATCGCAAGTGCTAGCTCATATCAGCAGAAATCAAGTCGCGATAGTAGTGGTGGTGGACATCATAATCATCGTCGTCGTGGTGCTTACCATGGTACTACTACTACTACTAATGGCGGTGCTCTGAGAACGCTGGTCGTCAAGGATATGCATGTTATCACAGAAGATTGTTTGCGGGCATTAAGCCGGTCCGAGATCCTACACACGTTGCAGCTCTGTCGGTGTGGTACTTTATCGGAAACTGGCTTGATGGAGCTTGTTGCCAGTAGAGACACGAATAACGACAAGCGCAAACGCAATAATGGTTTAAAAGAGTTGTTAATTGATTGTTGCACTGTCTCCATTGATGCCTGCGTTGAAATTCAGAAATGCTTTGGTCGACGATCCATACGAGGTCCATCAAAGTATTGGCCAGAGTTGTGATTGCGTATATGTACTTTCCTCCCCATTTTTTAATCTCTTTTCACATCCCTCCCATTGAAGTATCATTGATGGGACATATCGTTTCCAGCTGTAAATCTAATAGTAGTACTAATGATGGTGCACAAGCTGTATATAATATACCCTTATCTTCTTCAACAGATCAATACCTTGCTACAAGTATGTCGAGGCAGAAACAAAATCGAGGCCTCGTGCACGGGTACTGACATTGGAAAATAGTTGTACTCACTCTGTTTAGGCCTCAGAAGATATACCGGTAAACTCGATTCCTGATTTTTTCGCTTTTCCTATCAATAGAGTAAGTGTGTTTTTGTCGAAAATTATCGTTCTGGTGTATAATTTAAAGCTAGATCAATCTGAAAAGGCGTAAATCATACTTCTTTTATCTTATTCACCATATGTAAAACTTAATGCAAGAATGAGACATCACTCGGTTAAAGATCCAAATTTTGCTTCAGGCATTGCCACTATCATAAAAGAGCATTTTAATTCTAGTTTGAGTGTGCACCCAAGAGCCTATTACTTATTTGTTGAGATAATCCACTGTAAAAACTTGCAAAATACGTTTCCTCTAATGTAGTGGCGGTTAGGGTATGCAAACGCACAGCACACTATGCTTCTTCAGTTGATGTGATAGATGCACTATCCATACTGCATCTTATGTTCTGCAGCCCATTTATGCCTTCTTTTTTTTTCATTTTCGCTTTATATCTCATTCGGTTAATAAAAACCGTAGAGGAGCATCTGTCAACCAAACGCTTGAAGCTCGAACAGCTCGATACAGAGACGATGTCTGTATCCACTATCAGCTCCTAAAGAACGTTCTTGACTTTAAAATATTTGATTATGGAGAGCTACTGTAGCTGCTGGACTCCCAGCAGAGACAAATCCTGCGTCAGTGAATATCTTCTGGACGACCCTGTACTATCCATGCTGGCCATGCGAGCAACATTCAAATTGCAGAAAGTCTTTTTACCATTTCACTTCGTTATCAAGGCGTCATTAATCATATCATATGGCAAACAAACGCCCGATATCTTGTAACGTCTGAAAAATATAACGATAACCCGCAGAGATGTATCCGTCAACTATTGGGAGATTTTCATCTCACGGTTCACGACCGCTCTTATTACGGAACGTGTACACAAAAGTCAATTGACGCTTCGGGCAACAACTGTGATCATTATAACTGTGCCGGATTAGACACGCAACAACAGCACAAATTTATGAAGACGTAGTAGTAGCCCTGCACAGCTCTGGAAGTATCGAGTTTCAGCAACCAACTTGTGAATATAATCGCTCTATTTTGTAAACCGCAATACAATTAGAGGTGGAAAACATACCCAAAATCGGTTCAGCTTTTGGAAACAAGGTTTAGTTTGCTATTAAAACAACCCTACTTTTACGCATTTCGTCTACAAGCTTCGTCCATTGAGCGACGATGATCCTTCTGTGACACCCGAGTGCCCTACTCCCCAATCCACGCATTGCCAGGGCTGTAGGTTATTCTCAGCCCAAATAAACTGTCGAGCAGATGTTCGGATATCTCCTCGAACTTAAAATTTCTCCGTGCTATGTCGAACGGCTGGATCACAGTTTGCGCAGACGCTCAACATGGTACATGGAACTTTAACGAGCAGCATCCAATCATGTTTATCGGAGACGCTGCTATCAAGATGATGCTGACGAGCTGCAACAGCAATCTTAAAAATCATGCTACGAACGATTGATGCTATGTAATTGATGCGTCCTTAGGAATGCAGTGATCAAAGCCACTTGGAGCGACGAGAGAATGTGAATTGCGATCCAATACTGGTAATACTGAGAAAAGGATGGACGGGCTATATAAGCATTCGAACAGCCCAGCTTATCGTCTACCCACTTTCTATGAAAATATATTGATTCAGATTCAATTGACTTTCCTATCTGGAACGATCAAAATTGCCCCTTCAATGTCAATGCTTCCGTTTTCGATAGTCAGTGTCAAAAAATGTCTTGTTTTGGAATACAATTGGTTTTAAAAGACTTAGCGACAATCTTGGATGTATCATAATACTGTGTTTATGCTCTAACTTGAAATTGACTGACACATTTATACCATAAATTTTATATCGTAAACAAGCTATCGTATATAGATCACACTTTTTCTTCATACAAAAGCGTTATGAAGTCGACAATTATGTAGCACATTGTGATGGTACAGTCAACCCCCCGCTTTTTGCAGAAATGGGATTTTGGGTAATTAGGCTGCAAAAAGCGGGAGGCTGCAAAATACGGAAGTGAAAACTATTGTGTACAAGATTCTGATTGAAGCTTTATCCCCACATCCTTATCATCATCATCAGCTTTCAACCTGACTTAGATCGTTGTGCTCTGCGGAAGTCTGAAACATGCTCCGAGTTTAGTTCATCGACTGTCAGTCTTATGCCGCATCTTTTTTAATTGCTACAGGCAATCCACGACTACTGTTCCGCCGTCAAAATACAGTACTAAGTCTTTGAAATATATTTCGACTACTCTAATTTTTAGAAAAGATAGCCTGTAGCGATCTATATCATACAAACAGTGTATTACCAAGACGACAACGACGACGAACGCACAGCAACAACTTGGACTTCTGAAAATTTTCATATGTCAATACAAATGTCAACAGCACAATAATAGCATCGACCGCCAGTTGATCCGCATATTCGAAAGACATCATATGACGACACACGTTTTAAAGCAAGACCTGGGAGTGATCCGCCACTGCACGCATCTGTGGAACTTCTTCCAAAACCTGTGGCTCCAGTCTACATACTCTCAAACTTCAGCAGAAGATCAATTTCATGCTGGCTCAAGTACTATCGAAGCTTAGCAACAAACGCTCATCCCTTAAGGAAGTGTGTTTTCAAGGCGACGGGTTCCGTCATTACGGCGCCTTATATCTTCTCTAGAAACTTTCCGCCGCTTGGAACGACTCGAGCTACACTTACTTGACAGCATAGTTGCAGCAGCAGCAACTGGTCAGCGAGCAATAGCAGCAATTGACGGTACTAGGGCGTTCTTCATTGCTCAAAGTTCAATGCTTGACTTCTTTACCATGGAAATGTAGATTTTGTAAAGCTATTGAACCCAGATCTAATGAAACATATTTAGTACCATGGGCAGTTGCTTTTTGAAAATGAGCATATCCGCAGTGGACGACGCTGTGCTGGCTGATGCATATCAACATTTAGCCAATTTACGGATACACGAACTACGTATCGATGTAAATCCTAGATAGAGGATCCTTTCGTTGTAAAAGCCATTGCCTATATACAGCATTTGGCAATTATAACTGTAACGTACGGGCTCGCGTCTCAGTTTTTGGCGGAAAAAACTTTTGATAACCATCTCGAAGCATGCTCGAAGCGTCATTAACTGCTTATCTCACCTACTCATCCCATTGTTGGGTTATTATATCCGAAGTAATCAAAGCAGCAGTAGTGCTTGAGGGGTGATTCGGAAGACTTTGGGGGATCAACGTCATCGAAACGCTTAACGTTAAAAATTGAATGGATGTCTTACTACATACAAAAGAAACGGCTTATATATCTATATAATTAGAAACTTCCTTCTATAATTGGGCTTTAAATCTTTATTCTATTGCTATGCATAAGCCGTTTGGAAAAGGCCGTGCTGCAGCTTCAGCCACCACAACTCCGCTGCTTTTTTTGTGGAAAAAAAATCGCATTTGAAAAAAAGAACTTCTATTTGACACGTCCCGCTTGCCCGCCTCACACACGCCGCCCGTTCGTTTCTAACAACACAAAGCAACAACTCCAAAAAGAATAATGCCCGGCATCGTATTAGAAGAACCTTTTTCGATTGCCCGATTCCATAACGTCATTGACTCGAGCGATGCCAGCAAACAATTTACGATTGGCTTGAATCCTTTAGAGCACTCGATCGTGGCCGATCCTAATGAAGAATCAATTACCGACGATTCCGATCTCGTTCTTGTGGCTGTCCAGGGTGAAGGCATTAAGCTCTACAGTGTAAGTATTATTTTTTTTCGAGGAATGTCTGGGCTCAACTTGTAGAGTAGACAGCAATGTTAACATTTTCGCTTGTGTATGTATTATGTATAGACTGCCGATCAAAAGTGTATCAAATCATGGACGACACCTCCTGGTCTGGTTCTAGGCGGATCGGCCATTCACCGTGTCAGTGAATCAACTGATTATACGTTTGCGCTAGTGACCTCGGGAAAAGATATTCCAAAGAAAGAACATAACCGGATAGTATGGATGTGGAAGAATGGCACGGATAATCGAGTTGCTAAAACAGTAAGTATAGAATATGCATACACATTTTAAGGCTAAAAGGTGTGGGATATGTGGCGTTTGCTTTCTTTTGAAGTCATGTACTGACTATATGTAATATGTGTCTAGTTGGATGAACGTATACATTCTATGCATGTTTCGCCCGCGCTTCCATCAGGTGTTATATTTGTAAACCAGAATGGCTCAATTGCACTGATGAATAACGATTTGGATCGCACTCTGGCAAAGACTACGTCGCCTATAAGGTAAGCTAAATTGGGAAGAGTAAGAAAGGTGTGATAATGATAGAAAACGGAGGCTGTTTGGGAGCTAAATTTGCTAACTGTGGGTATACATGATTCATTTCTAATTTATTAGTGGCACGGTCGTTTGGTCCACTGTTTTTGTTACCACCAATCCACACGTTCGCCCTTGCTGCGTATCCAACTCGCTTGTGCCTGTGAACTCGACGATTATTCTAACTATAAACGCACATGACAATTCATCCGACCGCTATGCCATTTATTTACACTATTATAACGAAGAGCGACGAAGCGTTGTCCCGCTTGTCAAAGCTGAAATTGCTCTCAAGGAAAAGCCTGTAGCTTTCACATTCGATCCTACTGATGGCAGAATTACAACTCTCGGTGTTGGAGGCAAGTGGACTGTATGGCGCTTAAAGATTAAGCAAGAAACTGGTCGTAAGCTCGTTGGTCGCCTTGATACACAACTGTCGACACAACTCCAAGGCTATCAGTTGCATAGCGAAAAGCTGGGTAACGTAGCAGCTATTGCCCCGTTGTCCGAGGGTTATGTTGCTATGGTTGCTCCTCGACTTAAAGACAGTAAGGTTTTTTTTATGCTTGATGAGATAGGGGAATGGAGATGGTGTAATGGACGGCTGTGAATTGAATTTAGTGGGAATGAGAACCTAACCTTTACTTGCTTGTTTTAGATACGGCTGAACATGTTGTCAGTATTTGGGATGTCAAGTATGGTACTCTGCAGGCAGAGCGTATACTCAACTTAGCAGAGAAAAACGCATGCGGCAAAGACAAGTGCATCTACAAGGTATATCATATACTCTAAGTATGCATTGCTTCACTTTCAATTTCTAATAATATTTGATATCGTCTCTTTATTTTTGTCTCGTATGACTAGATCTCTGTGCTATCCAACTCACATTTGGCCATCACGATTTCTTCGCTCGTCTCTACCACCGCAAAAGACACAAAAAAGACTCGATCTGTCACCGATGCCAAGTCTACCGTTGTATTATGTCCATTCTACAGTGAACCCATATCGTTGATGGCAGCAATGGGAAAAATGAAGTCGACTGCACGATTCCTTGGTATTGATGACGACTCAAAGCCAGAAAGCATTGGCGTCACACGAAGCGATATGGATGCTCTCAGTTTCCAACCTCCAAGGGTAAGAAACTATTTTCTTCCGTTTTCAAATCAATACGTTCTAAATCACTCACTTGTTTTCTTGTCAGCATGCGGATAAAGACGACGATGATGCACTCTATGATCGTTGGGCTCACTCGTTGGAGCATGTCCAAAAGAAAGAAAACAAGTCTCTGTCCTTATTGTTAAACCCAACGATCGATGTCGAGAACTTCTCCAAGACTTTCTTCTCTCGGGTGTCAAAGAAGGAAATCAAAAGACCATCTTCAACCATTGAAAAATCGTCTAGCGCTTATCGAGAGGCAATGGCTCAAATGGAATCCAAAGGCAAACATGGACAGGTAAATTATCACGCCATATGAGAATAAGTGGAAGGAGCACGAGGAGCTGGGGAATTTGTGTGCTACCTTTGTGTTTAAAAGCTGGGAAAGAAGAGAGTGAGCCACTAACAAGTTACACGACCAGATTGAATTGTCGCACCGATTTGTTTCCTGTGTTGTTCGGAAATGTTTTGTGTGCCCGAATTTCTGGCCCTTACATGTGATTTTGTACCTTCTCCAAATTCGACATATCCGTAGCAGTGATATTGAAGGAGGCATTATTCCAGTTTTGTTGGAGCGAAATGAATGGGTATGTGTAATGGTAGATTCTAAACCACAGTAACATTTTTGTACTAACTGATATATCTGGTAAAGGCATTGGTACCTATCGTACTTGAAAGCGTTCCAGATATTCCAGAAACAGATCTTGTTGTACTACTTAAGGCATTGCTAGCAAATCCAGACAGCCTTCCAGTATCGACGCGCGAAGATCTTTTCAAGCACATCATTGATTCGCCACACAACGAGATCTTCATGCAACAGGCATTGAAACGCTTGACAGCCTCGGAAATACCTGCAGCGGTGAACATGATTATATGGCGTTTGGAAAATGTTCAATTATTTGAATCTTCTGACACTTTCATTAATGTGAGCACTTTTTTTCTTTGATTTACTGTTTATTATCTGCCCTACATATTGACCCTTTTTTTGTAGGTACTTGAATTTACGAATGGCCTTCTCGATAGCCATTATCCTGTCATCATCATGGAACCTACGCTGTATGAAGCAGTCAACAGAATACAAGAATTGACATTAGAACATACAGACACAGCCGATCAAGTCGACCGGTTACGAGGTATGCTGGGTCCATTTGAACGCAAGCAACGACAACAACTTGCACAAGCGGCAAAGGAACTGGCAATGCAGCAACTGCAGAAGCAACAGCATAAGAACAGTAGCAATAAGCAACGTGGCGGCGCTGCTGCTCTCCAACAGGATGAGCAGGGTATACCAGTCTATAGAGTGGAAATATTCAATTTTTAAACAAAGAATTTTACTGCATCTTCCCATCATCATCCATCCTTTTCTCTTGTCTTGTATAATAAATTGATTTGTTTTTCTCATAGAGCAAAGCATGACCACTGTCACGCACGGTATTCATACACATGCATGGAGCGACTCGAACTGAATTAGGATTTTATAGTTAGTGCGCATAGCTTTGTGTGCTGCACAAACCTTTATTAAAAAAAACTTCAAGGGATTTAGACTCCTAAAATTGAGAATACCTCAACTGTGTTCTCCTTTTTCCTCTGCTCTCACTTCTCTTTCCTTTCTTTTAAACCAAACGAGGAAGCATATCGACAGCGACGATGGCCACAGCAACAGCAGCAACTTTAGTAGATGCTGGGATGGCCTGGCTCCAAATTCTATTTGACAGAGACAACCGCAAGCAAACGGGCATCACCATTGGAGCAGCCAGTGCCGTGGTCTACCTAGCACTCGTTCGTTATTTACGCTACCGCAACATCAACGCCATCAAGGAAAAGTATCCAGATCCTACTCTAGCACTCCGTGATTCTGCTGTAGCCGAAGAAGTTTATAATACTACCCTCCGCAAAGAGTTTCCATGTATGGTATCTAGCATGAATCATGTAGTTTTACGGCTGCTAAGATAGAATTTCGCCCCTATTTTTCTATTTTTCTGATGCCCTATAATAACATATGCTGTCATAGTTCTTGCCCGTACGTCACTCGAATTTGCTCTTTTTAAAACCTATTCTGTTCCTACAATCAGCAAAATCCTTTATGCTACTGGAGAGTTCAGTAGAAGTATTGATTCCACTCGTAAACGTGCGGATGACACAGAGTTAATCCTGGTAAGTCGCGTTTCATTTTAGTTAAATAGTTTTACTGCAAATTCCTTCGATGTGATACACAAAAATACTTCATCCTGACTTACTTTGCTCTTGCTGCTTACACACTTCCTGCAAATAATCTAGTTTGAGATTGCAGAGGCCTACCCCCATATTGAAGAATTGAAGAAAGGCAACCGTGTTCCTACACAAGAGGAAATCAACGACCAGCGACGACGCCCCGAGATTGCCACCAAACGTTTAAACGAACTACACGGCAAATATCCTATTCTCAACGGCGACTACTTGTACACTTTGTCGTTGTTTATTGTCGAGCCAATCAAATGGATCAACAACTTTGAGTGGAGAAACCTTGAACCCATTGAAATGAATGTAAAGTATTATATGAAGGAAGTTGTTTGCCACTATTGGTGCAGCTAGTGGTGGTAAATAATTGTTGCTGGTGTTATGTTTCTAGATCCCTGAAATTCATATTCTGACTGACCTTTGTTTATATTAGGCCATCTTCCGCGTCTGGTATGATATTGGCAAAGGCATGAATATCCAAGACATCCCTACAACACTTGAGGGCATGTATGAATTCCATGAGGTAAATAAGAAAAAAACGCCCGAAGGTAGATCATGCAGCTATAAAAGAGGAACAGTTGGATATACTCATGAATGTAAAGCAATATGCAAGGGAAAATGTGCGTTATGCACCGTCCAATTGGAAGGTTGGGCATCCAACAGTTGAACATCTGTTGACGCGATATCCGAAATTCGCTAGCCCGTTGGCATACAAGCTTGTTCCAGCAATATTGGATCCCATCGATGTCGTAGGATTTGGTTTAGAGCAACCTAAAGCATGGGCAAAGCGTGTTATCGATATCACCTTTTTCCTCCGCTCGATGTTTTTGCGCCACCTTGCATTGCCTCGCTCGCAACCGATGACCCGTACTCCTCTCAAACCTGATGCTGAAACCAATTTGTACAAGCCGCGTTACGATCTGTATGAACCTACTTATCCAAATGGGTACTGCATCTATGAGTTGGGACCCGATAAATCAAGACCCAAGAAATGCCCTGTGCCTCATTGAAAATAATCGAGAGAAAAATATATTGACGGGCAACCGCAATCAGATAACCTACTTCTCTTCTTTTTATCGAGTAAATATTGTTCTGATACCATCAACTGTTACATTCCTTTCATGTCAATAACTTTAACAAAACTATTATTTGTACTTGATCATAAAATACCGCCAAAAATACTTATGTAATACAAAACGCGATTCAAGAAATCAGTACAAAAAGATATATGTCTATTACACGGAACCCGTTGCGGTACCGCCATAATACCCGGGTCTTGCAACATCATGTAACGATGATGCCGGTGATGAAGTCTGAGATCGTGCCGTCGCCTGTTCATCATTATCATTATCATTATTTAACTGAATACGCTTGTGCACTTTCCGAGATTCCGCCGACCAATCCAGCATGCCGATATAACCCAATTGCGCTACTGTCACCATAATATGTCCAACAGCCGTTCCTGTCCAAAGCATTGCAAGCGAGCACTCGATCCATCCAGACGTGATAGCAAGATATCCCAACGGACCAACAAAAACAAAGTAGGTAACAAACATGCTTGTTGCTGTAATTCGTTGATACCCTAAGCCCGCAAGTGTGCCTGTTCCGAGCGCACTGAACATGTTGGTCACCTGAGTAATTGCAAAAATGGGTATCACATCGGCGACTGCCTGAGCTACCAGTCGATCACCTGTGAATAGGTACGGATACGATCCACGCAGTGTCACCAGGGCAAAGGGGATCGAAAGTGCAATCGTCATGGCGACTGTGCCGCCTGCTGCGATGACACGCCGTGTATTCACCAAGGTTCCGCTGCCAATGGCATTACCGACTCTGTTTGCAGTGACGATTTGGATCGCATAGCCAAAGGCAAACATAGTCAAGTGTGTACGGAGTAGGATGGCTTGTGCTGCCAGTTCGGTCTTTCCGAGATACGATGTCACGAGGATTGTGATTTCTTGGACACATGCGTTGCAGCACTGCACAAAACAGCTCGGTAGGTAAAGCCGCATGAGCGGGTCCCAGTCCTTAAATACGGCTTGTCGCGACAAGCAGCATGTACTCGGCCACCCCTCGTAGCCACGGTTGTAGGCGCTGTATATTACCAAGGATCCCAGAATCAGCATCGAGGTCAATGTTAACGCGGCAGAAACGCCACTAATACCAAACGTAAATGGTCCGCCGTATACCAGCATGTAGTTGAATAGGACATTGAAAGGCAATGATATGATCATGGCGTATGTCAGTGCGCTCATGACACCTTGTGCCTCCAGAAACACTTGTAGAAACGTATATACGCCTAGCGCGATGAACCCAGGAAACTGATAATATAAATAGAGCTCTACATGACGGAAGTACACATGGCGGTTCTAAGGGAAAAGTTCCTTTTCATATTTTTCTCCTTTTCGCTTCCTTTGCAAATCCACTGGGATCCGTATACACTCGTATATAACCTTACGTGCCTGATGTACAATCTCTATATCTTTTTGTACATATCCTAGAAAATTGGACGCAGTGTACCACGCTATGGCCAGTGGAATACACATGACAGCAAAAATGACTAGACCCCGTTGAAGATGTATGCCGGTCGTTGATTTGTCTTTTGCAGCTGTCCAAGATTGTGCACATAATGTGCTGATAGCAGACTCTAATGCATAGATTGAGATATAGATAGTAGCATTCTCAATCGTCTGTGCAAGCGATATAGCTGCTAATGCCGTGGATCCCTAAATTTTTATTTATAATTGAGCTCTTTTGCAGAATACTGTCGCATCAGAAGTGGAAGCACCAAAGCGAAAAAATCTACGTACCAGATGGCCAGCAGCGTATATGATAATCCATCGAGCGGGTTGCTGTAGCAGGTTTGCGATGATTATTGGTGTACTGTTTTGAATAAATCGAAATAAATGTACTGTGTATGGCTCTACAAGCGCAGCAGTACGAAGAGCAGTTTCGGTCTTATTATTATCTCCTTGTTGAAATAATTCTTCTGGCGATAGGAGGTGAGTATCTTCATCAAGTTGATGTTGCTCTGACGCCTGGTCTGCATCTGTAACGTGGTCGTTGTATCGTTGCTTGTGAATATGATAGGCAGTAGTGGGGGATGTCATTTACATACACTAGCAAGCAAAGGAAGAGGGGAGATAAGAAAGGAAGAGCTTCATGATTTTTTATTCGGTTCCGGCAAAATGAGCGATAATTTTCTTTTTTCAGGGGAACCTCCATATTAAAATAGCGCAGTATGTCCAATCGGGAGCGCATCATTAATTCTAAACATATTTATCTACTTCATACATGGTTACACTTTGCCACACTGTATGACAACATCACTCTCTGAAGTAATGTTAAAACAACTGGCACCGGTTACTCACCGTGCTACCTATGCTAAACAAAAGTTGATTGAGTTTCTTGTTGTTGTATCGAGATATACATTGGATCTTATGCGCTGCATGCATGCAGCTGCTGCAAATGACCGACACCGCATACAACAGCGTAAGGGTAAGAGTAAGGATAGACCGAGATGTAAGGAGAACAGCGGCTGTCCATCCTCGCTCTTGCTTATAGCTGTACGTGTGTCGTCGGTCCGTTGATAACTGCTGCTGATATAACCAGGTCATATTGCTCGTATAGACAACAGCTCTGAGTCAGTCGATAATATGCTTCCGATCTATCGAAGATCTTTGATTAGAGCAAAGTATAACAAGGTGTATTGTATGCTAGGTTTAACTGTACCGTGTCAAGTTTACTTTTCAAATAAGACGCTGTGTATGCTTAAGACGCCATTTTCCGCATATACTCACTCTAGTGATGGCCATAACAGAGGATATAAACCTAGAATGTGTGTTCGAGAGAGGCTGAAGCTATCTTCTTCTATAGCAGAGTAGCTCAAAAATGACTTGGGCCATAAGCAAACATCAGCAACTGTAGCTGGCGATCAAGGACAACATTATTTCTTCCTCCTCCAGCGAGTATTATTACATACTCGTAAAGTTTATCTGGACGCCTAGAGTATAAACTATACCAATACTTTATTGCTTACATTACATAATCCTGCCAGATTCTATGATGTTCTATGTGTGCACATAAAGAGAATTTTATACGGAAGTGATCTTTGAAAGTCATTAATAAATTTATAAAAGAAAAGAAAATTCCTTTGTAATAAATGCAAGCATGCTTGAATATGTTGAACAGCTTGAATAAAAACACGCAACACAATCTTCATAACATAGGCAGTAGTAATAAATGCAATAAAGGGGTTCCCCCTGCCCAGCGGGACGACAATCAGCCTACTAGTTTCTTTTCGATGAAAAGCAGGGAAATATTTGACGGTATTTCCGTGTAGCTTTCTCTCGTCAATGCTTGCGCCACCATCGGTGGATCCTCGCAAGAAGGTGCATTAGTATAGGACACAATCGCTGACTTAAAGCATTTCACATATCAAAGCTATTTTGTAATCTCAGGCAGAGAACAACGTCTGTTCACAACCGGCCGTTGATGGCCAAAGAAAAGATCTTATAAAGCAACACTCATTAACACGAAAAGAGCCTGTCGGAATTGCTTATGTAGAATACTTTCTCTCTTAAACTTACCAATAGGAAATATGTATTAATGTTTGTCGCTGAACAAAAAGGAACACACTAGCTGATGCTAGCTTCTTTTACGCTTTGAATTTTAACTTGAATATCTTGTCAAATTCCTTACTATACATGTCAAGAGAAAACCAGCAGACACCGACGTTGTTTGCTTATCGCCTTATGGGGTCCCGGTATTTCCAGGCTAATAGGGAGTCATATAACAGTAATCAAACATTTTAAGGATACATTTCCTGATTGTTGTATACTGTTGGCACATGAAAAAGTGATGCCATCAGCAGGATCATGCAACTTGCCCCACAGAAAGAGATATTCCTCTGGGTAGGAAAATGGAGGCGGTGCGAGCGGTTGAATTTGCGGGGCAAGTTCGGTCCATATATTGAGCCGCTGATGGGAGCAGTCATCATCAAGAAAGTACAAGTTTGCTGGCCCCTTTCAAAATCAAACATTTGCGCCATGTCTCTGCCCGCCTTCTTATCGCTTGCACCTTTCTTGTCATCTGGCGTGCACATGTACAATGGCTCTTCGTTTTCCAGTAGCAGCGTTTTTGGTCCAACGATGTTGTTGCCTCCTCAATTCTGCTACTAAAAAAAAAAAGCTGAATATTTAACAGCTGTGTAACACTCCCCTTTCCTACTTTTCTGATCTGTATATGTTTTTCTGGACAGCAAATCCCGTGGTCCGCATTATATGTCCTGCGACAGTCAAGGATCATCCATTTTTGCTTCTTCCCCCTACTCTTTTATCACTTTTTAATTCCACCCATTTTTTGAGTGAGAAAAATGGTCGACCTTTCCTCCTTGATATCTTTCCCGGCGGTAAACAACTTATTACCATTATCACTGACAGAAAACATCACTGATGGAGGCGGTCAAGTAATCGATAGGTGTTTCAAAATACTATTGGCTCCAGAAAATCGAAAGAAGTTCTGGATCGGTACAGCAGTGATCTACCTTGCACTGGTTCGCTATTTCCGCTTTCGCAGTATCAATCAATTGAAAAGAAAATATCCGGATCCAACATTGCCACTTCGTGACTTGGAAGCCGCTGAAGAAGTGTTCAGTGCTCTAACTCGACGAGAGTTTCCATGTGAGTAGCATGTATAACTGGAAAAATTAGTTTGGAGAAGGCGGGCATTTACAGTATGCAAACGCATTTCTTTGGAACGCCAATCTTGTCAAACTCACCAATCTGTTTACAACACAAGTTCTTTCCCGCACATCCCTCGAGCTCGCCTTGTTTCGTACCTACGCAGTTCCTACAATCAGCAATATTCTGCATAGTACCGGTCAGTTTGACAAAGAGACTCTCAAACGCGCAGAGGACACTGGGCTAATCTTGGTACTACCAAATATTCCTTGTATCTGGAAATGCCACGACATGTTTTTCTTCTGTTCTAATTACCATTTTTTGCTGCTGCTGCTGCTACTTTCAAAAATCATGTATATGGATAGGCAGAAACATTGGATGCCTACGCACATATTGAAGAATTGAAAAGGAAGAATCCAGACGGTGTAGTGTCTCAAGAAGAGATCGAAGAGCAACGTCGTCGCCCAGATATCGCCATTACCCGGCTCAATGAAATCCATGGCAAATACCCCATCAAGAACGGCGATTACGTTTATACTCTATCCTTATTCATCATTGAGCCTATAAAATGGATCAATAAGCATGGGTGGAGGAAGCTTGAGCCCCTCGAAATAAACGTAAGTCTTAATTCTGCTTGTTTTTTGAGAAGATGCAGTTGCTAGTCATCGGTAGTGGTGGTGGGAGGACATATCATAAATTATAAAACGTTAACCCAAAATCTTACATATCATCAAAAATATTCAGGCAATTTTTCGCGTATGGTATGATGTTGGTATCAAGATGAATATCAAGAATATCCCAGAAACGGTAGAAGCAATGTTCGAATTCAATGAGGTATGTGCACTTAGCTGAAAATACAAATATAAGGTGATGCCAATCACCAAAAGAAAAATGGGATTGGCCTTTTAACATATAAGGGAATCTTGCAATGATTAGGAATACGCACAAGAAAACGTTTATTATGCTCCATCCAACTGGAAAGTTGGAAAACCTACGGTCGATCTTTTATTAAGACGCTTTCCAAGTTTTGCCAAGAGCATTGCATATACCGTGATTCCGGCTGTGCTTGAGCCATTGGACATCAAAGGTTTTGGATTGCAGCCATCAAGTCCTATGGTCGTTCGCATGATCGGCTATACTCTGTACGTTCGCTCCTTCATCGTACGGTACTTGATGCTCCCCAGGATCAAAGCTGTGTTACGCACACCCGTCAAACCAGACCCACAGACCAATCGCTACAAGCCTCTTGTTGATCTCTACGATGAACCTGCTTATCCAAACGGGTATTGTATCTATGAGCTGGGTCCGACGAAATATATGCCTACAAAATGCCCTGTTCCCCATTAGCAAAGACAAACCACAAGAGTGTATTATAATATGGTTGATTACTACTATAGCTCCGGCCTTTATAAACTTATTTTTTGTCTGTTCTTTGTAAAGATGAACTATTACTTGTCATAATTATAGACACAGCCAAATAAAATACATCTGTACTATTATACGCCAACTGCTGCTCGATTAAACGTATCATTGGATCTATTCTATTTTAGTTATCAAAGATGCGATAATTTATACACGCATTTGTTTAAATTGGTATGGATGGAGCTGTAGTCTGGGAGAAAGAAAAAAGCATGTGCAGGAACAATCAGGAAAGTGTTGCAAAAATCGCATCTGCTTGTTGTATTGTCCGACTGTACTGTACGCATAATTTACACCTCCACCATCTTTGAAGCATGTCTTATAGTATGTAAGAGACCGGTGTAAGGTTTTAGTCTCAAGTTATCAATTTGAGATCCGGATATGCTGTCCACCATCTCGTTCTTATTAGTCTGCCAAGGCATGTATACCCCCCAGTAATATATTTCCTAGTGTGGTATGGGGCTCGGCCCTATTTATTATAATTCTATGTGTCCATGAGTAATTCATGCCATAACAACCAGCGGCGTTACAAACCCGACAGCGTAGCTATGGCAGCAAACGTATTTGCGCGGGTATCAATGCGGCTGCGTATCACGACCGTCCCATAAATATCTGCCCCATGCTATCTAGATTTTACACGTGTCATACCTTCTTTCTACAAAAACAGACTTTCACACAGATCTGCAAGTTCATAAACTTAGAAGCTGCTTACTTAATAAATCGCTCTATCTATTGTGCGGTGGGAGAATTATGTGGGCAATAGCAAAAAAGTGTTTGGGGATTCCAGTCTACTTTTGACTCGCGAAAACGTATTTTTCCGGGACCGAAATGAATTTTTGCCGATCATGAGGTATCTATATAATTGTTTGCTGCAGCTACTGCTGCTGCTGCGCATGAGCATGTGCTAATTTATATTGTATCGTTAGGGAACCAATAATTAAAAACGTCGTTTGTCACAGGAAATTCGTGGGAGAGTCATTGTTTTTCTCATATCTGATGATGAGGCATGATACGAAACTTTTGGCAAAGTTTCTTCTTGCATCAAAAAATATGATACTGCTGCTTCATCGTCGTCGTTGAGTATTGTGGCAAAACGTTTGACCTGGACGACAGTGCTCTTATCTTGTACTTTTCTGTTTGACACACAACATAGTTTGACACGAATTACGGAAAATTCGTCGGGATGTAAGTTCTATCTCAATTGTCGTAGCACAGATGAGAAAATCATAAGACAATCCAGCATATAGTCATACCGTATATAGACAAAGCCTATACCTTATCCAAAAAAAAATGTGGGGTTTTTGAAGTACGGATGGGTTGGGCGTTAGTATACTGGTCTTCGGTTTTTTGTGCATACGCAGACAGCGACACGTTATAGTTGTTGTTAAATGTACTTGGATTTTACCTGTATGCTATGAAGAACCCCATCCATCCTAATCATCTCCCTCTTTTCATTGTATACATAAGATGACTTCTCTACTAATCCCTCTTCTCTTCTTCAACATTCCTTTTTTCTGTTGCTGAAAAACCATGGCATCAAAACTGAGCCTTTTACCTGGTGTTGATGTCATCTCCTGGATCAGTATTCTGATGAACAGAGAGCCAACTCAACTGGGTATTAGGATCACTGCCGGTGTTTTAACAACAGCGTTAGCTTGTCATCTCTTGGTTGTTCGTTTTGTGCGCTATCGCTACATTAATAAACTCAAACGCAAATACCCAGATCCAAGCATAGCATTGCGCGATTTTGATGTGGCAGAGGAAGTCTTTCATATCACTAGTCGACGGGAATTTCCATGTATGCGTCTCTCTTTCTCCTCGGTAGTATTTTAATAATCGATATGGTCTTGTTCTTCCAGATAAAAATCACTGATATCTTTGATGCAACATATACGATCAATAGTTATTTTCCAAACAGCATTGGAACTCGCGCTATTCCGGACGTATGCGGTACCCACAATTAGTAGACTGCTCTTTGCCACTGGCGAATTCAGCAAAAACACTAGCAAGCGTGCCGAAGACACTGAGCTAATCTTGGTGAGTACTGCCTTAGTTCTTCACTAGATTTATCAATTGTAAAGAGCGCTACAAACTAATAACTTGATTTCTTTTCGTTACTACTTGGTTTTATTGCCGGAAATGTGTCTGTAGCTTGAGCTTGCTGATGCATACTCTCATATTGAACTTTTAAGAAAAGGCAATCGAGTTCCTACACAAGAAGAGATCGATGAACAACGCCAACGTCCAAAAGATGCACTTGCACGGTTAAACGAAATCCATGGCAAATATCCTATTTTGAACGGCGACTATTTGTATACACTTTCATTGTTTATTGTCGAACCCATCAAGTGGGTCAACAATTACGAATGGCGACAGCTCGAACCAATCGAAATCAATGTAAATACAACTTTTTTTAATTAGCATCATCATCCTCATCATCATTGTATATAAGCCTCTTATTGACGACTAAAAGTATTTCTAATCACTAAATTAATGATAGGCCATTTTTCGCTTGTGGTACGAAATCGGGAAACGCATGAATTTAAAAGACATTCCTCCAACAGTCCAAAAAATGATCGAGTTTAACAAGGTAGATATGACATTACATCAACACTGTAAAGAAAACTAATAACAACAATATTGACGTTGCTTTTTGTTTAACATTCTATAGAAATATGCCAGAGAAAATGTACATCATGCAACTACCAACTGGAAGGTTGGAAAACCAACGGTCGAGCATCTATTAGGCCGGTTCCCCAAATTCCTGCATCCCATCCTGTCACCTATCGTGTTCGGGTTTCTTCCAGCTTTACTGGAACCAGTGGATGTAGCAGGATTTGGTTTGAAGCCAGCACATGCATCCCTTATCACATTGGTCAGCATAGGCTTCCATATTCGTGCGTTTTTCATTCGCCATTGTATGCTGCCCCGTTACACAACAGTTTTGCGGACACCTCTTAAGCCTGATCCCAAAACGAAACGTTACAAGCCCCTTTACAACATGTATGATCCAACCTACCCAGATGGTTACTGTATTTTTGAGCTTGGACCTGATAAATACAAACCCATGAAGTGCCCTATACCCCATTGAGATAATCAGAAATAAATTATTATATCTGAAAAAAGGGCGGTAGAAGTGGTGAGCGCTTAACGTTATTCGCTTATCTACAACTTAAATATGGTATGCTTACACATAGCACTTTTATCAATTGACGGGTCCCAGCGCACATTATGTACAACCTGAAAGAGTGCCTGGTAATATATAAGGGGTTCCGTACTGCACGATGTATGCGAGCAACTTCGCTACAATTAATAAAAAATCAATCAACAAAAACTTTTGGTATAAGTAAACCTGACTTTAATCCGACTAAGTCTATTGTGATAGGACTTTTATCAAGGCAGACGCAAGGTTTCGGGCAATGTACTTGTCGGGCGAATCACCCCCGAAAGTAAGATGACGGTTTGACTCAAATACGTTCCATCATGTAAAGCTCTTAACATTTCCTGGGGTAAAAGTCTAAGATCTTTGGCATTCAAACGAGGAGACAAATGGCCGAGACAGGCGCTAAAGTTGGACGAGAGAACTTGATCGGCAAAGGATCGGAATACAGTAGTGAACTGGTCCTGGGTTAACCTTCCAGTCATTGGAGCTACATTTTGCAGCCGGGTGGCATGTCTGAGGTTAAGGATTTCTTCTTCTGTTCTAGTTTCGGTAACATTCAACGACACTCAACTGTCCATGTACATTTTATAAACAGCCACAGACAAAGAAGTCCTACTCCGTCCTCTATCATTTGTGCACGAATAAGCTTCGAGTCGGTCACTGACAATAAGAAAAGATCATCCACCGACTTCATCATGGTGGAAGAGGGTCAACAGCCTTGGGGTTCCAACATTGGCTCGGTAGCAAAACCTGTCGCATTACGCCAAGAAGGTAGCACTAACTTGGTCTTTGAGAGATTTTTAGACCATTCGCTGCCGGTTTCGAAATATAATTTCATGACGACTGTTGCTACCATGTGATGTTTTATATAGGGATTGAGAAGGAAGTAGTCTCAAGACGTTCTTTACTATTAAGAAAGAAAACTCTATTGATGGTTTAGCGTATGTGAGTAATCTTATTTTTATTGTTATGAGCTTATATTGTAGTTTACGACACCATCGCTTTATATTGAAACCACTACCAACGAATCAGCCAAATGCCGCTGCAAAGAGGGGTAATGCCTAGAGCCCGATCATCCAACAATCAATAGTTTTTAAATTTGCGTAGCATGGGCGTAAAAGCTCCCAGTGTCAGAGGTGGAATGGTATATTTCATTTAGCGCTGAAACTGCTATTGAAATGGAGAATACCACTAAGCGTCATATATTCTACATGCATTTACACTGTAACCTTGAGATATACTTTTCCAACGAAACAATAAAATAGAGTACCATCGTACCTGGGATCGATCATTTGCGCACAGTTGTTTTATTTTTTAAGACCTGCTCCAATTTTGAGCGAGTTTTGGACACATGTTTTTTGGATTCTGTCGCGGCTTTATATCTCGAAAAGCAATGGCATTATAACCTGAAAGCTAAGATACGGAAAAACCTTTGTTAGTGCCATTTCTTTAAACTCTATTGTAAATATCAATATATTGATACGTACCGTCACCCAGTCGTCGCATGGATCGATCCCAAAAGTCGACTGAACATAGGGCTTGACGCAACATTTTTTTCAGGACGTCCAGTCGCTGCTCTGTTATGCTAAGCATACTCTCTTCCGAGCTAAGCAACTGTTACGCATTCTCATGCTTTCACCAACGTTTGACGTTGTGCGTAAAAAAGTGAAAGTATGGACGCTATAATGGTTTTAAAACTACATGCCATTCGAGTATTTACCTACACTGGATCTTTCGCTCCTTACCATGGTCAAGGGCCATTGTGAGCATTAACTTACTGTTCGCAAGAGACACGTAGTGGGTGGTGGTGATGAAGCCAGCAAAACACGCCCAAAGTCGCTCTGTGGATTCACCATCAGTCAAGTATGTAGCCCGCTAAAATTTGAGGATGGTATCAAGCTCGACATTATGCACGTGGTACGTCTTTCAACGCAGCCAGTACAGTGTCCTCCTGTTTCATCAGAATATTCAGTATCTCCACAATGAATATATCGTCGATCTGTCTTAAAAACCCTCAATGAGCGCCCGAACCAGCCTGGTGCCGGGAGATTCAGCGCAGTGATTTGCTCGGCAGTTTGAGCATATATTGCCGAAACTTCCATCCATAGCAATAGTGAGTCTGTGAGTTAAAGTTGGGAATTGCTTGACTGACGGACGGCGGAAACTAAAAGCCTTGTAGTCGAGCAAGAGGCTCAAACAGACCGCCACAGGCGACCATGCGCAACTGGAGACAAGCTTTGTAGGCCACCCTTGATAGCAGCACCTCGCCAGAGACAGAACCAAACCCAACCACCATCCTCATCATTCAAAAATGTCAACAGTCTCTCAAAGGCAGCAGCAGCATTAGCCGAGTCATCAACCGACGAGCCATCAGCAACTATCCTACCTCAAGGCAATCACTGTGAGTTTCGTCACCGGACCAGAGCCCAGATGTTCAAGGGAACACATTGCATGTGAAGGAGCTCCAGTCCGTCTCGACTCCACGACCAAATCCCGGTACCAGTGTGCACATGAGTTTGATGTGAGATCGGAAAGTCCACTTCAATTCATGATAGTACATTCGAGCACAGCCCCAACATTGGCTGACCGGCACTGATCACGCCAATGGAATAATTAAACGACGATCACTACGCCGAGGCGATATGCTCCAAACAAAAGCAACTCTGGCAAGCGCCCAAAGGGAACTCTGTTCCATAAAGGGCCTCTGGGTATAAGCGTTCAAGAACACAGGTGAACTGGCTCTCACATTGCAACTCGAAGATGATGCTAGAGAGGCGACCAACGTGTGTGCTTATCGAAAAGGAAGTTTCGTTATAAGTGTAAGACATGTTGAAGGCAAAGGCAACGAAGACAAAAGGCTATAATAGACCAAGAGCGAAAAAAAAAGATGGAAAGTATTTCCTTAAATAATGCTAGTTTGAATATCGCATCTATGAAGCTCAGCATAGGGTCATACTAACGACGATATAGATATTTTTCAACATGAACGGTTGCAAACTTGCAAACGTTCTCACGGCCGAAACATGAATAAAATGGTTTGACGTTTCTGGTGCAGCTAGTAACGTATGCCGTTGCATAGGTGTGAAGAGCTTCAAATGACTAACGCTCTCATTTTATGTTCGTACACTTTTCAAGTGGGTATTGCCGAACATCTATAATGTTATTACGCGGAACTCAAGATATACGCTATATGTGATAATATACACCGATGAAATACTTCTCTCGAGACATGCCGCATTTACAAAGGTAAGTAATGGTTACAGTGCTTTTGTTAGCACATCTTTGACATTCAGGAATAAGAGATTGCGCTATTGATACCACCTTGGCACAACGTGTTGCCTTTGTGGAAGCGACTTGACTAGAGCCCCCGACTCAGCAACAGTCTGCATTTTCAAAGCGGCAATAAAGCGCCTATACTAACACGACTGGTCGCGTCCGATGTTCTTCAGATCGTATTATCATACTTTTTTCTATTTTATATAGGAGCTATTTCTTATTCAAATATATGCTATCATCACCTGAGCGATTATCAATGGTTTATACATCACCACTAGTGTCTTTATTTGTTTGACTTCTTTTCTTTCGACGCTGTGAGCGAAATAGGTTGACTTTCTTGCTTTTAGGTTACGTCTAGTAAAAAAAATATAAGGGCTGACTGATCTTTTACCAGGGGAGTATGCTTCAACACACGGGATATTGTCATGGTTAGACGAAAGGTAAACTAAAAGAGAAAGAGAAAGAGAGGCTTTCGCACTAAAAGAGAATTTTCCAAGCGAGTACAGCTAACTTAACGGCGATGCCTCTCACCTCGGTTAATTGTTATTTGCAACTCCAATCGTTATTTTATCCAATCAATGCGGTTGAGCATTTTTCCGCGTCACGTGCCTAACGTTTAATCGGACATTTAATAATTAGAGAGTTCTATGCTGTCAAACCGATAGTCGGCGGCAGATGCTGATAGAAAAATCAGCGTAATCAAGATGATGAGAAACATTATCAATACAGTTATCCCTGGCTGAACGCACATATGTTGAGAATGCGTGGTTGCATTAATGTTATCTGATTGATACCGTTCATATACACTTTCTTCTCTGTTGTATATGTCAAGCATGCACGGTAGTAGCGATCGATAATGAATAATTCTTTTATATTTTACTCTCTTATCAAAGATGATATGTGATACCATAGTGACACTTTTGCATCGATCGACAATGTTTACTTCACGGGTTTCGTTTATGGTAGCCAGCAACAAGTGATACATTTTCCCAGTTGCTCTTGCTTCTTGGCAAACAATTGCGTAGTTATCGACGACGAGCCATTGTACTGAAACTTATCAAAGCCGAAACTATAGTGTGCAACTATTTCTTTTTGACAGGGCCGTGGTAAAAAAAAATGACCAGAATGATCGTCGTTGTTAACCCCTGACCAAGAAATTTGGTATGCACTTTGTTGCTACAACAACCCCCATTATTAATCAAAAATAATTGACATCCTCTTTGTATGTTGTGCCGTCGTCAAGATATCCTTTTGTTCGTTTCTCCATACACAGGAATCCATGGATGAAAGAAACTACGGGGATGAGACAACGCCGACTTAAAGAAGGACTACGGACCAAAAAGCATGCGGCTAAAATTTCATCGTCTTGCCACAAAAAAATAGAATTTCCCTGGTTTGCTATATTGCAAAACGATTTTTGATGCGACGTGTTTCATTATCCATGCCTTTCTTTCGTAGAGTCAGCGGCATAAACTTTTCGTTGACCATTAGTGAATAAAAACTCACAACACACCCCTGCCAATATGGGTTTTCTTTTCCATGGAGAAAGGACAATATATAAATATCGCCAACCCCAGCCAGTGAACGTATTGCTCTTATTTCTCGTCTTACCTATCTCCAGAAAAAACTATGTGGATCGGAAAACTTTTTGCGATCACTATTCTAGGCGCTGCTAGCGTCAATGCGCAATTGACCAACACGACTTTGTTGGGTATTTTGAACACAACTCAGTTGAGCCCAGCCAACAAGTTTATGGAATTGCTGAAGTCTGATGACAGCTACAAGCCTATTCTTAACTTGCTTTCAAGCCCGGGTAACCATACACTGTTTATCCCAACCGATGCCGCTATCGATCAATTGAACGAAACTGCATCGCAGCAACAACAGCAAGGCGATGGCAACCAGCAGCAGCCCTCATCACAGGAAGAGGGAGGTGATGAAGGCGGTGACCAAGAACAGAATGGTGGCGATCAACAACAAACCTCTTCTCAAGAAGAAGGCGGTGATCAAGGCGGTGACCAGAACCAGCAAAATATTCAGCCAGAGGGCACTGCAAACCAACGTGCAGCCATTCGTTCTCTCTATGCTATGCTTCCCCGTGCTGACTTGAAGATCCTGCAATCCTCTGGCGATAATAGCACCAATGGTACTTCTTCCGGTGGTAACAGCACCAATGGTACTTCCTCCGGCGGTAGCAACAATAACTATACGGCCAGTTCGGTTCCATTCCATGAAGGCCCTTATGCCAACTACACCATTCAGAATTTGATCCAGTATCACATTGTCAATGGTAGCCACACCACCAAGGAACTGAACGAGTCTACTGTCCTGCATACTGTTTTGACCAACCGTACCGTTGACAGAAACGGTATGGGAATGCCTGTCGTTGTTGTCGCTCAAAACGAGACTGGTAGCGAAGATGATCAGCAGCAGCAGCAGCAGCAAGAACAAATTCAAATTCTTCAACAGCAGGATGGTGGCAACAGCTCTTCGTCCAATGACACTTCTTCCTCCTCATCTAACGAAACTCAGGCTGAAGTTCCCAAGAAATACATTGTCGGTAATGGCGTTGATTTTGCCAACGTCACGATCAAAGATATTAAAGCTTCCAATGGTGTGCTTCACTTCATCGACAAGGGTAAGCTTTCTTCTTTTTCTAACTCTCTTCAACAACCACCCATGAACTGCTTCTGAGATTATCCGTTACTAATGTGGGGTATTCCCTACAATCAGTCCTTGTCCCCCCTGGAGATCCTACTGAAGTCATCCAGAATGTCTCTGAAACCCAAACATTGGGTCAGATGGTCCAACAGCACGAAGACGCTGCCAATGAAATCAACCAGGCCCACAACGTAAGGATATTTTTTTTTGTGTTAATTTTGATTCAAATTTACTCATATCTTTCTGTGATATGTTAGATCACCGTGTTTGTTCCTTCAGATGAAGCTCTTTCTCAAGCCAACATTAACGGTGGCATCCAGATGCTGGCAGCACTGAACAACCTTCAAGCCCAGTCGAATGATGTCCAGCAACTTGTCAAGAGACATATTGTCCAAGGCGTCTACTACATCGATAATTTGACTGCCATTGCTAACCGCACCAGCGGTGGCCACAGCATCAAGAACGGTAACGGCAAACCCTTGTCGCTGCAATCTGTCAATGCCACCAGTGTCCGTATCAACAACACTGCTTCTGTCGTTCACCCCAACATCCTGACTGATAACGGTGTAATGCATGTCATCGACCGTGGTAAGCCTCTTATTCTTATCACATCTGTTTTGCTATAGGAAAATACCTATCATCGACTTACTAATATGTATTCAGTGTTGGAGTCGAACCAACAACAGAATGGCACACAACAGCAAAACGGAACTGAAAGCGGTGGCGGTAACGGCCAACAGCAGCAGGGAGATGGTGGTCAAGGACAGTAAGAATTCCATAGAGAATTCATTTTATTTTCGGTATTCTTTTTACAATATCTGTAGATAAGTTTCGTGTTTATATATAAGTGTACATAAAAAAGCCAACTAGCTAGTCACTAGCAGTTTAGTTGTTGGTGAAGTTAGGGTTTCTCTTTTCAGCAAAAGCACCCATGCCTTCCTTTTGGTCGGCCTATAGTAAATAATAAAAATAAATTAAATATCTTTCTAGAAACTAGCCCCTCTGTGCTACCTAGTTCAGAAAAATGAAACTTACAGTGCCGAACAAAGCCTGGAAGTAGGCACGCTCCCATCGCAAACCGGCAGAAAGAGGGACCTCGTATGCTAAAAGATGGTGAGAAATATACAATTAGTGGGGATCATGACTTTCCTGACCTTCCTTTTAGAGAGTGCCTCGCCCCGATTATGACTATCCAATACACTTACACTTGTTGACAAGTTCCTTGCCCATCTGGACGGAAGCCTGGCTCTTGCTGGCAATCTTTCCGGCAGTCTTGATGGCTTCATCGACGAGCTGGTCAGCAGGGACGACTTTGCTGACCAAACCAAGAGTCTGGGCTTCAGTGGCAGTCAAGTTGGCACCACCGGACAAGACCATCTCCATGGCTCTGGACTTGCCAACAGCCTTGACGAGACGCTGGGTACCACCGGCACCTGCATATTTTTAAGCGTGGATCAACATTTTTTCCTTGATTTACCCAAATTCGACTTGAACAACGTGTCCTTACCAGGAATGATACCCAAGTTGATTTCGGGTTGACCAAAGACGGCCTTCTCACCAGCGTAGATGATCTGTATAAACGATAGAAGAAAGTGGTAACGGGTTAGATATTCTCCCCTCTTTGTAAATTTACACTAACGTTGACGTTACACACGACATAAAGAAAACCAGAGCAACAAACAACTTACATCACAGCTCATGGCCAATTCACAACCGCCACCGAGCTATACGATAATAAATCATATGTCAGCCTAAACATTACTAATACGTGCTTCACTTTTGGCGCGCTTCCGCTTCCCCAGCCAAACGAGATGGATTCAAGTAACTTACAGCATAGCCGTTGACAGCAGCAATGATGGGCTTCTTGACTTCCGAGATCTTAGCCCAGTGACCCAAAAAGTCCTTCTTGTAGGTGTCAACAAAAGTGTTGTCCTTCATTTCCTTAATATCGGCACCAGCTGCATATGCGTTTCAGTATGATGATGATGGCTCTCCCTTGCTCCTAATTCTGAAACACACACATACCTGCGAAAGCCTTCTCAGAACCCGTAAGGACGATGGCACCAATGTTGGCATCCTCATCAAAGTTCTTCATGGCTTCGTTGACCTCAACGAACAAGTCGTTGCACAACGCGTTCAAAGCCTTAGGGCGGTTCAACGTGACCAAACCGACCTTACCGCGGGTCTCGGTCAAGATATGCTGATAGTTGGAAGCAGCAGCCTCTGTAAATACATGTAGTTGAGTATCAAGAAAAGGTTAAGTCAGCAAAAACTGTTTCGCGTCATGACAGCAGTGGGGAAACATGGTCCTAGAAAAGAGGCGCAACAGTATGGAAGGAATGCGTGAATGGCTGTGTGTTGAATTACTCACGGCGGAGGACAGCAGCGCTAGTGAAGGTTCTAGCAGAAGACTTTTGAGCCGAGAGGGGCTTGGTGATGCTGGTGCTAATCAAGTTTCTGAACATTGTATGTGTAAGGAGTAAAGAAAAGGTATAAGAGGAAGAGGAAAGGGTCGACCCGGTCCTCGGCGGATTGGCTTTTTTCGTGTGCGCGTGTCTGGGTTGAGATGTCATCATCAATGCATTGGAGCGTGGGAAAGCGTTTGCTAAACCGAAATTTATTACGTATTTCTCTCTCTTTCTCTCTCTCATTTAGCGCCTTAACTCTATAGAAAAGGTGGGCGTGCGGGGGGTGGTGGATATCGGATATCTGAGCTTCTAGCTGAGGAAATGAATATACCCTAAATAACCGTTGTGTACACACGGTTGGTAATTAGCACTGTGAGTTTACTAATGGACAAACCCATTATTATATTACCTAGCACCAGGGTACCGGCTGCCGTGATTGTTCCTACATACATTAAGAAATTAAAGTTTTGCACCCTTGAGTATATGGTAGTGCCCTTTCTTCTTTATGCCACCCTTCCTCAACCCTTCCATCCTGTTCTCGTCCTCTTTACCAATCATATACTGAAGAATCTGCAGCTTGATGCCTTCCATCTGTCGCCGCAACGCTTGTATTTCACTTTCGATTTTATCATCCGTTTTGCGCAACTTTTCATGCTGCTCAATCGTTTCGTCGCGTATACGACCCTTTTCTAGATTCAAATCCAAGCGTACGCCAGCTTGGCTACGCGTGATTTCCTCCTGAAGCGATTTACGAAGCTTTTCAATCTCGGATTTGAGCCGTTCGTTGGCTGTCTTCACTTCGGCTACATCGCGTCGTTCCATTTGTTGGATATCCGCTTTTAACCGTGAGAAATCATCCTTGTACTGTTTGATGGTCTTTTATACATGCATGATTTAGTTATTAGTAAACTCATGCACTCTCCCTCCTTTCTTTTGTCGCTCCCTGGCAATTCGTTTCATGTACCTGTTCTTGTTCTGCTTTGCTGACAAGATCTGTGGTCACAATAGTAGTGCTACGATATATATGTTTGTTTGTTGGTGAGCAAGCACACCTGTCAGCTCAATGTTCTTCTCTTCCACAGAACATTTTGCAAACCGGTCCTACCTTTCATCTACTACATCGTCGAGTGCATTGATGACAGCTCGGGCTTGTCCCGCTGAAAAACCTTCCCTCTCTAATAATCGTGCAAATTGTTCGGCATCAAAATATGGCATGGCTTGCCTTATACGCTGCTGCTGTTGTTGTTGTGCTGAATCGGACGTTCGTTGACGTAGACTGGTATGCAAAAATAATCGTTGTTGTAACTGATGTCGATGAGTAACACACCGCCATGGTGCTACTATTATAAAACGGATATATCGAGCGAATTATTCGTTGAGAAAGAATTATGACTTTTGTAGCAAAATCACCTTTCGTTTACCTCGAAAGTGACTCCGTAATTGAGCAGTAAGATTAACAGACATTATGAATAAAGGAGGTATCTGGGTGTATGTGAGAAAAAAGTAAATCAATGTGTTGTGGCGGGGTATACGTTAAATTGTGCACGGATCGCCCTTCTTTCCATATTTTCGTGTCTTTCCGTCCATATTCATCTGGATTGAGCAGTGTGTCCCTGTAGTCGTTGATTATCGTTATCGCCTTTTCTCAAATCGCTTTGGTAAGCACTTAGTGCGACTTCACTAACTGCATTGCCAGGGCAAAACATCTCACATGTATCTATATTTACACCAAATTCAATTGTGGCTAGGGTGCCCAAACCACACAACTATCTTTATTGAGTCAGAATCGGCGTTTTATAACCGATCATACACAAAAACAAGTGTCTGACTCGCAGCATGCTGTTCGCGTTTAGTCTGGCTGCTAAGCTCTTTCGTCTCAAGATCCGTTCAATGTAGTATTCAGCCCACCCAGCACGCATACTGAATATACAGTTACCAGACATGAGGTCTTATTCTTTTAAAAACTTCGCTAAACACGTAGTAACAAAAATGGGTTCTCTGAATATATTTCTCATCGATTGATGACCACACCTATTTTTTGAGTGGACTGCAACAAGATGGTCCGAGCATCGATTTCTATGCGGCAGAGAACGAGATGATTCCAAGACAACCCCAACAATCTCATTCATACTGTCAGATCTACTACAAAATTGTGATACTTTTGGGAATACGTTTTGAGATCACTGAGACTACAGAAGCTCGAAGTACTACAAGACTATTGGTACAGCTCAGGCATTCAACCCATTATTCAACCCTGCAGATTGCCTTTTCTATGGCTGTAATATTGAGCAAACCACTTTCGTAGCTCATTTTAAGATACCACAAAAGCGTATAAATGGCATATATTAGGAAGAGCTCAAGCACGGACTCAAGCATCTCATATACACCGGATTCTTTGTTTCCTGGAAATAAAATAGTCGACCCCGTTAAATTCAAAGCCAACTTTCCACTGATATTCGAGGAATCAAGGAAATGTGAAGGTTGACGAGGACGACTTTACTAGTACTTCCTGTTGAGGGTGAAATAGCTTCACGAACTCATAATTAACGGAGGTTGAGTGTGACTCTTGCCTTGACGCTACAATGTTTGTTCTGGCAAAAGGATCCATCATAAGACCTCTCTCTATGAGTAATTTCATTCTTTACAGTCATGTTACGCCTCTCATATATACTATCTGCGTACTCTTGACTTAACATACTAAGACAAGACCTCTTCTGCAAAAGCAACCTAGAATATCAGTAGAGAAGTCAAGAATACAGAAGCCATCAAGTATGCTTTTCAGAATCAAATTGGAACAGTGGGACATCCCTCATTACTTTGACGCACACAGCTGTTCGGGTAACGATAAATTTCCGTTATTGATGTACCGCCTATTACGCTGAAAATAATGTCAGCACTTTTATGACAGTATACTGCAAGTCATTGATCTAGATAGGCCCATAAAAAGCCTCCTTTTTTATTTACTGGGTGATGGTGTTGATCGTGCTCGTGATACTGGATACAGTCGCATGGCACCTTCTCCTTCCGCACCTGTTCTTAGCTCTAAATCGCCATTATCCACGTTTGATCCCTCAACATCTTCTTGTTCATCACCAGGGACTTGGGTATAAGGATTATTTGGATACGGTCTGAATTTGTAACCGATAAAGATGTAAAACAAGAATGTGGCAAATTCATTCACGGCTTCGCCTAACCAGGTCACATAGCGGAACGGTAAAGAAGCTTGTAGTAACTGCACAATAATGCGGGTGATATAAACGTACACCAAGGTGACAATGTAAAAGGAGGACCACAGCTTGTATTTGTTCAAAACATCCACCTCTACATGGTGTTAAGCACAAGAGGAGAGAGTGTAGTTTAGCAATTTGAGTTTTACTGCTTCTAATCCTATTACTCTCCAAATTAATGAAAAACCTATGATTACCTTTGCCGTCAGCAGATGATCCAGTGCCTAAATGTTTGCGCGTTTGCAGGATAGTCCACAGTACGATACAGCAGCCGGCAAGATCAATGATAGGCAAAAGCATGTTCTATAAGCCAATGATAAATAAACATCAATGCATTAGTTTTTCAACAATGCTAGCGCAAAACGGCATGGTAAATAAAAATAATAGCAAGAAGTTTTGAGTTATCATTATTCACCCAGAAGCTTCGATCCGTTGAACCGACAGCGGCTTCACTGCCGATAGCGGATGCAATGTTGGCAAGTACTTGAAGCGGAACAACAACCGAGATGACCCGTTTATCCTTTGCAGATAAAAATGGCTTGATAAACATCCATCCAGAAGCGAGCAGTACTAAATGGATCAAAATGTTACATTCTTAATGTCCACGAAGAATAGAAATATAAAGACCCGGTTCTCGTTATACACCGCACTATTTGCTGTTACCTATGATCAGGATACTGAGAATGCCCTTGACACTAATATAATTACACGAATGACATTTGTACATATCAGAAAACCAGGCTTCAGCGTTATCTCTCTTTTCATGTACACACTAAGAAGGAAAAAAGCCATAGATTACCTTGCAAACACGTAAAAGCCGATTTGCCATCCTTCTGTCAGAGCCCCAGTTTTTTTGTAGTAAAATTTGGCCTAATATGATGAGTGTTAGGACGATCGCACATTCAACAAAACGTCAATATTCCATTCTTCTCTCTCTCCACGTCTATCTTTCAATACCGAATGCAACGCCTTGTCAATATGCATGCAGATGACCAATATAAACCTGAAACAAAACCCAGTTTCTCTGTGTCAATAACCATTACACTAAGTGCATATGCGTATACATCACATTCGTCTTCTCCTTTTTCCCAAAAAACACACCCCGTTGACCGACTTACATGAGCCAATGCGCGCGAAACACGCGCGTATCTTTACGGAAAACTAATAGGCTGAACCAATATAATGCGGCTACTAGATAAGCAGCGGATGAGGCCCCATATACTTTTGGTAAAGGCGTGTCGCCTGCTGATAAATGATTGTTTCCAGGATTCACTTGTTCGATTGTCAACTAAACGGTTTGATATGTGAGCCTATTCTCCGTCTCTTTCCTTACAAACACTCCTTTTATTATGAACCGTTTTGAATTACTTACCCGGAAAGATACGGTAGATTGTTGTTTACAGTTGACGAATATAACTTGCCAAAGACCTTCTTCTTGTGGCCCAACTTGTAAAGAACTTTGCCATCTTTTGTTTTACGAAAATAAATGTCTGTATGAACGACCCATATCCATTAAAATAACAGTTGGCGCCTGGAAAGAGCGTATCAAAAACTGTTACCTACACCGTACTTTGCACAGGTACTTCTTGAACGATGCTAATACCGTCGTTTACTTCGTCTTTGATATAACTATTGTCGAGAAAACAAGTAAGCCGGTCGGGTGTTGTCTTTTCGTTATTGTCTGTTCCTCCACCAGAAGAGGCGTCTTGGTTACTCTCCTCGTCGTCAAAGAGCGTCCGTCGAGCTTTTCGAATATAAAACGCGACTGTGCCTGGATCTTCTAGATTCGAAAACTTTTAATGAATGAGGGATTTTTAGACTTTAGATTTTCTTATTTTTTTTTTATCTGTCGTTAACGATCAAAAACTTATGCAGGCAATACCTCCAAGTCTTGTAGATTAAGAGACAGCTGACCACCAGCCAAGAAGCCGAATGCAGCCACTGATACAGCTTTACGATCATCTTGAGTCAGGACTAGCTCTGGTACGATGGCTTGCGCTGCTGCGATGCAACTTAACAGTAAGAGCAGGATTGGTCTCATTATTACAAATATATATTATTGCTACCACTATGACACAGGAAAGGTAGGTCGGAGGCCTCTTTTGTAGAAGGATAAGAATAGCGGAGGGACAAAATATCTTGCTTATTGTTCAGTTTAGAGTTGGGGTCTTTTATGTATACAAAACGTTCGTGTGTATATGTATAAGCACGCGGAAAATATAGAAGTTGAAGGGTTGCAAAGAGAATTTTACAGCAATAGTCGGTGGAGAATACAGTGTGATAGAAGGGGATATATAAGCAAATAACGTACAAAGGAAAGGTAGGGAAAAAAGGTGTATGTAAAAAGAGGGAAGAAAGAGCTATTTAGTAGTGAGGATTGTTTGCAGAGGGGTTATGGTATTGTGTAGGATCCGGCATAGCCATGGGTGCAGGAGTTCCTTGAGGTTGAGGTGGACTTGGAGAAGGACCAGGAGCACCGTAAGCCGCATTTGGATCTGGCGAAGGATGGCGATAGTAATCGTCAAACGGAGATTGTTCCGGCACGACGCCGGCACCGCCAGGATGAGGGTCGTATTGCGGCTGTGCGTATCCGTACGACATACGATGTGGGTCCGCTGGAGGGTCGTATGGTGACTCGAACGGCGACTGTTCGTGCTGAGGCTGTTGCTGATGATATGCTGCTTGTTGCTGGTTATGGATAGCTGGAGGTGGCGTAGCTTCCTGGAGCGGCCGTGCTTGTTCGAACGACTGAGGTCGCATACCACCCAAATCCTCGCCTTCTTCATCCTCATAATATCCTGCTGGACGATAGCCACCGTGTCGTCCCACTGGCTCGCCAAACATGTCGTCGTCCGATTCTTGCTGCTGTTGCTGTTGCTGCATTTGCAATACAGCCTGCTTGTTCGACTCGTGCTGCTTAAGGTTCCTTTGAATCAGTTGTTTTTCCTTGAAGAAAATCACAAGCGTGCACAGCAGAGATAGAAGCCACAGGATGCATGTGGTCCACGCGAAACCAGCGGCGACTTTGGCACAAGAGCACTGGTTACAACGAATGTCAGTCTTTTCTTCCTCTTATTTACAGCAACATACACACAACTCATCTCTTCTCTGTACCTGACTAGTCCATGCACTTCTATACGCATCACCATGTTCTTCTTCCATATCACCAGCAAGATCGCAGTTGGATGGGTTATTCGAATGCACGGTCATAGCAATACCGGCTGTAGCCCAAAGACCAGTGTAGAATCCAGTAAAGATCAAATTTGTTCGAGGTTTCATGCAGAATTTGCCAAGACGTCTGAACTTGCCCTTCTTGTCATAAATCCAAGGAAAGACCACCAGACACACAGGAACAACCAAGCCAAAGATACCGACAAACAACGTCCAGTTGGGTCCAGGTTGACTTCCGTCCTGTTTAATAACCACTATGGTGTAAGTAGTGTGCTTTTTGTTTCGACGTAGATAAGCTATCTATGAGCTATAACTTACATAAAAGCGATACTCTGTGGCAATGACCGAGGCGATAATGCACAGCGTTATAAATGTACACAGTGTTTGCACCATGTGCAAAATCGATTTGATTGTGTTGACTGCTGGAAAACCAGCTGGTGCGGAAACAGTGGGGAGTTCCAAGTTGAAAGATTTCCCCATGGTTCAGATTGTATTATGTGTTTGTGAGAAAAGAGAAAAAAGTTTTTTTATAGAGAGAGAGAGAAGAGAGAAAAGGTGCAGAAGGCTAAACGAACAGCAAGAAAATAGGCGCGTTTTTGTTGTATCACTCCACCGTTCCGCACTCGCTCCGACGGGTGTGTCGTTCGTTGGTATTGCTCGACTGCCAAGGTACACAACGTTTCTCTGCCAAACGTACGCTTGACTTTATCTAAGCCATATAGAGCGGTAGTGAATGTCTATTAGTGTCTCTTCAGTTGGCTTTTCTTGTCCAAGACGCAGACAAGTGCATGTCGAGTAGAACAGGGCTCAGCATATGACGACGACCGCGACACGACTTGGTACAGCCCGGCTGGCAGTTTAAATATAGAAACCTTCTTTGCTCCACAGAACCTTAAACTCAGTGCAACAGTTCCCTTTTGCGGCTTTTTCATAACTCTTGGCTCCCCTTCTCCACGCTTATCTTTTTCAGGTCGTTGATCGAAGCAGAGAGCAGAATCTTTGGTGGCTGAACGAGTGTTCTACTTATCATCATCTATAAACCAAGTCTACTCAGTCCATGTGCACGGGTCTGGACGTGTACTTGTAGGCAACTATACGCATACATTTACTTTCCTTGTTTGCTGTCTAGTAGTGCAGTTTCCGATGAAGGATATCATCACGCATAGCTATATAACGTAGTACTAGCTTGTGCTGGGACAATATAGCGCGTATACAACTGGCACTAGCCTATGTTTTGATAGGATCATGAGAATGAAAAACATTGAGCATAGGTTGATATGTCGTCAGAATATAATCGTAGCATCTCAGTGACAAAATTGACATAGCAAGCAATGATATGCTGATTGTGTCACTAAAATCCAGGATAGGATCCTTTAGAAGTTCTTACACAATACAGTAGTCTGCCCAAATCGCATATACTCAAATAGCCGAGCTACAGCTACGTAAGGAGTTTTGCTCTATGTATGTACGCATGCACAAAAGAGGCTTCCATCTGAATCGTCAAACGGAAATCTAGTAGATTTAAGTGGCGCATCATTCTAAACAAACTAGTGCTTACAGCTTTCAAATTGAATTGTGATCGTTAGACGGGTTTCAACACGTGACATTATTACCAATGGTAGTATTTGAGGTAGTTTGTGCTGCGCTATGTAAACGTTGACTATGAAAGTCGCCGGCTTCCTTCTTCAGATGTACTGTATCACACCCCACCATCTTGAATTGCACTGCGATGATCGCATCTACTGAGAAACAAAGGTTTTGACAGAATCATCCGGCGTTCAGCTCGAGACATACATTTTGCAACGTACCACTCTACTCTCTAGATCAAATCCTGTGTGGTGCGCATATCTATAATTGTACTGCATTCGAAAAAAAAACGGTACTCTGTACTTAAATAGTCCGAATACTGTTAGGAAGAGCAATATGCATCATATTGGAATTACAAACATGAATTATGATTTTTCTGTTGCTTGTATCATATCAATAAAATGTAGTGGGCAAAGTTGTATGTATAGTAAGCCATGTAAAGCGCGTCTCGTGCCTTCCATTTAATGTCCCTTGCTCGATGATCCTTTCGACTGTCGCAAGTTGCCAAATATTGTATTTGGTGAAGTCATTCGACAAAACTATGCTATAAACAGTTTGTGTATATCTTGTGTTTTTTGATATATCATGGAAGCTACTATAGAAATCTTTGTGTGAGGGATACAGATGGCCGTTTGTAGCTTTTCGTGCACCTAAAACGACCTTCCAAAACGCTGCAAGGTCTCAAAAGACCCAAACGGTAATCTGGAGATTTTGGATATTCCAAACATTTTTTGTCTGTCGCTGAAGGTTTGTGTGTATTATCCAGTATGTGCTGTCGCATTGTAGTAGCAGATAGAAGCGGTGGATTGTTTTTGTTAATATAGAAGATGTCTATAATGACAAACCCTTTTCCTAAACTTGAAGTATGAACTAATGCATGTTTACTTCGCTTCGATCCGAAGTATGGCGAATAAAACAAAATGTCGTTCATTACATCATGTAAAGAGGAGCAGCGTGGTACAAGGCTGTCATACATCGCCTATTTGCGGGTCTCTCATCGTCTCGCTCACCTTTTTTTACACGCCAGGGTAATACAATGGGACGATCATAATGTTCACTGTATCTATTTTATTATCTACTTACAACATAGCCTTTCAAAGTCGGTATGGAAACGCATAAGCTCATGTTGTTCTACTACTGCCTGATATCACAATGCTCCAAAATAGTCTCAGGTGAAAAGATTAACCCGCACAAGCGAAATGAACTCTGGCAAGCCAAAAATATCTTAGCATGTTTTCTTTGAAGTGTGTGCATTAGACAAAGAGAGAGCGTGCTCAATATTCCGTGTAACCATAAACTCTGACGGCCGCCAAGATACAAGACACCGCTCTCAGCGTTTTTCACCCATTTAAGGCCGTGGCTGGTGGCCAAAGGAATTTCCTAGGTTTCCATCGTCGCCACATACTACTGTATAGGGATTCGCTCCAAGGTATTGTGTCGACTTTATGCGGGCCAAAGACGTTCCGCGCATTTTTTTTGGGAGAAAGGGAAGAGGGTCCTTTTTTTTATTATTTTGCATAGTGAAAGAGTTCATATAAACAAAAAACACCGAAGCTTTTTTCGTACTTTTTAGCACCATTCTAAAAGAAAGCTCATCATATTTTCCTTTCACAAAAAGCAGAACATTCCTTTCACTCGTTCAGCACCAAAAAGCAAAACGCCAACAACATTCTTTTTTTTCGGCATTGTACGGTATAGCCCGTCATGTCGAACCGACACGCGCTCCTTTCCTTGAATTCGTCCCCTCTTGTTCTCATACCACTACTCTTCCTTCTTTCTTGTCTTCTTCTTCCCTTCGTTCAAGCCAATAGCAACGACCAATGCTATGACCGAGGCGAGCAAATTCCTCTCTACTACAACAAACTCTTTTCACAACGCAATCAACTCCCTCACCGATACGCTTCTCAACCATTTATTTGTCCTCCGTACACCGATGACGATTGGTCTCATAAATCCCGCCTGTCAAATTGGCTTGTTGTCGATCAAGATTGGCGCGGCGACTGGCTCGTCAAAAGTGACTACAAGGTAACAAACGCTGGAGTGAAAAAACGAGTTCACAGGCACGGAATCTGACAAGCAAACTTTGTATTCTAGATATCAACGCTCGATAACGTAGACTGCAACGTGCTGTGTACCAAGACTTGGTCTATAGAGGATGCTATGGTTGCGAAGCAGCTCATTCTCGATGGTTATCAAGTAGAATGGTATGGAATATCCTAGTTTTTGTTTACGGGAAAAACTAAACACTTTGTTTTATAGGTGGCTCGATGATCTGCCTGGTGCAACCGCGTCTTACACTAACGAGGTCAATACGAGGGCATACCGCGTCGGATTTCCATTGGGTCAGATCAAGGTAAAATTGAGTTTTTAGCCGAAAAAGGTGTTAGAGCAACGTGGTTGACATTCTCTTGTTATTGTAATTAGAACAACCAAGCATTTTTCAATAACCATGTCATATTCAATATCCTCTACGCACCATGTGAAACAACCGCTACCGATCGTATTCAAATTGTTGGTTTTGAAGTATATCCAGACTCGTAAGTTGTGATAGTAGTAAATGTAGGCGGTGGTCAGCCCCAAATTTTTATATGCATATTTTATATAGTGTAGCGAATGGCCAATGCACCCATACTTCCATCGATTATACCATGCAGGAGGTGACTGAACGTCGAAAATCAGTTACCTTTACATACTCCATCAAATGGAAAGAGGTAATTTACTCTAAACAGCCGATATACATTTTGAAGGAGAGAAGAGAGAAGGATGAGGAAGCGAAACAACAGGATTAGGGATGATGGTGTAAATAACAAGATGGGGTGCTTATCTTTTATGGTAGGTGAAGCAATTACCAGCACAGCGCCGTTGGGACACGTACCTTATTGCGCCGAATCCAGACACCCACTTTTATGCAATGATCAACAGCTTTATCACTGTACTATTTCTGCTCGGCGTGGTATCTGTGATCTTGATGAAGACGCTTCGAAAGGATCAGCTTGTGCATGAAGACAGTGATTATAGAATCTATGACGACTTTGAAGATGTGGTTGGATGGCGGTTGATTCATCGTGATGTCTTTCGACGGCCCATGTATGGTGGATTGCTGGCGCCGCTTGTTGGATCAGGCATGCAGCTCTTGTTATCATTTGCTGCAACAATAGGTAGCCGGATCAAAAAAAATTTGCGAAGAAGGATTCAGTTATTACTCTGGCGGTTTACTGATCTATAGCGCCCTACACTATGGGGATATATAGTTTGCATTGCCAATGGCTATTGTCATCCTGCAAAACCTGGTGCTATATTGAATTTTGCTGCTACAGCTTATATTTGGACTTCGTAAAGTATCTGGAGCAGTGTGGTCCGTGGTTGTGGGTGGCAGGATATGGGGAGGAGCTACAGTCACTGACATAAAGGATGATTTCTCTATTAGTGCGGTAGCAGGCTATTATAGTGCACGAATATACAAAGTGTTTCGTGGACGATCCTGGTTTTTGAACACAGTGCTGGTAAAGATTTTGTTTGTGCGAGACATCGATGTGTTTTCAACAACACCCTACTAAGTAAATTTTCCATATTAGACATCTATTCTTGTACCTGGCTCCATCTTTACATGTCTTATGATCGAAAGCTTCTTTGCTTGGTCTTTACGCTCATCACGTGCAATATCTGTAAAAGGCTGGCTCGTTCTGACATTGCTGTGGTTCTTGGTGTCAATGCCCTTGACATTCTTAGGTGCATTCATTGGGGACCGACGTGAACGTATTGAACATCCAGCACGGGTTACGCAAATGCCTAGGTTTATCCCCGACAAACGATGGTATCAAACGTACAGTGTGAGGTAAAGTGAAAAAGAATTGATGTAACAACCGTGCTTTCAATATAATTTAGTGTGAATTCCATGCTAATGTCTTATTCACGCATGAAAGCATCGCGGTCGGTGGCGTCATCCCATTTGCTGTTGTATTTGTGGATTATGACGAGCTTCTAAAATCACTCTGGCACGGAGAGATCCATTTGTTTACCTTGTATGCTGTCACAGCATGCGCTTTGCTTGCTATAGCTACTGCATCCGTGTCAGTGGTATTAGTATTCTTCCAGCTCTGTAATGAGGTATGTGGGATTTTTTATGTGTATACATCATCTCTGAGGCTTAACCTTATTGACGCTTCTGTTTCTACTAAATACTAGGACTACCACTGGTGGTGGATGTCATTTGCAGTAGGCGGTGCATCATCTTTGTACATGTTTGTGTAAGTTAACATAGATCCGGTTCTTGTATACAGCACTTAGGCTAATCGTCAACGTAATTGGACTTTAGATATGCGGTCGTTTTCTACTGGATAAGAACAGATATACAAGGAGTAGTAAGCGGGGTTGTTTACATTGTACATACGCTGATGGGTTGTGGCCTGCTGGGACTAGCTACAGGCACACTGGGCTTTTTCTGCACCTACAGTGTTATTAGACGGATATATTCAGCTGTTAAGGTAAAACTTCAGAGTGTTTAAGTGCATGTATAAGAAGGGTGTCACAGATTTACAGGTTACTGAATGTGCCTTAACGTTTTGATAGGTTGATTAATGAGACACATACACATATATTTCTACAACAAACACATTTAATAGTAATAGAGCCAACTTTGTCTTCATATGATGCAAACCACAACATTTGTAATAAGAACAATCATTTTTCAAAACTTCATGTATTTTACTACGGAAAAAGATGAAAAATTGGTTTTTATTGTTTGTGAAAGACTGTTGACCTGCGCCAATAGACATTGCGGGTGCTTCCTTGTGGTTCGCGTGGATACGTTTGATATAAAGTTTAGATGCAAGAATTAATCCCCACCCCACTCTGGTCAGGAGGAAAAAGTCAAGCCAATGTAATAGTGGAATGTGTGATAAGGTCTGTGCAAGGTTGTTCACAGATATTCATAGAGAGCTCCTCAACTCTGTAAATCCTCCCACCAACATTGTCAACACAGTACTCGCACAAGCTCGTATTGGAGAACTAGAGAAGCGACGCCAAGCATCCATGTCGGTTCAGTGTCTTCGGCCCACAAGCACGATCGATCTCGTCCTGTACTTGCCAGCATCTCCATCGCTTGCTTAGCTGGCGCCTGCACTGGCTACCCGCTATTACCCACACTAGGACTGCCGTTGTGGTGCACGAGCTGTCAACCGCGGTCACTACAGTCTCGTTTGTCCGCTGCTCCGTCCAAGTGGCAAGAGCTTACTGACGCATATGCCACAATTCTTATCGTATCACCAGGGATGCATACCATTGATGTCATCCTTAACAAACTACCACGCACCGACGTCGGTTTAGCAACCGGCAAATGACAGACTATATGGCCAGCGATATTACACGTCCTTAGAGAAATCGACCGGCTCTGTCACCCCGAAGAGCATCTACTGGACGGGGAGTTCCTAGGCGAAGACAATTCACCACCATTGTCATCAGAGCACGATTAAAGTTCTCCGACTATCCTCCATCGCCCTGTCATTGTTTTTTATCATAACACGCCCGAGACGGATCAAGGGATGCCTGCTACGCCTTGGTCCCAGAGCGATAAAACGATGTCCATTATATTTTGATGGTTCATTGTCTCAGTATATAGCAGCAGTTAGGACAGCGGATACAAAAAAAAGTATGATTATAACCTATTTCCCATTCATTTTCTACTTATACACTGACTGATGTGATCAGTCACCTTAATTGACGCCGTGCTGATGAATGTTGAATGTTGTACAAGCTCCAGAGCTTTCGTACATCGTCAAATGCTAACAAACACTATTACTTGCTTGTACGCTGCTTACCACCTCTGTGCACAGAATGTATACCCATATATTAAAATTGGTTTGAAACTCAATAACAAGATATGGAATGCAAGAGAAACGTCGAGGTTAGTATGTAAAGTATATCACTCCAGCAAAGAATATATGGAGAGAATATATATTACCTCGAAGAATAAAGACGAGGAACGAACATTATGTACAACTAGCAAGACGACATCTGAAAACTTTACTTAACGGTACTACTTTTCTCATATGCATTTCTACATTATTATACAGTATATAATTCAGCGAATAAGTGTACATCAGTCGTCTCTCATATTAAAAACCGTAAACAAGACCAAAGATCTACCCTAAATGTCGAGGAGATCCAGTCATCCCATACCGTCCAAAGCTACCCAGCATACTGTAACCTTTTGTAGGTTTTTGATGCATTCTGTTAAGAAGCTTATCAGCACTGCACTGAATAGAGCCATAAGTCATTCTTCGATTCTTTGACGCACCGGGAGAGAGAAAAAGGCAGCACGCTATAAAGAGCTGCTGCATAACCTCCTGTTACCATGCATATAAGCTTCGATTCGCTTGTTTGTGTAAAAAAAGCTTTGACATTTACAAGAAGTATTGAGCGATAAGCTCAACACTAGCCATTTATTAATGTACTTGAGTATGGTCATCTATGACGCAACGCTTGGATCAGCGACATCAAATCTTAGTTTTCTATAACCTGCTGTTGCCATTGCAACCGCGGACTTAATCCTCTTATAGTAGGCACACTGACCATCAGATAAAACTTTTTTGACATTGACACGGTGTCTGGAAAATCAAGTGGAGCAGCCGCATATGTGAAATATACACGCACAACCAGACACACAGGGACGACGCACGCGCATAACGACTACAACAGCCGTTTCCATAGTACTTGTACTTCTTCAGCTCCCCATTCTTCCTGTATTCCTTTGCTTTATTATGCTCAGAACAAGCAGAATAGTGACAAAAAAATTACAACGTCACGCGTCTGGTGGAAATTCAATTTTCACTTGTTTATCAAAAAAAACTTTTTTTTCTTCTTCACCAGTGTATTCAAAATCCAAGTCTAACATGGTTACCATCATTTACACTGAAGAACCTTTTTACTCACCATACGACTACAGGGACTACCATTATAGTACATCCTGTTACTACGAACCTCCCACCTTCTCGCTCCTTTGGGAATCACATCGGGGTGTAATAGGTTTAACATGAAACAGTTATTTACATATCCTCCTTTAGAAGGGTAATGGGTTTAACACGAAACAGTTATTTATATATCCTCCTTTGAGAGTCAAATATAAATCTGATGATTACAAAAAATTCTTAATTTTTTTATCATCTATAATATTCATATAGTTAATATAAATAGTTTTTATTATATGATTATAAGAAAAATAAAACAAATTGTTTTCTATTTCTATTCCTCCTCCTCCTCCTCCTCAAAATAAATAACAATAACAATAATAACAACAAACCCTTAACAGGCTTTTTATGTTCTTATTTATATATATTAAAAAACAATTATTTGTAATACAAATTATGTTTTTGAAAGAAAAAAAACATAAAAATCAATGATTTTAATTATTTTTTAATATATATAAATAAGAACATAAAAAGCCTATTAAGGGTTTGTTGTTATTATTGTTATTGTTATTTATTTTGAGGAGGAGGAGGAGGAGGAACAGAAATAGAAAACAATTTGTTTTATTTTTCTTATAAACATATAATAAAAACTATTTATATTAACTATATAAATATTATAGATGATAAAAAAATTAAGAATTTTTTGTAATCATCAGATTTATGTTTAACTCTCTAGATGAATATTATAAATATTCATCAATACTTTATGCTAGTTTATATAGAAAAGGTATTCCTTTTCTATAAGAGGTTTAATCAATAATTTAGTGATTACAAAAAATTCTTAATTTTTTATCAATTACTAGATTATTAAAATTGTATATATCTTTTTATATTTATTTGAATATTAATTATGTCATAAATCTATTATGCCATAATGTTCATTAGAAAGGTAAAGTAACACTTTACCCTTTCTAAATGAACAACAAGAACAACAACAACAAACAACAACATTGACATGTTCTTGTTTTTTCCTAATGGTAGAAAATACAGTTGTACCCCGGTTTTTGCAACCCCCGGGTTTGCAATTCCTTGTATATCTGCAACTTTTTTTGAAAAATTCAAGAAAAACTTAGTAGCTTCGCAAATTTGCAACTTGCAAATGAGTTTATACGATTTGCACGTTATCGGGGTAAAAGCAGCTTCAATTTTTGCAATATCAACTGAAAGAAGCATCTGTTGCGGATTATGAGGAATAAAATGATACGGTTACTGCAAGATAAATATGTAAATATGAAGATGTATTTATTGTCGAAATAAAAATTATTACTTGGTAGTTGAGCCAGTAGAATCGGGACACATATATAGCACTGATTGGGTTGAATCAACAAAAGAAATGAAGAAGATATAAGAAAAAGTGAACACACTACATATAGATATAGAAATAAAATGTTTGCTCAAATGAGCTTTCAACTACATACATCGAAGAAGTCATCAAGGGATGATTGTCGGGAGAATGATTGCTGCCTGAGACTCTCTTGAATCCTTCGCAAAGACTTCTTTAAGTCGCAGTCATCGATATTATCCAAAAAGCTCAAAACTCCTGCAATTGCAACCTGTTTTTCTTTCGACGTTGGCCCTGGAATAGGCGAATCAGCGCTTTCGTCCACCGCCCGCTCAAGTGCTCGTCGTAGGTTCGATCCTCTTGCTTAGAGGTGAACTTGTGGAACGATTTTGTCATGCTTAACAGAGCTAATAATTATCAAACCACTAGACAGCTTAATAAAAGAACGGTCTTATATATGCAAGTAGTAACATTTAGAGCTGTATGAATGTTTCCACAGAACGTATCATACATAATCTCTGACAGATAAACAATGGGCTAGTGTTAATAGGATGACTTATCCAGTGTCTATTTGAAGCAGAATTGTTTACCCCGTTACTTGCAAATCCTCACTTTTTGCAAAAAAAAATCAGAAAACCCTCGGTTGCAAAAACCGGGGTACAACTGTACTCAAAATTATTATTTTGATATATTTTCAGAATATCAAAAAATAAAAACTTTATTTTTTAGATATTCAAAGAAAAGGATAAATACAAATATTTATCTCTTTTCTTAAAAAATAGAAAAACAATTTGTTTTTTCTATTTTTGAATTTAAACTCAAAAAGAATAGAATATTCTTTTTAGAACATTTATGTTCTGAGTTTAAATAAAAATAGATTTATTAGATAGAAATTAGCTCGCTACACAAGCTTTTAACCCTTTCAGGGTAATTTCTATCAATAAATTATTTTTTAAGAAAAGAGATAAATATTTATATTTATCCTTTTCTTTGAATATTAAAAAAATAAAGTTTTTATTTTTTAATATTCTGAAAATACATTAAAATAATAATTTCGAGTATTTTCTACCATTAGGAAAAAACAAGAACATGTCAATGTTGTTGTTTATTGTTATTTGTTGTTGTTGTTGTTGTTGTTGTTGTTGTTGTTCATTTAGAAAGGGTAAAGTGTTACTTTACCTTTCTAATGAACATTATGGCATAATAGATTTATGACATAATTAATATTCAAATAAATATAAAAAGATATATACAATTTTAATAATCTAGTGACTGATAAAAAATTAAGAATTTTTGGTAATCACTAAATTATTGATTAAACCTCTTTAGAAGGAAAAAAAACAAACATACTTCTTTCCTTCTAGATAGGATCTTATTCAGACATACATTTTGAGGTGGATTCTATAAGTATCATTATTTTATGAGAAACTAAATGTCTTTATTTTTTAAAAAAATAGTATTTTTTGATTGATGCTATCTAATTTTATTAATTTATTAAAAAAAATGTTTACAAAAATGTCTTTTAAAATTTTAGCGATCGCCCTATTCCCCCTTCGTATCCTGCGATTAACTTTAAACTTAGTTTGGGTTATTTCTAGTTATTGGTTTAAAATACTTATTTATGGATGTAATAGATTATTACAAACTTATTATTCTTTATTACAGAATAATATTCTATCCATTATTAAGTTTATTAAACATAAGTATTACTATTCTACAGATAAAAATCATTTTAGATTTGCATCTATATTTTTAATTCCTAATATTCTAGTTGATTCTATTCATCTTTATTTTATAGAATTTATTCACCTCTTAAATGATAATCTTTCTAACATTTTTACAGGCTCTTTAGGTTTAGTATTACTAAGTTTATTAATTTATATAAGTTCTGCCCCTGATTCATCTAATACAAATCCTTCAAAAAATACTTTTAATGTTTATTTTGGAGATGGAGGTGCAGGGTCAAATAATCATCCATCAAATAGTAATTTTAAAAATGATAAACTAATTACTTCTCCTGGAGTTGCTGCGGGAATTATTTCTAGAACAACAATAACTGCTGCAGTTAAAATTGCAAAAACAAATCCTAGAAATGGATTATTTTTAGGTGTTGTTGGTACTATTGGTGGTTTTGCTACTTATAGATTAGGTGAAGTGATGAATCATAACTATGAAGAAAGAAAAAAATTGAGAGAAATGTATGAAAGAATGTATTATCACTCTATTGAAAGATCTGGTAGTCCTCCACCAGATAGAAACTTCAGAATTAATTCTCTAAATGAAAATAGTAATATTTTTGTAGAATTAATTTCAAAATTCATTGAAAATCCACAAGATGTATTTAATTTATTAAATGAATATTTTAGAGGTAGTGATGGAAATCCTACTCCTATTTTAATTTTATGTATTTGTCTATATACATTTATTGGAATTCTTGGTTGTTTCTTTTTAATTTTAGGTATATTAAGTAAACTAATTAAAATTGAAGAACAAGAATTTATTAAGAATAGACCTTTATTACATAAATTAGTTTGCCTTATTATTTCATTAAGAGATTGGAATAATTTTGTATTATTAATAATTATGTTATTATGTCATATTGGAATTTTAGTTATTTGCTATTACTTAAACGAATCATTCTGGGTTGATGATTCATATAAAAGATTATTATTATTATTTTATAATAATAATAAATAATCTCCTATGATATCAATATTTATTATTATTATTTTATAAAATTCCCCCCGGTACCTTGATTTATGCCTTCTTGTGGCGGTACTGGAAGTAGAGATAATTAATCTTAAAACTAAATAAATCATTACTAAAAATTAGATGCTATCTAATTACTTACTTACTTTAAAAAAATGATGTTTACAAACTTATTCTATATTTTTAGCGATTGCCCTATTTTCCCTTCGAATACCTGCGATTTAAACTCTTTTACAGAGCTTATTTCAAGTTACATTAGGATTAAAACACTTGATGGTTTAATTACTAGTAATATCTAGATTAATACTCCGGATAATTTACTTTTAGCTTTATTACCTTCAGTGGTATGTATAAATAAATACCCTTCAGAAAATAATAGTGAAGCATATAGTTCATCTATTAATGAATCTGAAGTATTAGTTAATTTGGGATTTGATCCTTCTAAAATGATTGATTTCATTAATATAGAAACAATAAGTATGATTAGAAAAAGAAGGATAATAAATATTGTAAATTGTATAATTATGGAAGTAATGGAGTTAGTGCTATTACAACAATGTTAAATAGTTTAAGTGCAAATAAATTATTTTGTATCATTCCTCTTATTATTAGTGGTAATCATGTATATAGTCTATCTAGACAATTACTTATTACGAATAAAACTGATCCTAATGAAATCTTTGATTTTATTGAATTTAAGATCGAATTAGAAGCAATAAAATATAACTTAGATTTAGGTGATACTATCTATCTTAATGTAAGAAATATTATTTTATCTAAAAGTATTGATTTAGAGCAATTCAAAAGTATTAAACATCAAATTAAAGAGTATTCAAACACAACACCTGTAAGAGATATTCAAAGTAAAATTTTATCTAGTAAATATTTACTGTACAGTTTTGAGTTAAATAAATTAGGTATTTTAGTTAAAAAAGATTTTTATTATAATTCATTATATGGTAATTTATATAGATATTCTTTAGATATTGATATTCTTATCACTGAGTTAAATCCAAATAGTAGAATTGGGTATGTACTTAAATCAGGTAATATTTTATTCTAATTCAAAGATATTTTAACTGAAAATATTTTAAAACGATTTATTAATAAACATATTTTAGTAATTGATAATAGTACTGAATGTTTATTATATAATGAATCAATAATTAATTGCAAACCTATTCATAGAAATAAAAGTAAAAAAAGTATGATTAGAGATGATAAAATTATTAGTTATGATATTGAGACATATAGAGATATTAATAATAATTTTATTCTATATGCTTGTGGTTGGTACAATGGTTATAATTTAAATTTATATTATTTAACAGATTATAATAGCTCTAAAGAAATGTTATTAAAATCAATTGAAGATACTATGAGACCTAAATATAAAGGTTACACAATTCATATATATAATATGTAAAATTTTGATGGAATTTTATTATTTAAAATATTATTAAATATATATAAAGTAAAACAGATTATTAAAGATAATAAATTAATGCACATAAAAATTACTACTTTAACAAAGCCTTACAGGATTTTTCATCTCCTAGCGGACGTTTGAACTTTTATTTAGGCAGAGTAGACATGAATATTAATCTGAGTGGACATGAATGAAAATCGAACTGGACATGAATGAAAATTGATCTAGACATGAATGAAAATCGATCTGGACAAGAATGAAAATCGAACTGGACATGAATGAAAATCGAGCTGGACATGAATGAAAATCGAGCTGGACATGAATGAAAATCAAGCTTGACATGAATGAAAATCGATCTAGACATGAATAAAAATCGAGCTGGACATGAATGAAAATCGAGCTAGACATGAATAAAGATTGATCTGGACATGAATAAAGATTGATTCAGACATGAATCAAGATCGATCTGGACATGAATAAAGATTGATCTGGACATGAATAAGGATCGACCTGGACATGAATTAAAATCAATCTGGACATGAGTAAAATCAATCTGGATAAGATAATAAACAATCTGTACGTGAATGAAAATCAATCTGGACAAGAATAATAATCAATCCAAACACAAATAATAGACAACCTGGACATAATAACAGTCAGCCTGGATATAGTTTTAGTCAACTAAGACTTCAAAAAAGTTGAAGAAGTAGATAATATATTAAGTGTAGCAGAGTAGATCAGCAGAATTTGCAAGTACTTAAGATTTTCAATTCAAGTCAAGACATGATAAAAGTCAAGCAGTACAAAGCCAAAGTCAAGTAAGATATAGTATGGCTGTTTTACTCGTGATAGGAAGCTTTCAGGCTAACGTACAGGAAATGGCAAGAGTGCGTTAGAGACTCACTGTGTGCACAAGCCTACTATTTTGCTGTGGGAACAGGGTCTGAACGTTAAATTGGAGGGTGGTGGCTGAGGTAGGTGGAAAGTGTGGGGTTTGTTAGCGGAAGCAGGGAGGAAAAAACAACAACAACCAAAGATCCGTTTTTTTTTTCTCATTACCATTCGCCTTGCAAATCAACAGCTGCGACGCACACTTGTAAATGGCTCCTACTCTCTTCACGATGAATAGAAGAAAAAAGAAAACAAAACGGCACAATCCACGGATTTCTTGAAAAACGAAATGAAGGTAATTGTTTTCTAATAAAAAAAGCGCTTGCTCAAGATTTGTAAGGAGTAGACCGCCGTTACTGCTTAAAAAACGCCGGGTAAGTGAACAAAGGAAGGAAAAGGTTATCGGGTGTGCTTGAGGTATAGCTTTAGTGGAGATATGCCCATTCAGAATTACTGCTTCTTTCTCTTTTTCTATGTATATACTTATGCACCATCTTGTACCATTCCAACGTCAAACTTACGTGCGTAATACAACATCGTCTTCGACTTGCATAATCGATTCGTACTCACAACAACAACGACGCAACAATCTTCTTCTCTATTACTCAAACACAATCATATACAACATGACGCTGATCCGCCATTGACTTGCAAAATATACAGCCTGACGCATTTGCCTTTCACTATCATGTACGCCCATATTACACGATGACGACTATGACGCCGGTCTTTTGTTTTGATACTTATACGCTCAAGCACATCATAATCGTAATGACGGCCATCTCTTTCTTTGCTGTTTGTATACACATCAATGTGATGATAATTATATTCCTATGATGCATACACACTACCACAGCTATAATCCTCCTCTGCAATTCGCTGTACTCGCACACACACGATGGCAACGACGATTACCTTTTTCTTTTTGCATATGCCAACACGAACATTGCTGGTCTTGATGGATAAGGTAGTTATATATGCTGACGGGTGGAATGTAGGGTTTTATCATTGTTACTGTAGATGTTACGGCTGGGATAAAAAAATAAAAGCAAAAGATCATACATTATGTAGTCATTATGTTTCAGTTGTCTGCATAAACAGGTGTGGGATGGGATTGCATGTTATTACAAGTGCTTCTATAAAAACTATAGATATAGCTCTGGGTAGGGGTCGTCATTAACGGATTCGAAACAGATCGAGCGATTCCGAATCCGTTTCGTATAAAACAGATCAGCTCTTTTGCAATCCGGAATGGATCCGGATTGTAAATATGGGATCTGAATCCGTTTCGTATAAATCTGGATCAAATCCGAAATCCGAGTATAGAGTTAAGTTTTGAATACAAATCACTGAAAAGTAAGCTTTAGATGGTACAAGGTGGCATTTATTAAATTTAGCAGTAGTGAACATCAGAAAAAAAGAAGAGGATAGGGAAGAAGAAAAAGCAACCAGGGCATAGCTACTGGAAGAAAGTAATAAAGAAGTCGAACGATCAATGAGGCAATGGCTTTGAAATATTGAAAAAAAGGGAGGGAAAGGGAAGTGGAATTTTTTTTGTAGGTGACCGTGGGTCAAGGGAAAGGGAAGTAAAAAAAGGAGGGTGAGTGCGAAGAATTGCAGAACCGCTGTTTGTTTTCTCTAACACAACGTGGAAACGGCGAACAGCAACTCCTTCTTAATCTTCACCAAAATACTTGGACCACGAGTCGAGCAGCACACTTGCTTCCAGTTTACTATACCCAAGCCGATTCCGTTCACTTGGAATGTATTGCTTGGCACGGGAGAAAAGCCGTTCAGATCCTGTTGATGAGGCTGGAATCGCCAAGTATCGGCGTGCCATTTGCCTCAACTCTTGGCCACTGTTCACGTCCCTCCGCCAGAACTCCAAAACGATCGAAGTATGCTCACCGTCAGACTCGTCGATTACTGTATCTGTGGAAACATATCTTTCCAGCTGGTCCGTGTTCGATCTCCTCTTCTTGATCAACGCATCCGGGTTTGATGGGGATGGTTCTTGCGTTCTTGATGGCTTATATGTTTGCCACGTCTTCTGCACCATCTCAATAGCCTCCTCGCGATACTCTCCCCAGTTCTCGTCTTCCCACTATTCGTATTTTAATCGAGGGTCCATGGCAGTAGCAACGGCAAAAGAGTGGCCTTGAGCCTTGCAGTAGTACCCTTTGAGCTTTTCCCAACCACATTGTGTTGCGTGCACTAGCTCAGGCCATGTCTAACATATGAAGAAGTAGTCGTGTAAGTATGTGATAAATAGTGTTCGATGGAAATACGCATATATAGAGTTATAACCTACATCCTCCCATTTATCCATGTATAGTTCGAGCTTTTCAAGCAAACGGTTGTAAGCAAGAATGACCAGGTTCATAGTTGCGTAGCTAGCGCCAGACAGCAATGGGGTCATTCGGGCGAACTCATGGAGTAACTCGGTCACCTTCTCCAGACATGTCCATTCGTCATCTGTCAAGAAGTATCCTTGAAGGGCCTCGAGATTCCGGCACGTCGTATTGTATGCACGCTTGGCTGTAAGAGCTCTTTGGAGCATGGCATATGTGGAATTCCAACGAGTGCGAACGTCCAATACCAGCTCACGGCGATCTTCAATCTCGTCCTGATCTACGGCTTCGTCGTTATCGTCGGTAGTTGGATGTTGGTGGGCAACGACCTTGAACGAGCTATGATAATGATCCAGTCTTTGTGGAGACGCTCTGATGGCAACAATCCCTTTGCGAAGCTTACGCAACGTTTTGCCTAAGGTAAATTAAGTTTAATTACTATACACATGTTGATGGGTGGATATTGCTTTTTTTTGCTTATTTACCTGCATTGATGGTTGTAGTTATTTCTTGGTTGTCACTGTCCAAGGCTTGCTCTGCATTGTCGTACGCTTCCGCTTCTAAACCTTTGTGGAAGATCGCTTGCACCGCCAAATTGATTATATGCGTGATGCAGGGGATACGATTCTCTTCGGCATCAAAGACATCGCGTCCAACAGCAAGTTCAATCTCTGTGGCCATTGTCGTCATATTGGATGCATTGTCGGTAGTCAGAAAGAACGGCTTGGACACGAGGTTCCAATCGTTCAAAACTTTCAGGAACGCCCCCGCCATGTTGGCACCAGTGTGAGGGCTGGAGAGAAGCTGGAGACCTAAGGCAATGGATTGTTGGTTCCAGTCGTCATCGATCCAGTGGGCAGTGATACCAAGAAACGAAACCTTCCATTCACTTGTCCAAGCATCGACAGTGTATGAGAGGCACGGCTGAGCTTGCAGGATGACATCAATACGGCTTCACTGAACCTGGTACATGGTAAGCAAATCACGGGAGGCAGTACTGTCGCTTGATCCTAGTAATACTCCGGCCCCTGTCGCTAGTGTCGTTTTATAACTTGCGGTTTCTAGACTATTTGGTCTAACCGCAAGAACCGCAAAAACCGCAAACTGCGGTAATTGAATCGTGTGACCCAGACTTTGATATGTAGCAGTATTAACTCCCATAATACATGACTTCCCCTCCTTCTCCGTAGTTCCAATAAACATGCCTCCCAAACGTGCACGAGGATTTGGCAACAAACGCGTCTCATCTTTTGCAAGTCTTAAGAGCAACGGAGCGAGAAAAGTAATCAGGATCACGCAGCCTTTGGATCTTGGAGGCACTTTGAGTGTCCCACCTGTAGTTCAGCCAGCGTCCAAGCGATCGCCCATGCGCGATGAGAACACAAATTCTTCGAACAAGAGAAGAAAAGCTGACAATCGTGCTCAAAGCTGGGCAAACATTCTACCTTCCCTTCTTACAGCTTATAAGCAAGGTTATGGTATTGAGGAGCCTGCACCTCAGGCGCTGGTTCCCATTGACGATCCTCTGCTTTGCCATTGTCCTGAAAGCAAGCGAAAGGAAAAGACTGTTACTTGTATTTACAAGTGCGGTGCGTATAAAAGGAAATCATATCTTTGAAACAAAGGAAGAATATGTTACTGATGTTAACATGTATGCTTCAGGTATCCGTACTGCCACAGTTAAATATTGCAGCGAGTGCCCAGATCATTCGTTGCCGTTGGTATTGATGCGCCGCCACCTGTTTCCCATGACACCATCAGGGCCGAATCACGCTGTTCATATCGAGCAAATGCGCAGTTTTCATAACCTGCACTACATTTGCCGTGTTTCGGTCCATTCCATTGCAAGTTGGGCCCAAGCAGAGTATCATCAAAAGGTATTTTTTCCGGTGAAAGCGTTATTGGACAAGTGTCACTTATAGTTGATTATTCATGTAGCTTCCGATTGCTGCTAGCTTCAAGCAACGTCTTAGTGAAGCACTTCCAATGTATGGAAGGTTAATGCTTAACTTGGAAAAGGAGCTTAGAGACGATTGCGATCTTGAGAGGGCTTGTCCAGCATGCAAATACAAGGTAAACTTTTGCACGATTAGTGTTAGCATATAATTACTTTCATATACTGAGCTGATGACCTGATATTTCTGCTAGTCCGGGTCCAAGATTGTTGCTGCAGATGGCAACATGCAACTACGCAGATTCAAAAAAGCACAGGATCCGAAAGACGTGGTATTTGCTGGCCAAGAAGAAGTAGATTGGTATTGGGTGAAAAATCGCCAAGTTGTCCCGTATGGTGGATCAGTAAGTCTAAACGATTTGAGCGATAAAAATTGCAATTGTATGCAGCTGAAATACTAAAAATTCATGTATTCAGGCAACTGATGGATGCAGTACTTGGCAAGCTCTTGAAAAGGGACGTGGCCGGATGGACCATCTTGATCAGAATGGTGCATTCGCATGCACTTGTGGTCACGGTCTTCCTTTGGCCATGATCGACATAACAACAGCCGGTGAACAGTGAGTATGATGATACGATGATGTCAAGATTATCGAAAGACTGATTCTCTTATCTATAAATCACTAGGTTCACCTATGTTCTCAGCTGTTTAAAAAAAGTATCTGAGATGCCATTGTATGGATCAGACATCCGCATCATGTACGATGTTGGCTGTAAAATTCGCAAGGCCCTGCAGGTGAGTTTTGTTGGACTCTTTTCATTAAGTTTAAACATCGATAAACTTGTGTATTGGTTATTAGGAAACGGAATGCTTGGACAGTATAAAGGATGTACCTATTGCGGTCGGCATTTTCCATATCACTGGTCATTCGCCAGAATGCCAGATCCACTTTCATCCTCGCCTCAAAGAGGGGTGGGGAATACAGGATGGGGAGCATCTCGAGCGGCTTTGGTCCTTCCTCAACGGATTTGTGGCCATGACACGTAACATGTCGTCTCTCAACAGACGGCTTACTCTGACTATTGCTCTTGACTTCTTTACCGAGCAGCGAATAGACAACCTTGGTACCGAGTCTCTCATGATCATTTTTAAAAACTGCGTTGCTCTTTGCTAATAATGAACTTACTACTAGGTGTGAACCTCCGACGTAGGTTCGAACGCGCGGTGGAACTCAAAGCTGACGCTTTGGAAGCACTAAGGAACGCCGGTATTGAAGAGAATGATAACATTTCCATTGCCTTAATGGCAATGAAATGGCAGGACCATTTGGATGAGACGGTTCAGAGAGAAACAAGCAATACAGGACGAGGTGGAAGGTTTGGCGTCTCTAGCAGAGCCATAGAGAACTTGCGTCTTGCCATCGCCATTTACGATTTAATCGAACAGGCATTCAAACAACAGGGCAATGGTAATTAGCTATCAAGGATGTCTTAATGGGGTTAATGACTAATTTGCATTATGCCATTATTTTCTAGGTCACAATCGTACGCAAAACCTTGCAGCGCAAAGAAAAGCCGCTCGTAAGCAGGTTGATATCAAATTTGACCAGTATATCGAGAAATTAACAAGAGCTCCAATTTTTGGTAAGTTTATCAGAATACATATACATACACTGAAGCTGTTATTAAAGGGTACAATTATAACGACAGGCTATGACTTGTACAAGGATTCAAACACTGTGTTGAAAAAGAACAGCCACTTTCGTTTCCGCTGTAACATCATTTCTCCTGTGGAAAACGATGCACCCTATGACGCTTTCCATGGTTTAAAAAGAGCCAACGAAGAGCTCGAAATTTTGAAGGTAATAAATCGCGCGTAAGAAACTGAGCAATGTATCTGCGACTCTAATATGCAAACAAACAAAAAAGGACGAAGCTGCTTCAGTTATTAGATTCGGCGATGACGTCGTGAAGAAGCGTCAAGACGCCATTGCATCTGTACCGGAAAACTTGCAAGTACCTTTGAGCGCCGGATTCTGGTACGAGAGACAAGGCATGGTGGTTATATTGAAGCGGAAGTTGGAGAGAGCCGAGACATGGGTGAAAGATCAGAAGCGGCTATTAGCCAAAATTGCTGATGGATCAGCTTTCAACGGCACCGCTACGCAGTCCAGACTTGCATCGACAACAGTACGACAGCCAAACGAAGATGATAACGAAGATGATGAAGAAGGTGAAGGTGACCAGGAGACAGTAGAGCTGGCACCCGAGTTGCAAGGAGAGAATGAGAACGATGACGATGACGAAGAGTGGATCGATGAAGATGACAACATGTTCGAGAGCATTTTCGCTGCCGATGAAGTTCCGGTATAAAAAAAGTAGTAAATATATCAACAAAACTAAGATCAAATGTTACTGTTGTTATGGTTAGATATCTTTAGAAGTTATCCCGATCGATGTTTGGCTACAGCGTCTGCAGGCAATCTCTAATCAATGGGTGTATACTACCATGGAAAACAGAATGCATCGGCACTATCGATTATGCATGTAGGTGTTCAACGCATACTTCGTTAGTGAAACTTACCGTTGCAAAACAATTAGGTAAACGGAAAATATTATGGATAAAGCGATTGATTGTATTCTAGCGCTAGCACTTACTGCTGCTGGTTTGAGGGCTATCTTTTCATGAAACGTACTGAGTAGCATTATTTAGCTTTTACCGTTTGTCATTCGGTTCCCCCAAGGGCGGGAGACGAAGAGCTACAAAAAGTTAAGTATAAAACATAGATACTCATTCGAACAAGCGTAATAAATTGCAACATCATAAATCAAGATCCATTTGCTCGCTCACCTACAATCGATTGTATATGAAAGCCAGTAAAAGATGATGTAGATAGTTTTAAAATGTGCATCTAGAACATAAAGTCTTTTTCTCTTCTCTCCAATCCTCCATCATCATCACTAATATACCCGTCACTCTGCTCAATACCAGTGCTGCAATCTTCCTCCGTTTCTCCCTCTCCTCCTACTCCTTCTCCTGCCTCTAAGCTGGCCGGGTGCCGCTTGTACAAGAGTCTGGCCCACTCCTTCTCTCTTGACTCGCGTAATATATTGGAATACGACACGCGGTCGCCGTCGCCGTGATCGTCATCGTCAGTGGCGTTTCCTCGCTCGATACCACAGTCAGAAGTGGCGCGCATCAACAAGGGGTTGCCAATCCACCGGAAAGCGCGGAACTTGGGGCCATAGTTGGCTAAAAACTTGGGCGCCCTGTCACTCAATGCATTTCTGACCGCATCGTTGACGCTCAGCGTATCCCTGCCGGACAGTTGACTGTAGGCATCATACGCATCTTCCATGAACAAGTTGCCAAAGAAGTGTTCGTATGTTGGGTCAAACACTGACCGTCCTTCTAGGGCACATAGTTTGTACACGGCGTACTTCCAGCAGTCACCAAACTTCTTACGGCTTTCAGCAATGGTCGGCTCGTTTTCAATTTGATCGATTGTAGCATCAATATGTTCAAACATTTTGAGGTACGCGTGATGCCAACTTTCTGCACCGATCAACGAAACGAGCTTGTTCAGGTACTTTTTTGCAGCTTCGTCCCGCCTTTGCCCCTTGTATACCAGCGATTTGGCAAGAGCGCGCTTCCTTTCATTTTGCCTCTTGTTCAAGATACGTAGCGTTCCAGATATCGTCTTTTTAGGACCAGGCTTGACTGGCTCGAACCGCACTTTGTGGACATCAACTAGGTGCCGCTTATAGGTGTGGTCTGCTACAAACTGCGTAGAGCAGTTGATGCAATAGTTATGCAACGGATACTGCGTTGGGTTATATTTGTCGGAGTACCACGTTTCCGTTGGCATGCCGGGTGTCATAGAGGCGCGGCGCGGGCGACCACAAGGCAAAGTGGATTGAGGTGGAGGTGGTAAGGATGGAGTGGAAAAGACAGCGTCGTTGAGCGCGTATTGGCTACTGCTCAGATATTAGTATATACCATTACCACGATAAATCAATTTCCTTGAATAAACATACCTGGGAGGAGTTGGAGACATAGTTTTCGAGCAAGAAACGCAGTAGGAATATCAAGAAGGCTTTGAGCTCGTGGACCGTAAAAAAGACAGCTTATATAACAAAGTATGAATGAGCTCCGATTAAAACTGCAATCTCTCATCACACCTTTTTAAGTCAAGTGAAAGGCGTACTGTATTAAGTGCGTAAGTACGAAGTTGAAAAAGAAACACGCTATATGAAGATGTAAGATTAATCACAGTAAAACCTAGAATGATACATTGCCAGGGGTGCGCATATAGGTAGTTTATAGTGGTGGTAGCCAGTGCTCTTTTTATGTGAAGCAACTCATTCATCGATTTTATCGCGGAGCCAGAAGTGCCTGTCATAGTTGCAACTCTGACAGCTGCTTTTTCTGACGTTGTAACTAAGCAATTCGGTGCTGCTTATTTGCGAGAAGCATTATCATTTTCGCCTGTTACTTGCTTGCTCCGGGATAAAGCTATTAGTAAACGCCAATCAAACATATTTGTAATAACTATACACATTATGAAGAGCAAAAATCATATCAGTTGATAAGTATAATGTTATTTCTGATAAAGAGCAGACCAGTGATCAGCTTCTAGTTGCTAACTTGGCTTTATCATATGGATGAAGTATAGTTTGGTTTATGAAGAAGGGGCAAGAACTAGTAGTACTATTTGTTTATCCCTCATTAATATATAATACTCAAGTAAAGTAACGTTGTAGTTGATTATACGTATACGGTAATATTTTTTTACTTTTACCACGATGCAAGTATAATCTGTGCCATCGACTGTAATCATCATACAGATGTTATACTTTTATAGATGTATGTTGTTGCTGCATATGTACAGTATATGTGTATATACCTATCTTTCTTCGTTTTTCTTATCACAAAATATTCATGATGAATTGTTCATTTACTACCGTTCAACATTTTGTCGAGTAAAGATCATTACATAGGTCCCATAAACGTACTCAAAGCACAGTTTACTCAGTTATATTTGTGCGTACTGTATTAAGAAGTAGATTGACTAGTGTCTGTGTTCTTGATATAGGAATATGTGAGACTGAATACTGTAGATCACATCTCTGCTCTTTTATAGTAATGGCAAATGCAGATCAAGCATATGCTGGAATCAATTGAGTAGACCTTTCGGTAGTAACAATTTAATATACTGTATATAGACTGTTGATGGGCTTATGTCTACTAAAATGAAATGTATCTTCCTTGAATGTAGTTCAATATAAGCAACTGACATGATTATGGTGTACTTACTGACATGCTCCTGCCATAGAATTGCAACTTGGTGGGTCCGTCTGTCATAGTTGCAACCCTGCCAGGTACGTATGCTATGTTGCGACTCACAAAAATAATAAGGGCATCTACGTTTTAACAAGGCATGACTGTGTATTACAGTTTAACTCAAGCAAAGCAAAGTAATATGCTGTTATAAACTGCGTTTCTCAATATAAGGGTATGTTGATCAACGTTGATAAACTTAGTTCTTAAAAGACCAAGACATACAGTTGCAACTTGGTGGGTCCGTCTGTCGTAGTTGCAACCCTGCCAGGTACGTATGCTACGTTGCAACTCAGCAAGAATAAGGGCATCTACCACGATTTTAATAAGGCAAGGCTGTAAATTACAGTTTAACTCAAGTAAACCAAAGTAATATGCTTTTATAAAATGCCTTTCTCAATATAAAGGTATTTTGATCGACGTCGATAAACTTAGTTCTCAAAAAATATAGACATATAGTTGCAACGTGGTGAGTCCGTCTGTCATAGTTGCAATCGTGACAGATGCTTTGGCTGGGTTGAAACACTGCCAAATCAAAGTGTCAAGGTTCAATCTTCATCGCAAAGAATAGCTGCAACAAGCGTGCGCATCTATTATAGCTAAAATAAGTCGGTACGTCTGTTATTTTGTACCTATAAAAGTGGGTGGCTTCTCAGTATAATCATCTGTTCGTAATTATTACGTATACTGTGCCAGTCATTAAACCTATTAGACTTTGTAACAATGTCAAATGAAAAGCACTCTAGTACATACTATACATAGCGGAGCTCAAAGTGATAGCAAGTAAAAAGCATCTCTGCAAAGATACATTTGTAAGTGGCTGGCTATCACTGTACGTCGATAGTAGAATGTATTAAGTGTACGCTATCTGGCATTAAGACTGAAGGATAGTAGGTTAAGCCTATACAATAGGGAGAAGCTTGCTGATTGCGCGTATGTAAATAAGCAACGAAGAGCATCATCGTTACCATTTAATCCTTCTCCTGACCCATGCTACAATGCATCTGTTTTAAGCGCTACAGTATAACCAAATTACATGAATGAACTGTCTGCAATTTACCCTAATTTTCTCACTGTAACGGAAGAAATATTTGAAGTATAAGGTACCTGATGGATGCAGCTTACCGTCCTTAAACGAGCAGTAGATAAGTACAACGTTTGGTTTGTTGATGCTTTGCTCTGTGTCTATTTGTAAAGATAATAAGATCTGCCGCTGTATATAGAACTTTATCGCTTCTTTCTATGTAAAATGGTCGTTGTAGTTTAAGAGATCTTCCGTATTTTTATTTTGGCATCAATATATCTTTACATAGGTGCTTGTAGAGATCAGATTTGAGTGCGTACAGTACCTCTTTCTCACATCGTTATTATCCCGGCCTTGACATTGGTTGTAGCCATCATTGTCTATAGAGGTTCAAGCTTCAATCCATAGCACCAACGGAGATGCTTTCAATAGTATTTATTACAAACCCATAGCTCATTCATTTCATTTTAAATTCACTGAAAAGTGAGCTTATAGGAGTCGACGCGAGTGTATCCCAGAAAAAGATTATCAATCATCCATCCTTCACAATGAACTGTGCTATACCCAAAAAAACTTGCCTCGATGAAAGTGTTCATCTCTTGCAGATACTTCCTATCAACGTATGCATTATCGTAAACGTGGCTATGATAAATAATCGACCCTAAAAACAGAAAGATATGTGTATAATATGTAAATGACTACATCATTCCAGCATCGCACAAGTAGTGATCATACCATCTAACAACTCAAGTATAGTGGTAATGACTGGAAGAACCACATGATAGTCAGGAACTATTCATATTAAAAAAAATGGTATCTCACAAAGAAAGCTAAGAGACAAATAGAATTGAACTTCTATGAACTCTACTAAAGAAGATCGCCTGCTCTTGCTAATACCTTTTATCAGATATCTACTTTAAACAAACCAACAGGATTGGGTTTTTCGAGATACATTTTTGTATTGTCTGCAAGTTTGTGTGCCTCAATGTACGTACATTTTTTTTATTTCTAGTAGACTATTTCAAATTCTAAGCTCTCGTTTTTCATCTATGTCGAAGTAATACTGTAGCAAAGCGGATTACTGAAGGGATATCTCAAGAAGTGTACTTAACCTTGAGCAAATTATTGCCGCACTTCGAAAGATGGGTGCCGTCAAGTCGATGGCAGGGAATGCCGGTACACTGATGACAGAGAGCTACCATCATTAAGTTAGACAGATAGCAAGGGTGCTTTCATCGATGCCACCTACCCACTTGCTATAGGAGTCACCATGACAGTAATATGTATGTTGTATCTGCTCATTGTCATCAAAAGAGGTGGATAATGTGTATGAGATGCATGTATAACTAATAGACTTAACATTCTCTTGTTTTTAGCCTACAAGTTATCATTGAGCTAACACTTCACTGACAGTAGACTTGCCCTTTGTGGAAATAATGTAAAATCTTTAAAGAATACTTGTGCAGTATCATTGGATACGTTAGATAGAGCCATGCCACCCTACCATCCCCTCTTTTGAGGTGAAAATTATTATTAAAAGTTGTTTGTTAGACGGTTCGTTTCTGAGCAAAAGGAGCTCACACTTTGCCGTATAGATGTTCCCGCGCGAAAAGAAATCATAACGACTAGCTAGTAATAATAAATATCGAAATGCTTACACTAAATTATGAATACTGAACTAAATGTAATGTTGATATGTTTTGATTTTAATTGCTTTATTCCCAGTTATGATATCAACAAAAAAATTGCTGCGTACTGCGAAGAAATACAAGTGGATCACGCTTACTTACAGCAGGAAAATATGGAGACATATACTTCGAATGTGATTAAGCGTTACATGCATGTCTTTAAGTACCATCGCTTCTCCCTATGTACACATCATGAACTTACCAAGACATACCGCAGCCATACTATTTCATAGTCTTAAACTCCCACTAAAGTCCTTCCAGCAATGCAAGTGTAGAGTAGTTCAAGTGGTCCTAGCAATTTGTCAGTGGAGGATAGTAGAAAAGGTATTTTTTTGAACAAGAAGAAGGAGAAGAAGGCTTTAATCATGTTGTCGCTGCTGTTGTGGCGCCTTCACAAACTTGAGCTCACCCGATACCAGCCGACGCTCGATTTCATCTCGTTCATGCTGCAGTAAACGGCTGGGGTTGACGCGTTCGGTTCCTTCAGGCCAGCCTGACATGACAATATCGCGATACATTGCTTTGTCTTGCCATGCCATTTTTCTTCCTTCTGGGAGAGCAATTTGGTAATTCTCAAATATTGCTTGTCCTAAGGTAAAACGTATTAAAAAGGTATTCGTACGTCGAGATCCACAAAGTCAGGTCGTTGACACTCCTAATCTATAATAAAAACGTACGGTACTTCTGGGCAATGATATTCCTCAATTTCTGCACTCCATCATGTTGAGCCGTTCGGGGCCTTTGGGTCGTCATGGATGGCACTTGATTCGGGCCCGAGGAAATAGATGTCACAGGAGCAGCAGTGCTATCGGTTGCGGATGCGGATGCGGATGCGGAGGAAGAAGAGGAGGGTTGTTGGGTGGAAGTATCATTCTTGGACGCAGCTTCAGTGATAGATGAGCATACATGTAGTTGGTACAAAAAAATTGAAGTAGAGCAAAATAAGCTTACCAAGCTGTTTGTTGTATTGAAGCATTTGATCTTTGAAATGGTGACTGAAATTTTTCCCATTCAAATCAATTGCTCCTGCTTGCATCAAGCTCCAGAAGTGCATCCCGCCATCTAAGTTTTGTTCATCAGAAATTGATAAGATAAATATCGCGTTCATTTATAATAGAACCACAGAATGTTACCAGAGCCATATCCATCCTGATCGGGTTGGATAGCGTTGTTAATGTTGCATGGTGCGACAAAACAGATTCCTTCCACACCACATTCTTCTCTCAACATTGTCAAGTTACGGGTAAGGTAACCTGACAGTTTAACAAAAGCGCTTCTTTTCTTTTGCAGCTCAGAAGCGGGTTGCTGCTTGTTATGCTCGTCAGCCATTTCCTGGTAGAAAGCTTTATCTTCCCAGCTAAGACTGTTCCACATCGAGGCCTTTTCGCTCATGATGCTGCCTATTTGGCTGCGATCATGCTTATACCGTTTGCGGTCTGGTGATAGTCAAATAGTACTTGTTAGCATGCATCGATCTACAAATAAGTAACTTAAAAAATGTTTACGACCTTGTTCGAGATACAACTCTTTTTGAAACATATTGTATGCAGTGACCTTTCCAGCGTTCTTTCGAAGAAAAGGCAACTTTGGTGCATCCAAGGACTTTACATCCTCTCCGTACTTCTCGGCAATCGCGGCACGGCGAGTCCTCCACTGCTCAGTGAGCTGCTTCTCCATTGCCGCAATCTCGGCTTTCATGGTCGCGTTTTCTCCAGCAAAACTAGAAGATGCTGCCTCGTCAGCCTGCTGCACGGTTCTGACATCGCGAAGAGCCTTCAAGCGAGCGATTTCGCTTTTAAGCGCACAAGAACGCTGCACATCACCTCCCGTATTGGTCACGAGGAATCCCACCACGTTTTCCTCAGTCTCGAGGAAACGCTTTTCCACCTCGCTTCTGAGGCGCTGCTCCTTAGAAAAAATTGCAAGGGCGTACGTGTACAGAGGGATGAGGTTGGTGTCGTTGTTTGGGAGCATTGTCATTAAGATGCAGTGTAATAAAAACGAATAGTTAATTTTGCACCAGCCCTGGACTGAGGTCAAATCATTCAACAGCCGAAGTTTGCGGTTTTTGCGGTTTTTGCGGTTAGACCAAATAGTCTAAACCGCAAAGCTCTATCAGTGACTATAGCAGTCTTGGCGGAGGGGATTTCCAGCTGATAATTGACACTTAAGCCAAGCTATATCAGCCTGTGTAACACCCTTATAGCCATCCTCACTTTTTGCAGTTCCCCACTTTTTGCTACTGCAAAAACGGGGGTCCACTGTATAAGAAATAAAGCGTGTAAGAGCCTCGACACTAACGAATCAATATATTTACTACAAGAGATATACCTTCAATCGATGAAACTCGTCGATTTGCGTAAAGGCAGCTAGGGAATTGCCACCCGAGGACATTATCGCCTTTTTTATTGTTGGCATGCATCCCTTCGACTCTGTTGGTGCTTTCATCTTCAAAATGAGTTACATACATGAGTGAGGTAATTGTCTAACCACTTGTCTTTGGAAGCAAGCTTTCTGTACTACGAAAACATGTTAAATCTCAAGTAGCATGTGGTCAAAAAATCCCCATGCTTGTTCAATATTACACACCTGTGAAAATAATCCTTGAGAACGTCGGGTCTTTTTGCCATTTGAGCAGCCTCCTTATGCATCTTCATTGCCTTTATCTCGAGCTTATCGTTTGATATTTTGGATCGCGTATCGTTGAACTTGTCTTGATATTCACTAGCCATTAAAAAATTATTAGCTTTTCCAAGTTCCTCGTAACCATGACATCAAAAAGCTTGCGTAGGTTGACCCTGAAGTTGCGTCGTACATGGATTTTGCATTTTGACGTTGGAAAAACGCGGTCAAGAGCACCGGTTACGGCAGATTCACTGTCAGCTACAAGCACACCAGGGGACGAGAACTGATCAACTGGCCAAACCACATTTTGAAGCTTGCGAATCACCCAATCGTAGCTGTCATTGTTTTCCTCTGTTAATCAGCAACCAGCAATGCAAAAACTTCATCAAATGCGGGTATCCGATATTGCCATTTCCGACAATGTTGATAAATGGTAACCGGTGCTTGTTTGTCTTATAAGTGGCGTCCACGGTAACAACTTCCGGGATTTGGCGAGCGAGTGCGGTTGCCAATATGTGCGCAAAGAAGAGAGACTGCAAAAAACGTCTGTCGCCTTGCTGTTTTGCTTTTATTGGACTCCGTACTCGTTTTCTTGAAGCTTCTGATCAGCTGGAACATTGCATGATCTGGGTCGTTGTCGAATATGCGCTGACATCTTTTGAATGAGCAACCTTGTTCTTGCTGGCAAGATAAGACAATACAGCTTTGTTGGTTACATGCGCTTGTACCGTCTTCTAAACGACCTCCTCATCATGATCGAGTCGACGGAGCATTGGGTACGAAGAAGGCTTGTTTGCTATCTCGTGGTTGTGGCCGCCTTCATAGAAAGAGACTATGTGCCATTGGTCGCTGGTCTGGTTCAAAGGACGAAGGTTCATTTAGAATTTGCAACCAAACCGTTGAGAGTCCATATGACCAGTGTCGATCTTTTTATCCTTGAATGACGCAATGGCCTCGCTCTTGTCGTCTATTATGACCATTTATCTTGTCGTAGTCTTCTGCTCTTCACATACGCCCTTGTTTGACCGGCTCACCATAATGCTTGCAAGCAATCTGGAGCTTCCTCTTATTTCCCGTCTTATTACTTCTAATATTACGCAACGGGACACCATTCTTCTTGTCCCATGCATAGCAAGCAGCCTTTGCGAGATCGAATCCATCCCACGTGGTGTTAAGTTCTTCTGAAATTGAGTTCATTGTTTTTGACATTGTGCTTAAATGAGCAGTGATGAGGAAGGTAAAAATTTTAATGAATAAAGGCGGGTATGTATCACTTCAAGTGTTCCTGAATTATTACATAATAAAACTGCCCGTCCTGTGTATAGCCATATACAACGATGAAAGGTGAAGACGTGTCTTATATATATTTCTGTTTAAGCATATACTTTGAGCTGTATTATTTCTTTACTGCAAGTTTGCATAGCTTTAGAAATAAGCTTTTTTTAAGTGACCGGTTGGAGTCAGTTTACAGTGGCCGCTCGTTATAGCGATATTCGGTATAGTGATATTTCGATATAGTGATTTGTTTTTGGATCCAAATCAAATTAAGCCGGGAATTATTACTAGTTCGCTATTGTGATATATGATATCAACCATCAGAAATAGCATTATATCGAGCGGGCCAATAGTATATTTTTGTTTATCAGAAAAGGAAAAAAGACCAGTTTGCTTTGCGCTAGTTGATATCTCAGAGTCTACTGTGCTTTGCGCATCTTTTTCTAAGAAGCCTAATTTACTGAGCGTTCAGGTTGTCTTCGACCACCATTGTTTTCAATAAATCGCTCATATACTGCTTCCTCTCTCTTTTACTGTGCAGTGGCTTCAATGCTTCCTTCTCCTCATCACCGTCTTCTCTGGTTATTCTCTTCTTCATCAACATCTACCTGTCTGTATCAGAAACAAGCCTGTGATTTATATATATGCATTTACATCAGCCGTTTATGAACGTACCTTAATTACGATCAATAGTAGCATCGTTAATGAGGTCGTCAAAAGAAGCTGGTGCATGGATATCCTCCGATTCTTCATGTGGTATCAATTCAATACCATCAACGCCACATGTTTCCTCATATATTTCCAAAATCCTAGCATCAAGCTCCTCAAATAGAAGCCTTTCAGCTTCTTCTCCAGCCTCTCTATTCTTCTTCTCCCACAGTATATTTTTTTTAGTAGTTGCATACTATCAATTTTGACAGGACGTGATTCTAGAGCTTTTTTTGTGGAGCTTGCTAAATGCCACGGGTAATCTATGTACCGAATATCATTGACGGAACGACAATTCGATAAAGTAATAATTCGATAATAGGATTTGGGTCTCACTGGGCATATCACTATAACGAGTGGCCACTGTAACTGAATTCCGAGACATGTACAGAGCAGAAATGTGTGGATGTTTGAATGTAATGCGCATAGAGATACAATAAAGTTTACGAGTATAAGAAACAAAACGAGAAAAAGAAAGAAAGTCTATTATCAATCATCCTCGGTCAACCGAGGATGTTGTGGAGTTGAGAGAGGAGGGTGAGGGTAGAAGAGAAAGCACTGTTAGCATTAAAGGCACATCATCAAAGATGAAGGCTCACTAAGTGCGCCAGGTGCTTAAGAGACAGCTTGGACGATCATGACGCGAAGAGGGGCTAGAAAGGTGAGTCCTGTGTCCAGTTCAGGTTGAAAATGAAACCGAAAGCGCTGTTGGATGTGCCTCGGTGTAAAAGATTGATCTCTATGTTTTGCACCAGACTTGCCAGCGTAAAGGACAAGAATTTTCAAAATTGTTGGAGGGAGTCATTTGCATGACAACATAATTGACAAAGCGGACTAGCATGAATGTTCGAACTATTCCGTGGAGGCGTTCAGCATGTGGGAGTGTGTAATGGATTGCGTGTTACCGAATGTTGCGGGCTGGGTGGAACATTGTCGCGTCCCAAAACTGACGCCAACGCGAGGCAGAAAGAACACCAATATTGGCTGAAAGAGGATGGGATAGTTTGGCAGTGCATAGTTGTCGGAACGCACGGATTGTCAGAGGTTCCGTGCTGCTGATGTCATGAAAAGCAGGAACAAGCTGGTGACCACATCCGTGCTACCAAAGAGGCTTGAGTGGCGCCCAAGAGCGCTCGAACCAGGAAGGCGGAGACGTTAAAAAAATAACGTAGGCGAATGCGGCCTGCGATGAGAGCATCAAAAAAGCGACGAGCTTTTAGAAATAAGCTGCATTACTGTAGCTTTAACAAAGGGTGTGCATGACCAGTCCTGCCTGGGTGTGTGCAATTGGACCTGTCCAATTTTGGAAAAGGGAATTTACCAGTTGTTACGTAGCCGCGGGCTTATATCCGAACAACAAACCGGTTGTTAACCTTGCCAACTGTTTAGTAACATCACCATGCTAACCGAGTACAAAGGTAGGTTGTATAGATTTGAAACGTGTGGCTCATATATAATAATATTTTATTTGATGTTTATTAGTCAAGCTGAAGGGTTACTTAGAGTGGTGTAAAACAGCGATACGCTTTGCAAAACTATCACAATTCATCAACTTGAACAAGGATGTAGTCTTGCAGCATGTTCCAGAGCTAATAAATCCAGACGAGCTAAAATCTCTCTTGAAAAAAGATTTTAATACTCATGCAGCCAACATACTTTCCAGTGTAAGCTTTTGTTTACATTTTTTGTTCTAATTCTCAATCGCTCTTATTCACAACATTATATCATAGGCTTCTTTTGTAGCTGACGTTGGAAATGTCAATTGGGCGGAACTTGCTAAAGATAAGGTATATCTAAAGATTCCGCTGATAATCAAATATGATCGTGTAATAATCAATATTTTTCAAACTATATAGCAAGCTTATCAAGCTCAGAACAATCACAATAATAGTGATAATCTTGAAGTCAGTTATTGTACAATCAACGAGGTAATATTTATTTGCTCACGACCGAACGACAACATATTTTTCGTGTATTTACTCAATGTGTATCATTATTATTTTATTTATAACAGGATGGTGGCAGCATCGTGGCGCACGACACAAATTTGTTACAACCATTGAAGGAGTACTTGGTGAAAAAGGTATAGAAGATATAGTTCAAGCATATTCTATCTTCAAATTATTCTAACATACTTGTGATTTGGTCTGATTTTCATCCAGAAAAAGGGAGATGGACTTCATTTGCCCCCCCTTCCTCCCGCTGATACCAATGGCCTTCAAAAAGACTTATTCCGTGCTTGTTATGTCTATCTACAAATGGACAAATTGACAAAAGCACAAGAAAAACATTTACAGTAAGTTTTTTTCCTTTGTTCTGCGTTATTGCTAAGTAATAAATTAAAAGAATAAACACCAACATAATATGTAATGATATGTAGGCTTGCATTGTCTGCTGTTGTGAATACATTGAAAACTGACAAGGAAGTCAACATGAAGAAGTACATTGGTGAAATCACTTTCAGCCATTTGTCCAATATGATCAAGAGCGAGAATTTTCACAACGAATGTGTATACAACGACAAAGCGAATGATGCTGTAAAGCAAATATTTAAGGTAATATAAAAGGAGGGAGCCACAAATCCCATGTTTATCATGCTAATTTTACCGAGAACTTTGTTTCTAGGAGTATGAAGAGGGGGGTATCATGGCCGTACGAATCTATATATCTGAAGAAAAGATCAAGATGTTGAAAGCTGGAGAATATGATGGAAGCTCGGTTGTATTGAAGATTTACGATATCTTTTTATATATGTAAGGGGTTTTAATATTATTACATCGTTATCTTGATCAATGCACCATCGTTATTTGACTAATTATGTATGTATTATTAATTTTTAGATTTGACATGATCCAATTCGACTTCCAAAACAGACATAGTTATATGATGTCTGAGAATGAATCCTTTGCTCGGTGGCAATATGTTTTCCGTGTTCTTTTTCGGTGCACGATTATCCAAGTACGAACGTAAGTAAACAAAACAAAGGGCTTAGTATATTTTTATAAGCGAACTTGAATTAATACGTGCTTTAGTGGTGAGATCTTGTCCCAAGCCACAAGAGAAGAGATGAAAGAGGAAAATGGTGGTTTCGGGTGCAAAATCGACATGCTTACTCATGGAAAGGATGGAGAAGAGAACCGTGTTGAATTGGCGTCAAACGAACACAAGAAAGCAAACGCTGAGTATGATCTCATGTTCGAGCAACAATCAAAAAACATCTTGTCGAATATTTGTATACTATCACAACTGAAAAAAAGATTTGGGGTGGATATAAGCGGTTCCAGCACTGTCACACCTCTGGCAATGGATGTAATGGGTAAGATAACAAAAAGTGGTTGAAAGATGGTGTGATTCATGGTCCTAAATAAATGGAGTCATTCATTCATGTATATATCTAACATAATTGTTTTCCAGGGCTTCGTGGCTATTTATATGGTGTCTATAAGCATGAAGATGTCTTTGTTGCTGCCAAGAAATCCGACAAACACATTGTACTACCAACGACGCTTGCTGAATTTGAAGAGTTTTCTGATAATGGCAGCATCTTTCTATTATTGAATTACATGGTAAGGTTGCTTTTTCATTTTCCACACGTCTGAGAGATATTATTACAGATTGTCATGTTACTGTACTTATATATTATATAGTACTACATCGTCTCAGCAGCTGAAGAAATATTGCAAAATGCTGATAACCAAACGAAAAGAAGATTCGAAGCAATAGTGAATGATGAATATCCAGTTGACGACGCTCCTAAACTTCATTTCACATATCCCAACAAAAAAAGACACTCTACTTAATACCATCCCCTCTTATCATCACTGTACATAAAATTCTATTACATACGTTACGTATATATCATCACACCATCTAGCATCACTTCCATTTCCGTGGCTCGATCAATTTAGCCTAGGTAGCTCAATTTGGAAAATGAGGCCCTGTAAAATGATTTTTGTTGGATCAGCCATCGTCCAGAAAAAGGGATTCATTCCAGAATGCATCACTTGGAAGGAATCAACCTTTGTATCGCATGTGTAAGCTGAGAAAAGATGAAGGAGATGCGCTTGTCGTTGGTACGTATTACTTTGGTAAATATATAAAGTGTAACTGAATAAGCCAAGAAAATGTTGAAAGTTGAAAGGATACTGTATTTGTGAAGCTGCTGAAATAGAAGATGAAGATCTATTAGCATTTGCAGACATCATGCATCGCTTGTAAGTTTCTGATTGAATGTAGGAATATATCTTTGTATGTGGTACAGTATTGAAACTAAAGATTTGAAATAGAGCACCACGGCCTTCAAAAGATGTACTAGCGGTCCTTCGTCTCTTCGCTCCGTGTCATACAACGGACACGTGTCGCAAGGGGTTTTCCTCTTGACGCCGCAAAAGAGGCAAGGCCCTGGGTAGCATCACCTTCCAAGGCTGGATCAGTATCTCTAAGATACTTGCGATTATGTATCTCGCCTGACAAAATCAGTTGTATTATACACATGTCGCCACAACCTTTGGCATATCACCAGCAATTTGAGATGTTGTTGCAAGATAGCTTAGTTTCAGTCGCTTCATTGGAAGCTTCAAAGTGTCTGCGCTTTTTTTAAGTCGTCGGTCATCAATGTAGGTACTTAGCGTTAAGGTTGCGTTCAGTTAATTCGGCCAATGGTAAAAATGCGATAATCCTTTTACTGTGGACGACTTTTTTTGTCATCATTTCATAATACAGGGGGTACATAACATGATTGAAGCGCGCTGGCATCATACAATCGCACCAAAAGCTGAACTGTCAACAATTGAACATATATATGTGTAATACTGTAGATCCACTCAAGAACATGTAAAAGCTTAGTTCAAACAGGGCACCCTTCTTTAGACCGTTTTTGAACCATGGCCAGTACATTTTCAGCGAAACAATTGGGATACTATTTACAATAACAACATGCCAGTGGATAACAGAAGAGAACGATTCATGCGCCGAAGTTAGCTTCCAAGATACAGTTGTACCCCGGTTTTTGCAACCGAGGGTTTTCCGATTTTTTTTTGCAAAAAGTGAGGATTTGCAAGTAACGGGGTAAACAATTCTGCTTTAAGTATACACTGGATAAGTCATCCTATTAACACTAGCCCATTGTTTATCTGTCAGAGATGATGTACGATACGTTCTTTGGGAATATTCATACAGCTCTAGATGTTACTACTTGCATATATAAGACCGTTCTTTCATTGAAGCTGTCTAGTGGTTTGATAATTATTAGCTATTTTAAGCATGACAAAATCGTTCCACAAGTTCACATCCAAGCAAGAGGATCGAACGTACGACGAGCACTTGAGCGGGCGATGGACCAAAGCGCTGATTCGCCTATTCCAGGGCCAACGTCGAAGGAAAAACAGGTTGCAATTGCAGGAGTTTTGAGCTTTTTGGATAATATCGATAACTACGACTTAAAGAAGTCTTTGCGTAGGATTCCAGAGAGTCTCAGGCAGCAATCAATCTCCCGACAATCATCCCTTGATGACTTCTTCGATATGTAGTTAAAAGCTCCTTTGAGCAAACATTTTATTTCTATATCTATATGTAGTGTGTTCCCTTTTTCTTATATCTTCATCATTTCTTTTGTGGATTCAATCCAATCAGTGCTATATATGTGTCCCGATTCTACTGGCTCAACTACCAAATAATAATTTTTATGTATTTCGACAATAAATACATCTTCATATTTACATATTTATCTTGCAGTAACCGCATCATTTTATTCCTCATAATCCGCAACAGATGCTTCTTTCAGTTGATATTGCAAAAATTGAAGCTGTTTTCACCCCGATAACATGCAAATCGTATAAACTCATTTGCAAGTTGCAAATTTGCGAAACTACTAAGTTTTTTTTGGATTTTTCAAAAAAAGTTGCAGATATACGAGGAATTGCAAAACCAGGGGTTGCAAAAACCGGGGTACAACTGTATAGTGCGTTTTTCGCATCTTCGAAGCTTAAAGCTTGGTAGGATACCTTTATATTAACATAGCACTATATGTACAACAATACTCCTTGAAATTATAGTAAATGATTATTTTTTATAACGAACAACTATTTATTGAATATTTTTTCCTTGCTTGTAAAGGTACATAAAGAATGCAGAATTTGAGATAGAAGATGATGAAAAAAGTTCAAAGCCCAGTTCCCAGGCCATAAGCCATGTAAAACTACTGTGATGACCTGAGAGCTGGGTAGATCGGGTGCGTCGTGTGGTAATTGCATATATGGAATATGGCAGCCTCGATATGATGATGTTTGACAGGCATAAGCAGCAGGTCTCGCCACACGCTTCGCCAGATGAGTCGGTCCTTTGAGGACGCAAACAAGAAGTGGTGGAGGTCGTCAATTCCATTGGTGCAACATGACAACGTTGATGCATGGACCGAAACTAGAGATTGCGTACCGGTGTAACCAGAGAAATCGGCCAGGACTGTTTACATTGTATATGATCATTTCATTAACATTGTTTTGCTATTCACTATGAAACCATAGTTTTAGACTTTCTTTCCATTTATATTATACAACTTTTTGAAATATGATTTGGATATACATTATTATAATGATCATTACTAAAACAAATATTGTTTCGTATAAACTCACATATATTCAAATTTTTATTTGGTTATTGTTCATTGTGCTGTTGTTGTTGTCCTTGTTGCAGTTTCGAAAGCATCTCCCACGCGCAGTCTGCAGGATCAAGCAGCTGAAGTTCCACCGCAACAATCCGTGGTCTATATACCACCGCCACTGGTTGTCCATCCTCTTCCGTCACTGCGCGAATTTTCAATTGCTGCATGACAGTTGCGTCCTTTTTCAGCCTCTCTCCAATCTCGCGCGCAAATAGCATGAACACCTTGCCCGTACTCATCACGCGTTGACAAAGTTTTGGTAGCGTCATTCCACCAGACAACACTTCAACTTGTTCGCCTTCTTCTTCTCCGCCTTGATTGTTGCTGCTGTTGCTGTTACCATGGTGATCATAATTATCGTTGTCGTCGTCGTCGTCGTCGTCATGCCCATCGTTTCCAAAATGTTGATACGTGACCTTGCCATGCTCCAAGACTGCCGTTTTGATCTTGTCGGCTCGGCTGTCTTGGATGTTGAGTAATTTGAACACAAGCCCGTCTCCATCAAAATTAGCACGTGCCTGGGACGTTCCATCGCTCACCGTAGCGACCGCGTTTGCCGTAAATATCCGTTTCGCCGTTTTGCAGAGCTGATAACATTTATTCTTCTGAACGCCCGTACCACATTCACCACAGACCCATCCCATGCTGACAAAGGATATAGATTTAATTGCACATGGGGTCTTAAATACTGACGGATCCGTTTTGTTGTTATTGTTGTTGTTTTTGCTACCCGGTTTTCGGGAAATATCACTTAATTTCTTTTGCGGAATTTGCTCCGTGATTATCGTTTCGGTTCGCGGATCAAGTTGTTCCGATACTGCCGCCGATGTGCATGGCAACATTTGGCAATGTACAGTCCCATGTTCACTCCGTTTTCGTACAAGGTTATAAAATGTGACCAGAGCCCCCGGGATTAGTCCGAGTGGATACGTCCTGTTCCATACGTCCATGTAAATATCAACTGTGTCCAAGCCGTCTGTCTGCCGCAGTCGAAAGAATAGCTGGTTGCGTCCCGACTGGCCGGTACCCACACCGAATTCTTCAAATACATGTCGCGCGTTTGCGTCTATTGTCGCTCGAGCCCTCCATAGCTGATCGCGGAATCCTTTGCTGACAATCACGCCTTGTACGTTCACCGTGTCTTGAAAAAACCGATGACCTACTTCCACCATGCTAGGGCCGGTGTCTCCATCATCGTCATCGTCATCGTCACTCTCCGTCACCAACAGCTTGGCTTTCTGCGGTATTGTCGTCGTCGGAAGTATGTCCTTGACTTGGTATATCCGCTGCTTCTTTGCTGATCCAATAAGACCCTTTATGTTTGTTGGTACCGATCCAATGGTAGTAGGGGTAACGCCAATGCTGTATCTGCTAGGACTCGTGGTGAAGATATGGTGTCGATTCAAATCGATGACAAGTGTGAGCGCAATAGAAGTGGGGATCTTGATGTTCTCTGGCACGTATTTAGCGGACTCCACCCGTTGAAATTCGTCAATATTGGCCCCTAAGCCTATCCAGCAGCCGGCCCGCAGCTGCGGCAAAAATCGCAGACTCTGTGTCCGAGAACTGAAAATGAGATGCACTTCTTCCGGTTTCTTTTTATTGCTGTTGTCCTCTTCATTGACAACGGGGTATCGGATCGCTCGAACATGGCTGCTCAATTCAAATGCTTCATCTTTATGCGACAATATTGGCGGTTGGATGTCCAGTACATACAGCAACATGGGCGGGTGAGATGCAGCATCATCTTGCTGTTCAGTTTCGTCGCCATCTACAGCCAACTCCACTCGCTCCCGTTTGTATCCTGTCACTTTGCGGACATCCACTGCTTCGGGCAACATGAGCGACGTTCGAGATGCTGACTCAACGACGCCTACGCGCTTAAGGTCATCCACAGCGCAAACAATGTATGTACAATCAAGTAAGACCCGTGAGCCTCCTTCCTCCTGGTAATCCAGATCCTCTTTGACCAGCTGGAGCCGTTGGATCTGATACACGTCGCCAAGCTGTAGCTGCCTTCGTCGCGCGCTATTTTCGGGCAATATCAGCAATGGCAATTTACCCGTGTCATCCAACAGGTACAGTCGTCCGTCAGGCATTGCATCCACCATTCCCATCACCGTCATATCCGATTCCGCAGTATCATATGGTGCCATGATCAAATCAACCCGCTGATCCTCGCGGGAAGTACCCGTTGCACCAGCATGTCTGGACAACTGCAGCGCCCGCTCCTCGTCCTCCAACAAAAACGTCGCCAAATCGCATATGTACGGAAACTTATTCAATTTCACCGTGCTTTCCCGCGTCTTGACGGCCGAACACGACTGATCGTGATGAAAAACGTCCATGTACATACTGCCACCAAACGGTCTTTTGGGTTTCACCTTGCGTGTTGTAATGGCACAGATCTTGCGTAACCGAGCTGTTGCGGGGATCCCTGTTTTGAATTTGCGTGTCAGCGCCACCTCCATTTCCAGCTTTTGCAGTAACGTGTCAAAATCCGCCCGTGTCTCGATGCATTCCTTGTAAATTCGTCCGTAGAGTGACAATGCCTTTTTCGCTGCTGCTGTTGTTGTGGATGGGTATTGGACATGTTGTGGGAAACCGACGATACGGATATGGGTTCGACGACAACCAACAAGGATCACATGCGTCTTGTAGTCACCTCGCTCGACCGCAGGTGCTTCCCATGCTTGCATGATGGCAGATCCAGTGTCCACAGCAAGCATGTGTGCACAGGATATTTGGATCTGCATGCCCAGGCGGAACGGGTAAACGAGTGAATAATCGGTATAGTGGAACAGGCACGTTATGAGCTGGTTATCCAATTCATATACACCGAAAGCTGGGTCAATCACTCGCGTGATTGTGGCTGAATATGTGCTCATGCTGGTAGATTCTGCTGGTCGCAAAGTTGCCGATGGTTGAAAGAATTGATGTTGTTGTTCCTGTGAGCTTTCTGCTGTTTCTTCTTCTCCAGATTTTTGAACCGCATTATGCAATGATGATATTCCGAGGTTGATTCGCTCGAATTGATCCGCATCCACTCGATAGCAGCGCGATTTACCCGAGATAAACGCAAGCGCACCACGACCAAGTTGCCCATCCAGTTGCGTATCAACCGGGACGACGTACATAAACACATGCCAACTATCTGTCTGAAATGTATGATACCAAGACATCAGATCATCGCCATCAAACACCATAACTGTCGACGTATCACCCCGATAGCCCACAAGCTCGATATAAAACCTTGCTGTTCCATGTCGTTCGAGATGGCGAACAGGTTTTGCGCTGACACGACCAAGGACGTGAATTGGTTGTTGTTGTTGCTGCTGTTCTTGCGATAAACGCTTGATCGGATGTAACAAATCAGGAATGGACACCAGATCAATGTCTGGAATCGAAGCAAGTAACTCGTTGGCAATCTTGTCTGCATTGAGCAGTTGTTGCAGCATAGACGTCGTCGGATTGCCGAGTGGGTATACGTCGTCTAAATACACTTCAATCCAAGCTGTCGTCGGCATGTTGTTGAACACGTCGTTGGCGTCATTCTTGAGGGTATAATCAGGATGAATATAGTTCCAGCGCGTAATGTTGACTGCGACATTGACGAGGTCGTGATGGAATAGGTCTATGCGACAATAAAGGGAATCGTGCGTAACGAGATCGGTAAGAAGGATTGTGCCACCTCGCTTTCGTCTGTTGTTGTCGTTTCCCCGAGTCACGACGGTGAACCGACCGACAATGTCAGCTTTTGTTTCGTTAGAGGTAGTGCTGCTACGTTTACTACATAGCTTGTTTACCGACAAAAGGGTCATATGGAGAGGGGGTTTTATGTAAAAAAAGGAAAGAGATAGATTCGGAAAACGCGGTTGATGTGGCCAGTCGCGTTAATGCTACCACGAAAAAAAAATATTCATCTGCAGTCGGGCAAGGGCAGTAATACAGCTGATAAAGGCCCATTCTTGTTGATGATAGAGGTAAAAAAGCAGTATTTCATGTTGTTAAAACATTCTTTATAGCTGATCGCCCGCAGCATTGGGAATGTTTCTCTATCAGTTACTTTTGTGTTAGATGGACAGTGCAACAGAGATTCTTCCACCTCGTTTGGTTCGGCTGCTCTAACTGATCACTCGTTTTTCTGCAAAGGTCGAACAGCATCACATAAGGTAGTTTAATGAGCGCTGGTTCAGAGAGACTTCAACCAATCGATATTTTTCCACTGCACGTGTCATAATAAGGGATTAGCAACACGAGAAATCACTACTCTATTTTCCAGCGTATTAAACCATTCTATAGAGGTACTGTACAGACAATTTGTATATGTGGCCACGGTCATTGTTAATGCACGTTCTCAGTGTCACTTTAACGACACCCGCGAATATTTTTATTACATCTGCAAACTTATATGAGCTATCTAAGAAGATTATTTTCCACTGCAAACATGGGTTATACAGTATCAATTAAGACTTTGTTTTAGCTTCTGCAGCTTCCTTCTCGGCCAAAGCTTCGCGTCTCGACTTGCCGTTGGGATCAAAGTAAGGTCTTTCAGCGGATGGGGAGACCCGATAGCCATGGCGTAATCCAGAGCCAAAGTAATCATAGACGGGATTGTGGTAAGTTACTCGGTTATCCCAAACAGCTACCGTATCTTCAGTCCACTACATTTTGATAGCAACATAGGGGACACAAGAACGAATTAGCATGTTGCTCTCCCCATAGAAAACCTGCAGCCTGCATTGCAGTAATATTGTAGACGTATGAGCTGTGATGAATAATGATTCTAGATGTACCTTGAAGCGAACCTGAAAGTCAGCTCCAGTTTCGATATGATCAAAGAGGAAGTTCAAGACTGCATCGGACTCACGACGCGTGAAGTCGACAATACGGCGAGTGAAACCACGGTTCACGTATAATGCTTTCCAGCCGGTTACAGGATGAACTCTAAAAAATTGCACATCACATGTTAAACCAGATTATACTCTCAGCATTCTTCCTCAATTTTATGTCATTAAAATAAAGTCCTACCGCACCACGGGATGGACATTATCGGGTGCTTCACGACGCAAAGGATGGCCTGTAAGACGAGCAGTTTCACGATGGACGTCACCCGAATGGACTTTTATGAGAAGGGGTCAAAAGCATAAGAATCAATCGCCGCTATCTAGAGACTACTGGTCATTGTGGTGTTGAATGCAATTGATTACGCTTACCAGCTTTGAGGCCTTCAGCAAACTTCTTCCATGCAGGAGAGAGCCGATCATAAGCCTCATACGCGCTACCCCAAAGTGTATCACCACCCGCTTCACCCGGTAGCGTGTCGATTTTAAGGAAAGCAAGACCGCCAGGTTGCAACTCATAGCTGATATCACTATGCCAACCGTCACCAGGACTACGGTAACTGAGACGTTCACGGACCTTTGGATCAGTATGCTCGATTTGAAGTGTAAGGATCTCGGGCTGTCAATATAGGCAAGCGGATACCGTGCAAACACACATGTTAGTCTTCGACATGAGTTACTTATTGCCATTTTATGAAAAGAAGATACAGCAAAGTATTCATATGTGTTTGCTTACTACATTAGGTGGATGGCCGCCAACATTGTGAATCTAAACATTGAACAAAGCCGAAAAGAATATCAGCAATCAGAATTTGTGTAAAGTGCAAGAACGAGATAAGAAACATAAAAATGCGAGCTGTAAATACTCGGTCCTTACATGCAATGGACCTAATTAGATAGTGTTGCCATATTCAATTACTTAAAACTGTATGTCTGGGGGTATGTAGCATACCACGGCTCACTAAATTAAAAACTGCTTTACCATAATATCTGCCAAGCTCCAACGACTTTTTTGGGCGAATATCTTGATCGCGGAAAAAGACAACACCGCGTTCAGCAACGAGCAATGCCAGATCGTTCTTTTGCTGTTCAGCCAGGTTAGAAAGTTGGATGCCATGGACTTCAGTACCGATATGTGGGGTCAAATTAAAAATCTTCTCGGCAGCATCGTAAATGGATGCCTTCTTGGGATCGGCCAATAGACCAGGATCCTTGTGGTCATAAGGCTTCAATGGAGGATACTATAATACGCAAATGCGTGGTCAGAAGAGCTGCAAATAAATCTACAACGGTTTTTCTTTCCTTTGGCATATATGCTTAAAGTACTGACGCACGATATGGACGTCCTTATTCATACTTACATACACTTCGGGATAGACAGCATAAATTTTATTCTCACGAACAAGTTTCTTCAAATCGAGTTGTTCGAGGTATTCGGTAAGCTCTTCGGCGTTTTGAGTATCAACGACGTTGGGAGGCATGATGATAAGCCAGTAGTAGGACTTTTTTATGTAAAAAAAGGTTATTAAGATACGAGAAGAAAAATACATGCGACGCAAGCTTTTATATGTTTCTCGTTACTGTTGTGCTATTTTATGAAAGTTGCGACGATTCGCACGAAATCGCGCCATACTGTTCTGCTGTGCATTCATCATCCATGTCTTTCTTATCTTGTCTATATTTTTTAGTGGGCTTACTTTTTGTTTGGTTGCATCAATGGTGCAAACCATGAACAAAATCGCGTTCTCTTTCCTCGATTTTTGTAAGCGTACATACGCGCTCGGTGTGACAGGTTGTATATTAATGTAAATCACTTTACATTTTAGTTAACTGTATAATATAGATCTTTCAAGTTCTTCAACGTAAAGTCCTTATTAATTCAATGTACCTGGCATTTTATTGGCACTCCTTTTATTATCTTTACTCACATTGCACAACATACGTAATATAGTTGTTTATACACCTCTTTTTTCTTGATCATACAATAGTAAGCGCAGAATAGCTCATCATTATAATCTGGATCGCTAACTACAACTGCAAGCAATTATAAAAGTTTACAAAACTATGATTAGAGTGGCTACATATATGTTGGTACTCTTCCATATAGTGGAAGTTATTGTCGCCAAATGCATGCATTTTGTTGTCATATTTGATGTGCGCAGTGATGATCCCCGGGGTCTCTGACCACTTGTGTCGTCATGCAGATGACCTAGCACGCAATCAGCTTTAAATCTTTGCAACCAACATAACTTACTATTCCACTCCCACACCAAGCAAACCCCATTATTGTATTAAATGATATCCTAATCTAAAGATAAAAATAGTGACTATGGCGATTGTCTGCAAAAGACCAAAAGCTGTGATTGATAGAAGGTGCCTTTATTATAAATGCGTACATAATGACGGGAGAACGAGAGACCGCAACAGCATGAGCGGTTATACATTATATCGTATCTGTTGTATTTAATAAACGTTCTATCATACTTACCTCGAATATTATGTGTGCACGATATCAATACAAATCGCAAGATAGCAAAGCAAGGTTCATTTAAATAAAAGCTTGTTTCTGTATCGAAAACAATTGGAGGAAAGTTACACAATTTTGTAATGCGGCACACCCAACTGCTGATGCCGGTGAAAAGGACAACCAAGGAAATAAAATAATTCAGCTTAGCTAGCATTATATTTTACCACTCACATACATGAAATTATCGCTGTTGTTTTGTATACAACAATAATTTTTTGTAGCATGGCTAACAGTACATGCACACATAGAAACCGTGCTAATACATCGGTCTTCTTAAAATTGTAGGCGACAGCAATTGTTGCTTTGTGTCTAACAGTGCCGGTGTTACTGAACACCGCGTCTAATAGCGGTGGCAATATAATAAGTACCTACATACTACCGCCGCTTTAGCAGATTGTTCTCCTTTCACCATTTGAGACCAGATTGAATTCGCTTGTTACATGTGCATTATCATATTGCGTGCTTTATAATTGTAATTGGAAGTACAAAAGAACGTGCGAGTTTTCCATGTGCATTCTAGTCTGGAAGCATCATTATGCAGCAGCAACTTGTTGCAAGTAGATAACAGAGACAGCGCATCAATTATTAGTCCTATTTTATACGAGTTCCAATGCATATTATTCTTTCTTTCCACGCACAAAATAATAAAAGATAATGACATGTGTTTCGTACCTATTTAAAAAACCACACCTATCTGAGACAAAGTACAGTAGTATATCCAGCACTCGACATTGATCGAGATAGATAAGTGTATACATTTCAACAATTTCTTCAGCAAAAAAAAAAAAAAAAAGAGACTTGCACCAAAAAACAAGTAAAGAAAGAGAGAGAGAGAGAGAGAGAGTAGAGATCATTGTAATATTCCATCTTCGCCGTAACCACAACCATCAGTTTATCTATTGTAAAAGGCATACCATATTAAAGGTTGTCAGATAAGAAAAAATGACACACTCTTAGCCGTTGCTATATAGCAGCGTTTCCAGGGATCATCGCGGAGATGTTGCTTCGGCGATCCCCATCCGTGTTTGCTGCCTGATCAAACTTGTGATGATAAGCCGTGCTACCATACTCAGACGGATACTGGTACTATCCCTAGCTTTTGGCCATGCCCTCAAAAGACTAGTGATTGCGAAAAAAAAACCAGTGGCTCGGAATTGCTTTGTAAAATAAGCTGTTGCGAAAGGCAATGAAGTACAGGAGCCACCAACCGATCAACAGAATACAGTCTTCCGGAGCCTTGAATATATACATATGAAACGACCGTTTGAATCTCTAATACGATCAAATTAAATATAAACTTTATGTCGCGCTTTTTCTGATCGTACAGTAATACTTGCATCCATCCCTAAAATTAAATGATAAAACTTAGCATGCGATCATGCGACTGCTAGCTCAGACCCAAAGAAAATCCAGCGTCTACATACAAACGAAGAAGGGTCATTTATATGTGCTTCCTTCAATCAACATACACACGTAATACCACTTTTCCCCTCTAATTACCAGGGAATGATTGAATGCCTTTCCTTACGCTCTAATATTAAGGTGAACGAGATCCTGCAAAACATTGATCCAGCAGCTGTGGTTATCTAGTTCTCACATTGGAGAGGAACGATGGCTCACCACTTTGCGCTCGCATTCCTATAATAATATGGCAGCAAATCGGCGTTGGCATAAAAGGGGAATGGTCATATAAAGCAAGTGCCAGCGGTGACGGTAACCAGATACAGAGGATATAGTATCAGCACCTGGGTGTCCGCAACCAATGGAGCATATTGAGTGTGACGAAAAGCGGTGAGTGAGAAAAGCATGCACGGCAATATTTGTCCTCCGTAATCACAAAGACCCTTTCTCATACACATGTCTGAACGGCAACAACATGCCCACCCACTCATAGCAAAAAGACTGTAGAATGCTTAAAGAAAAAAGAAAAGCCAAACGTGTCAGCAGTTCAAATGGACTTGAGCTTTCATACCTGAAGATCGACGGCGGTAGATTTCAATCGTCACATGATTCGTTGGCGTTTGTTTCCTGTGTATGTTATGAATTTTTCACGTTTTGTCGTTTCGTAAGGTCCGTTATGGTTCGTCAACCGGTCTCTATGGTCTTCCTTCGTTTGCATTGCTCGAGTCAAAAGGGAAAAAAAGCATTCGTGTTTGTAAGTAGTACACCCTTGAAATAATATCGATTCTTGAGCATATATGCTGTTGTCTTTGCTCGGTGATTAAATCCTGCAAAGACAAAGTTAAGTTACATTGAGCGTTAGTTTTCTTGTGAAAAAGATGAAGAGAGAGCAAAGGCAAGAGCACACGCAACAAAGAATGTGTATGAAATGCAAATCTAAAATGCTCACCAATTGGTGGCTTTTGCTCTGATTGTGTCGAAACTGTCGTCACAAGCATGCTGTTGTGCGTTGGCAAATCAAAGATAAGAGTGCGCTATCGTATGGAAAACGTTGGTTGTGTTGTTCTTGTTGCCGTGGTTGTTGAAAGTATTGGAAAGAAGAGTGACAAAACGCTATTCAGCCTTCGACATCACAGCTTTGTAACTGCGCTGCTTGTGTCTCTCTGCTTTTTTTATAAGATAAGAGGTATATACATGAAGGATGTAAGAAGCATTTCCTTTTTGTTTTCATGCTGTTGTGCTGCTTGTGCTCGTCTGCATAGTGCGCTGATCGCTGCTTTGAACCATGGAAAAATCTATGTTACGGTTGAAAACAATAGCAGCTAGCAGGTAATCGAAACTTATAAGCGACCAACTTATGCTTCCCATGGAATCATTACCAAAATTAATACTTTGAAACAACAACAACAACAAGGAGCATGCTGTCCCCCTCATGTCGAGGACCGTCGGGTCGGGACCATGTAAACTTCTTCTGCAAGCTAATTTCTATCTGTTTTGATCGTCTTGGTCGCTGTTTTTGTATACCAAAACACCGGGATCAACGTCGCCAGTCCCGCTGTGTGGGCTGTTTGGGGGGGGGGGGGGGTGGGGTGTCGACGTCTCTCTTGTGCGGTTAAGCATAATATGTCGTCCTATGACTGAGAACCATCCCTTTACCTATCTACTATCTAATAATAAGCTACCGCTTCTCTATTATCATCCTTCCCATCATTTATCCATCGTCTCAAAATGTAGACCCCACCGGGGGACAGGCTGCAGTAAGCAAATTATACTGCTTTCATGATCCGATAGATTAAAACAAGATTGACTTCTGTAATGTGCAGTTGCATCCTCTTATCTACCCTCTCCAAGAAGGAGCAAAAGTAAGTACAGAGTTACTGATCAACTTTAAAACATCATATATGAATTCCGGAATACAACGTGTTAACATGAAGCTCGACTTTTTCGAATTACGATAATGTTTACGGTCCGGTCACATAAACTACAGGATGCCGCTTTCATATTGCGGAGATAGATGGATATGATACAAGAGGAGGTTAAAGCGTTATATAGCAAGAACATGGGAGCTCGGGCTTGTCTATTTGAATCTTCCCTTTTTCTCTTGGGGGTTCCCTGTCTGGAAGGTAGCTCTTTGATGTTCATCTATCATCTTCAAAAGTATGTGTACCAGATGCCCTGTCGCAAGAAACCACACAGAAGTGTTGCCAGCAGAGAAACCGGACAAGAACAAGGTAGGTACCAGAAAAGGTTGGATGAATGAATTGAGAGAGTGATGAGCTGTTTCGGATAGATGGGTCGGATACGAAGGGTTTTGTTCATACATCATAAATACCGATTATTTTTGTTTTGTTACATCTTTACTGCTATCTTTTTTTTATTTCACACACAGGCAACAAAATCGTTTTTGCTTGCTGCTGCCTCGGCACTACAATCTGCGAGCCGCTGGTTAGCCAGTTTCCTTTCTTTTCCTCCTCCTCCTCCTTCACCATCTCTTCTCCTCCTTTCCCTCCTCCATTACCACCAAGGGCGACCGCGACCAGGACCCTTTCGAGACCACGGCTGATGATCTAGCTTTGGTTTCGGATGCGGTAATCTTGGTTGCGGAGGAGAGGGCGTCCTTGGTGGAGACCGCGGTGTTGTCGGCCAAAATCACGGTCTATATGGTGCGGCTGGTTATACTTCTAGCTAAAGCCACTATATATCTGGACCCTGAAGAAGACATGCTATATTCTGCAAAGATAGCAGAATAAGCCGTGCTCTTCTTGGGGTCCAGATGCCGCACCATAAAATAAAAATTAATACTTTAAAACAAGGTATCAAAACTTTAGCTTACCGGCGATCATACTACCACTTTATCTATGAATGAGCACAACACGTATTTCTAATATGCCCTTTTATTTTGTTCTCTGTCAACTTTAGGCTAAAACCCCTCCGTTCAAGCCATTGCCACGTCCTGTGTTAAAGCTTTTGGAGCCGTTCCTTCCGAGCTGCCACCGATCCTAAGCCGCTTGACTACATTATAGACAAGCCTCCTTGTGCCGATCGGCAAGCTTAACCATCCTGATGGCGACTTCACTAAACGAGGAATTGGCAACTGACGAGCTATAAAATCAAGAAAAGCCGCTCCCTGCCAGCAGCACACCCAGAGCGAATGCTTTACCTGATTCCCGTATGATGTATATTTGTATTTTATTATCATCCCCTGATCCTCACTACACTCATAGCGTCTATAGTCAGCTCTTCTCCCCCCCTCTTACACCTTCACTTATCTCTTCCTTGTTCCTTATTTATTTTTACTTTGTTACCTCTCCTCACCAACATCTTAATCCGCTTTGGCCTTTTCCCTCTCTAGAAGGGGGTTTTCAGCCAAAGCACCACCTCCTACTCTGTATTTTTTTTTCTAAATCACTGCACCGCAAGGAAGCGACAAGAATGCTATAAGCGTATCGTCATTAGCCTTCCAATAAATATAAGTTCTAAACTAAATATGTATTTTTATATCGTTGAATCTCACTATAGCATTTGCTTTTTATTTGCCCTTTACCAGCGAAGTGTTTATTCTTCCATTTTTTTAGCCGGTATATATGATATGGAAACCTGACCACTACAGTATCATGCTTTATTTCTATTTATCTACATCCTTAAATACTTAATAATTCCACTGCCAATAAGTGACTACACATGCCTACAAGCAGAGGAGGTCAGTACCCTTTGTTATATAGATAAGCAATGAGATTTGTAATGACTATCGTCATGATTATGACTTGCTGTAAAAACTTGTATTCCTTCTTTGAGATTGACTCCTTCCATATTATATGATAACAAAAAACATGACACCTTTTGTTCTAATGACATTTTTGTTTATGTGCGCGTGTTGCTGAATGCAGTACAGGATTTCCAACAACTAATGTCGCAGGCCAATAATAATAAATGTCGCTTGGCAGCAAAATAATGTCGCATTTTTTAGTATAGATGTCGCCTGCTTTCAAAAGCAACATTACGAAGGTTGACATAAGCTTTCTAATAAAGACCATTTTAAACATTATTTTTATCATTTTTGATGATTCGTCTATAAATAAATAAAAAAACCTTACCTTTTATACTTACGTTGTTAATTATTACCTGTCGTCGCTATAAGCTTTACAGGCTCTTTTTTCTATGACGCCTCCTCTAAACACTGTATGTGAATGAAAAAACGAATCCAATGAGGTCTGTTGGTTAATTACATTATTACATGCTTCACGGATTCTTGTCGATAAGGTCTCCTGTTGTAAGAGTTGTTGACGTTTCATCTTACCCTTTGCAACAGATCAAAATTGTTCTATTGGATAGGGGGTTATGTGGATTGAAGAACTCAAGAAGGGATCCACACACTATTGTTACCCCGAGAACCACCCATAACAAATAAACCAAACATACAAAAGAACCACACACCAAGCGGCAATCAGAATACAATACATAACTACCGCAGCAACCGCAGCAACTCTACAACTCTTTTGCACCCCCAAATTATCAAAAGGAACAACTATAAATAGAACGAACCCTTTACCCTGTAAAGATTCGATGAACAGCTTGTTGAATAAGAGCATTACCGCAGCATTGGCGTTGCGCAGCAACCGCAGCAACCGCAGCAACCGCAGCAACCGCAGCACCAGTACCATAGGAACGGGTTAATCTACGATGGCTCTACCTACGTTGGAAAGTTGTTTTCCATGAGAAGCTTTGGCTTCTTTTTTTACTACTCTTTGTCTCTTAGTTGTTCAAATGTAGGTTCAGTCCACATATTTCAGACCATCTGTATTAGGCTAACACATATAGGGATCAAATTAACATAGCATAAGATTGTAACGTTTACGATATGGAATGGCCACTACTGGTTCTATATGATAATACTTAAAAAAATATAGTTTGACATATTTCGTAGTGAATTTAATGAAAGTGAGTATTGGTCAAGTACATCACGTTGTGCGCTGTAGCATGCAAGCCAGAATTACTGAGAGTGCTATCCTCCAAGTAAGGAGGATAAAGGACTCTGGCGAAGGTTTATGGCGACGCTTTAAAGTTGAGAGGCTAAATCAAACATGAAGCCACTGCGCTCAATTTAATGGTAACACTGCTCGAAAGAAAGAGTATGTAGCAATTTGAGGTATACTATGCTAATACTTCCCTGGGACCAAAAGACTTTATATAGGTTTAGTTGTAGGTCATGGTTGTTTAGGGGTTAACCTAAGCTCCTGCCTCTCAATGTGACACTTGATTATATAGACGTGGAATATCATGTGTAAAGGTACATCTTGGATTTTGCGTATGGCTATTGCAATTGCGCTACGGTCGACAGTGACGATAATAGAGTCCATCAAGTCGTCGCTAAAAGATCAATACTCTGACGCGTTCGTTCTGTGCGATTAGTATAAAGTTATAAAAACCAGTTGATGTCTCCAATTTTCAGCGTGGGTCTTAAGCTCAGCCAAATTGTTCAGACGTGAGTTTCTGCGCGGTTTGCTTCGATTACACGGCATTTGATTTGTCGGCTCAGCATTCAACCAGTCTGCAGAGGGGGAGGAGTAGTTAAGGGGACGCTCCATTGCTTATCTTAATTTTCATTCAAAGCTGCTCTTTCTCCTTCTAACTTCTATATCTTGAGAGAAACCGTGTCATGGCCTTTTACAAATATGTTGTAACAGCGCAAAAACCTACTGCTACACAGTACTCTGTGAAAGGCCCATTTACAGCAAACGATGAAATGAATCTAATATTGGGGTAAGTTTATCCTTTTCAAATAGAAATATATGTTACAAAGTCAAGAGCAGAGTAGTCTAACTTTATACTCTTTTTTTTCGCGTTTAGGAAAGGGACACGGATTGAGATCTATACACTGACGCCCGATGGATTGAAACCAACGTTAGAATTTAGTATTCATGGCACGATCAAAGCTTTGGATCTGTATCGACCCGAGGTTAGAAACACGACGCACTTTACAACACTTTGCATAACGATCGATTTCTTTGATGTATGTTCTCAAGTCGATCAACTTACACACAACAATAACATTGTAGGACTGCGACAAGGCTTCGCTGTTTGTTCTGACTGGACGACTCACCTACTGCGTATTGACGTATTCAGAAAAGACACAACAGATCGTATCCGAAGCAAGTGGAGAAATTGGAGCCACCGGTTCACCTTATGCAATATCTCAAGACGTCTTTGGGATGTTTGATCCTACCTGCAAATACTTTGCAACGGCACTTAACGAATCCATGGTGGCAATATCGAAATCTGACGCGTTTAACCAGCGAAGCAGTAGTAGTATTAACGGCGTTGGTAATACTATCAACAATGCAACCAACCCGCAAGGACGTCGAAGTTCACTCAAAGCTGCGAAGGCTCGTAATAAGAATCAACGACAACAACAACAGCAAATCAACTTGGGGTATGCTCCTAACTGTATGGAAAGGAAGAAGAGGTCTTGAATCGGTGCTGGTCTGACGCGCTTGATGTTTTTTTTATAGACTGGGAGGGAACAAGTTGGTCTCTATGGCATTTTTACATGATACTCAGGTACCAACGCTCGCGATATTATACGATGACCCAGACGACGAGATGCGACATGTTCGAGCGTACGAGCTGGATCCGACCACGCGCGAATTCGTACCCAAAGATGAAATGATTGAAGAGTTTCCGTCAAGTTGGAATGATAATTTTCTGGTCCCATTACCAGCTCCCTTGGGCGGTACCTTGTTAGTCGGCGAGGCATCCGTTCATTTCTTAAAGTTAGGGAAGGCACCGCGCGGCTTGGGGATTAACAAATGCTCTATAAACTGGTAAAGTTACAAGGAAGGATAAAAGAAGAAACCAGCGAGAATTGAGAAGATCTTGAGACGCTAACCATTCAAGGTGGGCTTATGATTTGGAATTGATTGCAGTTATACTATCATGGATGAAAGCGGAACAAGAATTTTGCTGGGTGATCAGGCACAAGGCACTTTGCACTTGCTGCAATTGACTTTATCAGAAAAAGAACCGAATACAGTCGAACGACTACAGTTTTCAGCATTGGGAAAGGTTAGTAAATGGGACGAAACATCGTGGAGGAGCTGGTATGGAGAAAATAAAAACGAGGATCTGTTACAGGGAACAACGTGTTGATTATTTTGCTTGAATTTTGGTCAGGTTTCAACTCCATCTTGTCTTACATACCTTGACAATGATGTTGTATTCATTGGCTCTACCACAGGCGATTCTCAACTAGTGCATCTGGATATATCGCGTCGATCACCGGAAAGAGACGTGATTGAAGTTATTGAGGAGTTTCCGAATATCGGACCCATCACCGATTTCTGTATTGCAGATTTGGATAAGCAGGTATGTGTGTTATTTGTCAACGGGCTACCAAAGATAAAAAGGGGGTATTCGTCTTTATTAAAAGATGTATGTGTGAATCATGGATATAGGGACAAGATCAATTGATCACTTGCTCAGGCGTGGGTCGTGACAGCTCACTTCGGATCATTCGAAACGGTGTTGGATTGAACGAACTGGCAACAATTGAGATAAGTGGTGTGAAAGGCATCTGGGGCTTACGACCATCGTTTGATTCAAGGTGATGACCATTCTTTTTATTTAACGAAAATTTTTTTTCGAGTTTGCTTCTAACAACGTCGATGACTTTTTCAAATGTTAGGCATGATGATATGCTAGTATTTTCGTTCATAAGCCAAACTCGGATATTGCAGCTACGAGGGGACGAAATGCGTGAGTTATCAACATATTCTGGATTTGCTTTGGATCGACAGACATTAGCTGCTGGCACTGTCATTGGCAATCGTGTTATTCAAGTAACGGACTACAGTGTGAGATTGATGGGGTGTGGGATGGATAGTCCCTTGCTGGACGAATGGATACCATCAGACATGTCGCAGATCACCGTAGCAAGCGTCAATCCTTCGCAATGCGTTGTGTCTACCGGTTATGGGCGTCTCTATGCGCTCCAAATTCAAGACGATGATCGATTACTACAAATTGGGTAAGGATACTTTTTTTTTCTTGATTTGTAAGTGGTGCCGACGCTTAATCGTTAAAGATCAACAATAGAGCGACCCAGTTAGATCAAGAAGTGTCTTGTATCGACATCACCTCATTGGATTCCATGAACCCATATACAGCATCCGTGGTAGCCGTGGGTGTTTGGCGACAAGTTGGTGTCCGGCTACTATCGTTACCATCACTTGACATGGTTGCCGAGGAAACGCTGGCAGGTACAGCCATGCCTCGTTCGATTCTCATGGCCAAGTTTGAAGATATATCGTATCTGCTTGTTGCGCTTGGTAATTTCTTTTTAATTTTCTGCATGATCCACTTAGGAAAAGTATATTCAATCTAAAACAATGGCACGTGTCGTCGTGATTTAAAAAGGTGATGGCCAATTTTATAACTACAAGATGAAAGAGGGAGGACAGCTTTCGGATGAGAAACGATCCTTTTTAGGCAAAATGCCGATTTCTCTCGGAACGTTCTCATCCAATGGCACGATGCATGTTTTTGCAGCTTCAGACAAACCAAGTGTGATCCACAGCCGAAATCAGAAACTCATTTATTCCAATGTCAATCTCAAGGTAACCGAATTATTCAGTACGTTTCACTGTCAGCGGCCGCTCCTTCTAAACCATCATTTCTTTAATCACACAGGATGTCCGCTGTGCAACATCTTTCAATAGCCTGTCATTCCCGGATGCAGTGGCTCTCACGACTAAAGATGGGCTGATTATCGGACAAATGGAGGAAATTCAAAAATTACACATCACCAAAATACCCACCAACGACACACCCCGAAGGATCGAGTACCAAGAATCGTCAAGGACGTTTGGCGTAGTAACGTCTACATTAATACCAGGAACACGGCTGACTGCAAAAACCACAACGAGTGCATTTGAAATTCGGGATGAGCAGAATTTCAAAGGTATAAAAGAAACTTTCTGAAACATAAGAGAACAAGGAGATTTGAAATTGATATTGATAACTCATATATATTATTGCGTAGTCATTGACCGAGTCTATATACAAAACTTTGAGCGAATATTATCTTTAACGAATATGGTGTTTGATAACGATGGTACTGAATACTATGTGCTGGGCACAGGCGTCATGGGCGATCCATATGAAAGAGGAAGCACAGGTCGACTTTTGGTATATCGAATCACGCCTGAACGGACATTACATTTAGTCAACCAGTTCCGAACAGAGGCCATGGTTGAGAACATTCGTCCATTCCAAGGAAAATTACTTGCCAGTGTCTCTGGGACAGTAAGTGTAGCTATGTTGTCATGTCGCTCGCGGTCCTTGATATCTCATAATTGGCCATGACAGATACATTTATATCGATGGGAACTCGAAGTAAGTGGACGAGGCCACTTGGCATCCGTATGCACAATCCGTGTTCCTACCATCAGTCAGTCAATTGCTACATACAACGACACCATCGTTAGTGGAGACATGCTTTCATCGGTGGTTGCCATTCACTACGACTCGCACAAACAGACCATGAAACTTGCCGCACAAGATCCACAGCCAAAGCAAATCACATCCGTTGAAGCTCTCAGTGATGATTTATACATTGCAGCAGCAGAAGAAAGCGGACACTTGCTCGTATTGAAGCGCACCGACAACAGCAATAACAGCAAAAATACCGAAAAGAGAAATGACAGTACCAGTAATAGTGACACCAATTTGGAGATTGTAAGCCAATGGCACTTTGGTGAGCGAATTCAACGGTTTCGGACAGGTTCACTGGGATCTCATCCTTCGGACGACAACAAGCCAGTGGCACCATCTTTGATCTTTTGTACAACCAACGGCACAATTGGCGTCATTGCGGATCTCTCAGCCGATCACTTTAAACTGTTATGGCAAATGCAGAATAACCTTCTCAAGATTGTACCAAGTCTGGGTGATTTGAACCACACAGAGTAAGGAATTAATCTGTTCTTTTTGTACATTTTTTTTTTGTTTTGGTGCTATATTACTTAATTTTTTTTTCTGCAGTTGGCGAAGTATAGCAATCAACGATATTAGAGACAAGAGCTCACATTTTATCGATGGAGATCTCATCGAAAGCTTTTTGGACCTGACGCCGCAGCAAATGCGAGGCGTTGTTGAGGGACATAATGGCGGTCGAAAATTGGATTACACAGTGGAACGACTCTGCCAAGTGGTTGAGGAATTGATGAGCATACATTCTTAACTACTTTTGATAATAAAACACATTTGTTGAGGGTAGCATATAACAGCCATGCACAAAAGGGCCTCGTGGATCTATTTTCGTTTGTTATGCGGCACACTATTCAAGTAAAGTCAGCTGGTCTATCTCATAGTATTTAAGTGGGGGATGATAGCATTGTAGCGCAGCTTGATTTATACATGTTTTTCTACCAACTACGCTTAAACTTGGCCACTTTACAGTATGGTCCCGCCGATCTATTCAAACAACTCCCTCAAGTTCTTCCCGATGCCAAGGACCATGAAGCTTCTCTAAAAGACCAAAAACAACCTGCACGATCTAAACGATCGTCACCACAACGTAAACATTCGTCGTCGCCTTCGTCGTCGTCGTCGTCGTCGTCGACCATTACGCGGCAGCCCAATGCACCACCAACACCTGCTGAAAGAACCACCGACACCGCTACGAACAGGAATAACAAACGATCACAGCGAAAGCAGCAACAGGAACAACATGACAATAAATCTAATACAGTGACACGCAGGGATTTCCGCTTTGGCGCCATTACGATCGAGTCTATTCAAACCAATAAAGTCGTGTCGACAACGAATTGCGGCTCAGGTACGCTGCATCTCTATCGAGAGACGGAAGGCATCGATATACCGACAGAGGGTTCAATTTTCCTATGCATATTAGCGGTTCCTACCTATATGCAAGCATTGGATTTCGTCAAGTTTGCTGGTAGTAGTGGTAGTAATACACCTGTCGAATCCTTCCGCATTATTCGGTAACAACAATGATAATATCTGGTTTACAAAAATTGCATGAAATAACTAGCCACAAAGGGAGCTAACTAGAGGTACACATTTGGCTCTTTTTTTTTATATCCAGGGACCATACACCTAACAAATACACAGCATTGTTAAAGTTCACAACACCCACTGCAGCAAACGAGTTTCATCGACGGTTCAACGGCAAACAGTTCAATGTAATGGAACCAGAACTATGCCACGTTGTTTACGTTCGAAACGCTCCAGTCAACATACTCGAATTGCCCACATGCCCTGTGTGCCTGGAACGTATGGACGAAAGTGTCACTGACTTAATGACCATCCAATGCGAGCATACTTTTCAATGCTACTGCCTGAGCAAATGGGGTGATGGCGAGTATGTATCTTCTTTTTTTCCACATCAGAGCTAGTACAAAACAGAGTATAAAGTCTCACCGTGTGTCCCTCTTTCTCGATGCTGATAGTTGTCCAGTATGTAATTACTCGTTAAAGCCTGTACTTGAAGAAGGAAGCAGCAAAAGGATACCCAAACAGCCCGCAACACCCGACGAAGAAGCACAATGCTTTACATGTGGATCAACCGAAAGTCTTTGGATATGTATGGTGTGTGGGCATATCGGCTGTGGTCGGTACCACGATGCACATGCATATGATCACTACATGGAAACGGGCGATTCATATGCTTTGGAAATTGAGACTCAACGGATATGGGACTATACTGGCGATAGGTAAAAGAAAATTAGGTTGTAGGTTATTGTGATCACACTAGCTTACTGACAATATCAAATGGACTGTTCAGATATGTGCATCGGTTAATACAGAATATGGTGGATGGAAGTCTCGTAGAGTTGCCTAGCGCTACAAGCTCTGCTCCCGTTGCCATAGCGACTACACCTCATTCTTCTACGACTGAAGCTTCAGCGAGTCAACAAACATATCAGAAAAATGGCAACACGGCACCGGTAAAGAAAAAGAATTAGATAGCATTACTGGAAATCGTTTATTAATAATTTTGAATGTTCTTCAACAGGAAAAACTAGATGCCATGACTGTAGAATACACATACATGTTGACATCACAACTGGAATCACAACGAATACACTACGAAGAACAACTCACGCAGATCCAAATCCAAATCTCGTCACTAACGGCCCAAGTGAAAAATTTGATGATGAACGTCAAGGCGGCTGAAAAGGAACGCGAGGAGCTAATGCAAGTGGAACACGACACACGCAACAAAATAGTCGAAGTGAACAAGGAACGAAGCAAAGCAGAACGCAAGTTGGATGGATGGAAGAACAAGTGTCGGGACAAAAAGCGGGAGTATCAGGAGGAACAAGAATTAGCAGCATCCTTGCTGAAAAACAACGAACTACTCAAAAAGGATGCAGCAAGGAAGGATAAAGCAGTGGAAGAATTGAATAATCAAATCGCTGAATTGATGACATTACTGGAAAACAACAATAATAATTTGGAATAACCAAAAAGAAAGCTGTCTTCTCTGCCTCAATGTTTCGTTGTTCGCATATAACATAAAGCGGCTGGCGGCTGTGGGAGAGAGGATTATAATTCAGGCCCAGTTATATGTGTAGTGCAATCCACCTCACATATAATACACTCTCTTTCCAATCGCAATCTCAATCATGGGTGACGCTGGCTTTTTCAAGGTATGAATTGATTGAGGTGGTGATCATACTGTTCTTTTTATTTTGCATGCGTTTCTCTAAACACTTGGGACTACTACTAGTTCGTGGATGAGTCAATACCAACACACACAGCTACAAAAAAAAAAAAAAAAACTTGAATTAGGGCACAAGTGCTGACCAAGACATGCGGTTCAGCAACAAGAACAAGAAACTCTTGAAATCCATGGATTTCCCACCAGAGTTTGATGAAAAGGTAACAGTCATATAACAAAAGAAGGTCTGAATTAGTGTACCAAATCTGATTACTGTACTATTCGATCATTGGTTTTTTTTTTCAGGTCAACATGACCAAAGTCAAGTTCGATGTAATTAAACCTTGGATCACCACACGCGTTACAGAACTTTTAGGTTTTGAGGATGAACTCGTTATTAATTTTGCATTTGGGCTGTTGGAAGAGAAGGTACTAGCAGGCATTGTCTAGGATTCTATGCCAGAAATAAAAAAGAGAAAGAGAAAGAGTGTGTCTATGTAAAGATTACTAACAAACTTTTATTTTTTCGGTGTCATGTAGAATCCTGATCCGAAAATGATGCAAATCAATCTCACGGGATTTCTGGAAAAGAATACACAAACGTTCATTCTAGAGCTATGGCGGCTCTTGCTTAGTGCACAGCAGTCCAAGAGTGGTATACCACAAAAGTTCCTGGAGGAGAAAAAGCAGGAAATTATGCGGAATAAGGAACAGCAAGAAAGTGCCAAGGCGCGTCAGGAGGCTGTCATGGATGCTATTCGCCGACGAAAGGAAGCAGAAGAACATGATATGCGACAAGATCGTGGGACTCAACGAAAGCGGCCATCTCGATTTGTAAGTTTGATCAGTGGATAGTGGATATGGTTTATGGGATAACGATACATAGTGGGTTATCCTTTCATTTTATATGTTATTAATCTAGTTTACCCTCTATGTTTTCAGGATGCGGGACGCCCATCATCACGATCAAGATCCCGGTCTCCGAAGAAACGTGAACGATCGCGTTCGCCACCTCGTCGATCATCACATCGATCATCACGTCGTTATGGTGACAGCCGATCGCCACCTCCACGCCACCGTTATCGATCACGAAGCCCATCGCAACGCAGCAGCCACCGTCGTCGTTACCGTAGCCGAACCCCTCCTCGCTATTCTCGTCGTCACGCATCGCCTAGAGACCGTAGTCGTGAATATAGAAGACGGCGAAGCCCCAGCACACCTCGACGACGATCGAGTAGACGCAGTGTGTCACCTCGCAATCCAAGCCGAAGCCGAAGCCCCAGTCCGAAACGGAGCCGTCGGACATCACCACCTGCAGATGCATCATCGTCATCATCACGCAGACGAAGATCAGCAAGCCCTGCAGCAGCCTCACCACCACCTAAAGCTGAAAAATCCAAATGGGAAACTGAGGCTGGTGATGAAGATGGTGATCCGGCAGAAAAGACACAGCAGTTACGTGAACAGGCTCTGGCATCATTGAAGAAGCGCCGTAGCACAGAAGATTAAGAGTAAAGAAAATCAATATTACTTCTCTTTTACATATTATTATAAGTTTGTTTGGGAGTGGGATGACGACGATGACGGATCAAGGAAGATCGAAGCAGCTGGAAGGGGGTATAATGAAGGAAGGCTTGTAGTTATTAGAAAGGAAGAATGGAAAAAGTAACAGCTATCAGTACATGTACAGGTAAAAGGGGAAAAGAATAAAGAAGAAATGACGAACAGTTAAGAGAAGAAGGAAAGATACAAGGCGGAGAGCGGTTGTTGTTGTTTCAATCGTCATCAATCCGCCAAGAGTTGAGAGAGCTCTGCTCCCGCAGCTCATGTCTCGTGGGATGTTCTTTCTTTTTGTCACCTCTTTGGACGTATGGCGCAAGACCCTTTCCAAAATTATGCATTGTCCACGCGCCCAGCACAGCCGTTGCCTAATACCAGATAAATGCGTATGTGTAAGCATTTCTCTCCCTTCCTTCGTTCCTTTCTTTTCTGAGAAAAAGAAAGATTCTTTTTGTTCTGTCTTACCAAGGCAAACACCATACCGATAACGACTAGTCAAAGTGATAACGCAACAACAAAACTTTTAGTCAGTAGCTGAGCCTCTATTTTTTTTTGTTTAATTTCTGTGTGCCTGACTGATTCGCTGACTCACCAAAGCAGATCCAAGTGTACCACAAATTGCCTGGCTCCAGTGTTTGACGAAGCATCAGAATAAACTCAAAGACGACGACAAACTGGAACGCAATAAAGACGATCATCCGTCCGTAGCTTTCTGATGCAACCGTCATTCGTCCAAAGTACAGCATCGGCAAGATCAAGACGGTGACAACCAGCTGGATCCACGTATCCCAATCAAAGCCGCTTTCAATAGCAAATTGGATAAAGTAAAAGCAGGACACCAGGAATTCAATGAAAATATCGATTTTAAGCGCCAGGACAAAGAACTGAAAGATACGGTACATTCCTTGAAGGTCGAAACTTCCAGTGAGTCTTTCTGTGACAGCAGCATCCACGTGTGTTTAAAATGAAGCGCTTACTTTGTACGCCTACATCCGGACCGATCTTTTTATAGATCACCCAGCCAAACTCTCGTACGACCATGTAGGACACGTACAGAAATGAAAGGGCGAACAGAACAAGAAGCACTGTCAGCGCGATCTCTAGGTAGGTGGCGATCCGGATAAACGATACGCTTATGTCGAGGTTGTAGTCTGAATTGATTTGTTCGATCCGGCTGAGCCAGCGTTTACCGTCCATGACTTCGAGACCGCCCAAGATCGAGCAGATCACGTTTAGAACGGCGAGAGCGATGACTTCGGGTGCGTTTTGATATACAGTCTACGACGACGACGACGACGATGATGATGATGATGATGATGAGCATTATGAATAACCACATACAAGTTTTATCGACGAGGTCACGAGTACCGGAGATTGGGATGATGATCCCCTTTGCATAAAAAAAAAAGTAAAGTAAACTCACAGCATCAAAGACCATTGCGCAGAACCAGACTTGGAAACCGATAAAGGCAACGTTCTCCCACTTTATTCGATTTAGGCGGTCGCGGGCGTGTTCGATGCGGTCATATGCTGAGGCGATATTGTCGACAATACCATCGTTTCCGAAAGAGGTCGACGCTGTTTCAGGCAGCACGCCAGCTTGGCTAGTGTTCTGGCTGGCTATGGCCGACTGCAAGGCAATGATCAGGACGGCTTGAGCCACTGCTAGCGCTACGTATATCTTTGTCCATTTGGACTGACTTATCCGCTGGCCCTTTTTTTATTGTTGAAATGAGCTTATTTTTTTTTTTGTTTATAAATAGCAAAGGAACCGGAAGGGGAAAAAAGGAAATCCGTAAGAAAAATGGTACGTACAATTTTCTCGAGAGTGACCATGGCGAGACGTTGGTTTCGGTGTGTGCCTGAGTGTGTTTGGTCAAGAGTATAAAAGAAACAAAAAAGAAGGCCTCTCTTTCACGCAGCAGGGCAGCAACGGCAGCAACGGCAAAAACAAAAGGAAGAGAAGAAGGAAAAGAAATGGAACATCATTTCAACTCCTTTTTTTTTATTAATGTGGAACCGGTCTTGCGCCTGCTTCAGCATCTCTTCATACTCCAAGAAGGGTTAAGGTCTCGTGTAACTCTCTTGCGGAAACTGCGCCCCTTCTTTTCATCCTAAACGGTAATTTCTTATTTGCTGCAGCAAAAGAAGCAACCGGCAAGTCGGGGCCTAATTAGCGGAACGGAATACATAACGTTCTTCCACCTGTCAACTTATTGCAGGCTGATTATAGCACCCAAACACTGCTAGTTCGACAATACACGAGCTGGATATGTGCGTGTCTAGAGTGTATACGCTCCAAGTGGTAAGTTTTACCAAGGAAGATCGTGGCATACACTTATCAATGCTATTAAAGAGAAACCGTCCATCACCAGTCTCCTCGACGTACCCCTTCATTAAAATTAAGACTAATACTACAGTGTTCAAACGATTTGTAATTCAAGAGAACAGTGTGTGTTGTACATAATATATGCTAATTACTACTCTGGGTATACCTATACATTCTTTGTGTTCAGCGTAGAAGATCAAATCCACGACTTTGGGTTTTAATGTGTAATGCAGTAGGATGTATGCAGGTTTGTCTGCGTGCATATATGAAGGTTCGCTGTGATGCTGATTATCGATTAAGAAAAGGCGTTGACAACAAGGGGCCCACTGATACTGTCCATCTACCGAAAGGAATTGACTACTTTAGAAGAGAGACGATAAATTACATGACTTGATTCGCGATAAGTAGTACACAGATCTTCTGGAATACCCTTTTTTCGGGACTCTGTTATGAGCTCGGATATCTCTCTTTTTCAGCTTTGACTGATAACTGCGTTCTGAGTTCCGAACTGTTCTGATTCTGACATCTACGATGTTCGATGCGCGAGGCCAAGTGCTTGGGACGCTGTAAACACATCTAGCAAATACGACAAAAGCACTGATTAATAATACTGGACATAGTCATCAGAGTGCCCAGATCCTGTACGTGAGATCCCACGGCTTTCTATACATGCTTACTGGTCCCTCTTTGAAAGGGACATAGCACATCTGCTGTTATATTTTCCAGTATGCATACTCTAGCTCTCACAAGCGCGCAGCTCCTTTGAGGAAACAGTGACCTGCACCGCTTAGCGATACACAGTATTATGTAGTCAACAAAAGTAAACTAAGGCTACAGAAGTCATACTTTAAATGGCCTTGGATGCTTTGTTGCAGATATCTATCGTTATGCTTCCGTTTGGTTCCGATTATATATGGCGCCCGGCTAATTTATGTACAAGTGTATTATAAAATGTAACGCCGTATCTTACTAGACATTGTTAAAAAGTGCGATATTGGCCCTCGATAAAGGCTACATAGAGATATAGTCAGAAGATGTTGGTTAGCTCTGTAAACATTGAGGAAAAGAGCAATATGTAAGAAGTATAAAGAAAGGTACGTGCTGACAACAAAATGCAGCAAGTAGATATCCATATTATGGCTTTCTACGGGACGGTAAAAAGGATGTGTGCTCTCTGAAGGCAAGCTTCCAAGCAAAAGCGAAAACAAAAATAAAGCGGCAGTGGCTCATCCTTTGTGCTTGTTCAAAGAGCGTCTACTACAGCAGGTATGTCAGATGATGCAGAGTTTGCCACATACAAACAGGCCAGCACTATGTATTACTAACGGACATGCAAAAAGTAATCATGTGGGCAAGGCAAGACCGAAAACACACTGAACCAGGAGGGAGAGCAAAATAAGGAGGAGAAGCACATCCACAATGATTATTTCACACCTCTGGGCCAGCTGTTGTTTTGATATGATCAGTCTTATCCCCTTTTCATAACCTCTGTTGCATTACATTGGAAAATATAGCCCAAACCACTAACCCCACACACTACAGACGAAAGAGACCCTTTCTTTGGTTTGGTTATCAAACGAGAGAAACAAGTTTATTGCGATCCTGAGGTAGCAGCTTTCTTATGCTTAGTGGCTTTCTTTTTCTTCTTCTTATCCTGACTAGCATCCGAGCTGGTTGCCTTGACCACAGGTTGCTTCTCGGTCAATGGCTTCTTCTTTCCGTCAGTCTTCTTCTTGGATTTGGGCTGCTCCTTGGCCTTGGCTGCTGCTTTAGCGGGTGCTTCCTCCTCGTCTTCTTCTTCAAGTTCATCCGAATCAGAGTCGCCGCTAGACTCTGCAGTCTCCTTGGCAGCCGCCGCTTTCTTGTTGTTGTTGTTGTTGTTGTTGTTGGCAGCAGAAGCGTTGGCCTGCTTCTTTTGTTGCTTCTTTGAGTTCACCGTAACACCCTCCTTCTCTGGGTCGTATGGGTGATCGGCACGATAGGCTTCGAACTTCTTGAGTTCCACCTCGTACTTCTTCTTGTCTTTAATGGCGAGATCCTCGAATTTCTGAAATGATACGAAGGAGTCGTGTGATGTATAGTTAATATCAAGGTCTGAATGCATTCTCCATGTCTCTCTCGTTATAGCTATCTTTTCATTTTACCTTCTTTTCTTCGTTACTGGTATTCTTCCACATGTTGCCCAATTCAGTCATCAGAATACTGTTGTTACCCTCACCGCTCTTTGCTCTGACCGCAGCATAATTTTGTTTGATAAAATGGTTGTACGCGCTCTGGGGTCTTTCAGGTGCAAGTGGATCCACGACCTTGCGTTGGCGCTTTCTCTTCTTGCCTTCACCTTCTTCTTCATCGTCACTGGTGGCAGCAGCAGCACCCCTTTTGGCGGCAGTAGTAGAAACAACAGCGCTGTCATCACTAGGAACGCCGAACAAGGTAGCAAACTTGCGCAAGTTAGCAGCCATTTGTTCCGCATCTAGTGCAATGGCATGAATAGCCAAACCAAGCTATGATATAGTAAACAAAGGAGAATGTATAAGTAATTTACAAAGAGAAAAAGGAGAAATGATCCTATATTACTGGTTCCTTTTTTACCTCACGATCGTTAGCCATATTTTTTGCCTTTTTGTTTGAATAAGAGAAAAAAAGAGACGCGCGCGTGTCTCTGGGTTTTTTGGGAGTTTTCAGGCCAAAATTGCGACCAGATTTTTTTTCAAGTCCTACCTTTTTTCCCTCAGGTGGGCAGGGTACCCTTATACTACCGAATCATCGGACTTGGAGGTCTATAAATTAGAACCGGTTGGTGACCCCCGTATACTTTGTGGTCTTCCACCAAAGTCATTCATGGTTGCGGTAAACACTGTGACCGAGGAAACACTTTCCCACTTGATTAGAAAACTACTGATAATACATAATCCCTTAACCCATGTTGCAATTCCAGCATACCCTTTGTTTCGACGTCTATATATATATGAAAGTGTGACCCTGGATGAGACAGACTAGTTCGACACTCTGATAAATCTGTGCCTTTCCGAGCGGTATATCTGACAATGCTTTGAGCAATCATTGCTCGCATAATCTTTTAAGGAGATATAATTAAGCAGGAGCAAGCACAGTGCTGCTCCCACTATCGCTCAGCATCAACTTTAGTTTCTTGTGCATATATTACTCACCAACGCGCCGTAGTACTTTCAGGTCATGCATACTTTTATGAACAATTTTTTAATCGACAAATAATTTCTAACTCACAGATACTGTGTGCGCGAAACTTGGTAAGTTCATTCTTAGACATCACGGAGCTGACCACGTTATCGCGGGTAGCAACTTTATTTGTCATTCCTTATCATGAACGGTTATCCTTCAAGTTCAGGAAATATATAGCCCTTTACTAGTAGTATGATTGGTCAACTTGATCTGCATTTTTTTTATTGAGAGTGCTGATGTCTACTGAGACGCGGTCCTTACACTCAGGCTCTTCCTGGGCAAAAATTTAACTCAATGACTTTAGTCAATTGCTGATTTTAAAGGTTTGCTGTATTTGCTGAAAAGCATTATATGATATATGTAGGTACCTTTTTTTAATGAACAGTTTTCTAAAATTATGGTCAGGCTTTCACTATAACCTTATCAACACACCACTTCAAATATGCTGGTTTTTCCCACGTTGACCTTCTTTTGACGGCCGAATTTGACTTGAGTATTACGAAAGCAAGAAAGACAAAGTATAGCTTATATTATAAAACGAGATGACCTTAACAGCTCGCTTCATTGATAAACGTGTGTACTTGTATAATGTTATAAGGTCGAGCATTTTGTTGGTACATAGCCAGATTATATAACGTTTCAGTACCAGTTTCCCATTTTGCAGCAGTTTCAATCAGCAAAACCTCCTTGAAGACGGTGTATCCTGCTGCAGGTACACAGTACGACCTCGTTTACAAACATAAAACATCGTCGTCGACGATTGATAGCGAAATTCCATACACTTGTAAGTGTTTGTTTGATGAAAAGCAAGTAAGAATGCAGCGTGTTCAGCCGTCGCATAGCGACGTTTCCAGAGAGCACGACGGGGACGTAACACTGCTTACTCTCCACCTTCTCTCCAGAGGACTTATGGCCGTGGCCTCGCTTTAGCCATCCCATGGATCATTAAAGGCCGCTGTCTTTAATTTACGGACCAACACACCGATATCCGTAGTTCAGATAGCGACACCCACTGCGAGGAAGATGACCCATTCGATGTTGAATATGTGTGGCAACGAAACGAGAAGGAACCACGACTTCTTCACGAACGAGGCGCACCAGTGATTGAACGAAAGAATGGATCCGTTTCTTTGGGAGGGGTTTAGCATAAAGCCGCGTCCACTCGATATGGTATGTCCTTGAGGTGTATTTGGTAATCACAAATGTCAGTTTAAAGTGGTTTTGGTAATCACAGAGGGTTTGACCCATTTGTAGAATGGAATCCAGTTTGGGAGTGAGCAGAAAGCCGCGTTCACTCTGGTTTCTGGAGGGACTAAGCATAAAGCCGCTTCCCACTCGGGGGCTCTTTTTTGAAAGGGCCGCGTCCACTCTACATTTTGTTATTTCATACCCCGACAAAATAAAGCACGATAAACCCAAAGTGTTTGATTCATGCTGCCTTGCGTTGAACTTTGTATACTTGGCCGGCCACACGTTGGCCGTAAGTGTTTAACTTGGTCATCTCCCTGCATTCGCTTGTTCTTTCTCGCTTGACTAGCTGCATACAGACTGTCAACCAGATGGCGAACGACAGACAGAAGCATCTTGGAAGAATGTTCGTCTCTACACTAGAGAAAGAGTCAGTTTTCTACGCATATTACATACTGATGTGCTTGTACGCAGTATACTATTGAACCGAATAAAAAAAACTTATCGCGAACAAGTACACATGCTGCAATTGGGGTTCTCAACGCCGGCCAACACCAACTTATCAACGATGAATTTCATTTGATTACCGAGGCGCACGCCACGGGGTCTGATTTGCTCTGGGTTTTTATTGCAGACGTCAATTCTATGACCATGAACCCGTACGAGATCCGCGAGTCAAGCGTCTCGTTAAACAAAGCAAAGTCTGTTCCTGGTGATGGATGCGACTTACGTCAACAGAAGCATCACAATAGTTTGTCAGTACAAATTAACAATACTACAGCCATATTACAACATTAGTGTACTTTACAATGAACATCATTTCCTTAGCAAGTTGACAATGTATTGTCGAGCATACCCACAGTGTTTCCGACGAAACAGTTGAAGTCCTAATTTGATCAGGTCAACTTCTCTGGTGCCCTTGTTGGCGATCCACTGATGCACATGGTCAGTGACAAAGATAAGGAAAGCCATGCTTGTGCCGCCGAGTGGAATGTTTGAAACGTCAATGGCCTTTATTCTTTCTCTTATTTGATCCCGCTGTTTGACTTCGTAAATTATACTTGCAATGCGTTTTGCAGATACCTGGGAGCTCCAAGCCAGCGCGGGTTGGATGCTCGTTTCTTTTTAAGTGCAAGGAAAATCGCATTCTGCTGCTGGTTTTGGAAGGGAGAAATGATGCATCGTTCGGTGCTGTGGAAAATAAGAACACGTAGCTCAATGACTTTGATGCATTAAAAAGTGCAATTAGCATACTGTCTATAATTATTAATCTTTGCATCAAATTTGCCCATTACTTGTTCTTATTTACTTACAAAATTTGAGCATCATTCAGTGGATTTCTGTTCTGGGCTTCTTTTATCGACAATCCCCGTAGCTTTGGCACTCTTCAGTTAAATTTATGCCTGTCACTGGAGCTCCGGTGCACTAAATGTTGTTGTTTAATGAGTACGTAGTGCTGATATGCATATGTATATATATATATATATATATATATGTGTGTGTGTGTGTGTGTGTGTGTGTGTGTCGTTGAGTTCGTCGAGGGTGCGGATCTGCTGATACTGCGCTGGCTATCTCGGCTACTATTGTCAGCTTCTTACTGCTGCACTATATGTCAATTGGATATAAGTTGCTTGCCACAATATTAAAGAAAACTTAGAGTAGCCATGATGGCGGAGAAGAGTACCTGCTGTACGCGGATCAGCATTACCGCAAACTTTCAAATTCGTAACAGTATGTAGCATTGTAAAAGATGTTTGTTTGCGTTGCTGGTGGTGGTGGTGCCGATGACGATTGCTCTCCTTGGCTTCAACGCCTTGAACAACTGGTGGTAGTGCCAGGGTTGTCGGTTTACCATTCTTTCTTGGTACGTGTATAGAGAAATTATAACAGAAAAGATATCGGTTAAAGCAATAGATCTCACTTACTCGCCAAATCTTTACAATGTCTTCGGCCTTTGCTTTTTGATATTTGTTGCCAAGTATACTACAACATTGTGTCCAAGCAATTTCTACAACGTTTTGAGATGCGTACTGCGACTGTCGTATGGCTGGCGTGCTTCAATTAAACTTCAATACGTTTGCAAGGCACCATTTTTCGGGATCTTTTTGCTTGCAAAAGTGATTTTCCAACCTTATCATAGACTTTTCATTTTGGTCATTTGGTATGGCTGGGTTGCAAGAGATACTGAAGACTTTCGCTTATGCGGCGAGTATGTAATGCTTCAAATGTCTTCCAAATAGTGCGCAGCGTGCACACGCTCCCAAACTATTAACATCTTATACCGGTCTGTAATGCATCTGTGAGCAGCAAAAACAAAAACGTATAAGTTTGGTATAAACATGTTTCTTTCTTTCTTGTCTTTGCTTTCATATACGTGGCTTTTGTGTACCGTGGTCTGGTCAACAGATTTCCTAGGAAGTGTGCTTCTTTTCTCCATTTTGTAATTACCTGCATACCTGCTCATACAGTGTTGCTACTCATAAGATTCGGTTTGGTACCGCTCGGATTTAAGATGATATTCTATACTTACCATTCGCCCTGTCACCACTTCAGCACGCAGCTGGTCGACCGACCTGTTTGTGTGAAGTGTATATGGCGAAGTAGCCATTTATTTACTCGCGTTGAGAAATGGGAATTACTCCAACTACTGTATGCATCGATCTCAGGAAGGTAGCGAAGCCTTTCCTAGCTTTGCAACATAGTAGATTTCTCAATTTGTGAAATTTTACAGTACAGTCAGTATAAAAGAGTGGATATTGACTAGAGACATGGGAGAAGATACTGATTCATCATGGAAGCAAACTAAATGTTTTTTAACATTGGCTGGGTGCACTATTAGATACCATTATTTTCCTTTATGGGGAAGGGCTTGGTTTAACTAACAAGGCACTCGGTTCTATTGGTGGAATACATACTAGTCTCTAATATCTGATCTGATTAACTATTGTGCCTTCTACCATGCCGTTGCACCAGGTCATTCGTTTTTGCTTAGTGTACTCCATATAGGTATTAAGCAACTCTCGAACCATAAACTAGAATATGACGGCGAGGGTTAGAATCGAATTTTAAACTGTCACTCTATTCTACTTTCTCTCCCATATGCTCGTATTACCGTTTAATAGATGTGCATGTAATTGGTTTAAAAGCACACAGGCAATGGCTGTAATATCAGGTTGTCGGCCGCGGAAGGGAACAAATACTGGTCAGCCAGTTCAACGATGGCATGATGGTAGTTGTCCGTCTCTACATTATGGAATAGGTCAGTTGTTTAAGACTTTTGCATACAGATGTGTTTGTAAAGATTATCTAAAAAAGAAAGAAAGAGAGATCACCACGGACAAGCGCCCTTGAGGGATATAAAGTTTCAAAGTATTACAGTATGTGGGTGTAATGCCAACCAGCGAAAATGGGTTGTAATAAGCCGAGCTGTCAAAATCCACAGGACCTGGTCGCAGGTAAAATTACCGCCTTGAAAACACCGCAGTTCAAAAGCCACCACCTTTTGGTCACTGCACACCGCTGCATTCTGTCTTTTGTCAATTCCCATAAAAATGTCACTCCTGCAACGATTTTCCCGGACAACGATTTCCTCCATTCGTTCATTCAGCACAGCACGCCCTTTATTTAACGAAGCAACTACCAGCACAAATGCTACTTCCAAAGGCTTGAACCAATTCTTTGAGAATGGTGAAGCTCTCCCAAAACAAATTTGGACTGGTAAATATAACAAATAAATGCACGCCCAACGACCGGAAACGAGAGAACGAGAGACATGACGAGAAGATATAAAAAAAAAAGAATAATATTGATTGGACTAACAAAACAATTGAAACTAGGACGCGCATGGAAGGCTAGTGAATTACGCTTAAAGTCATTTGACGATTTGCACAAGCTGTGGTACGTGCTTCTCAAGGAACGAAACGTATTGGCAACACAGCGTGAAGAAGCAAAGAGAATGGGTATCAACAAGCAGATTTGGACAAACGCCGGTCGTTTGAAGAAGGTTTGTATTTTGCTTCTTTTTCATGTACCTGCGTGATGTGATATGGCCTATGAGGTTATGATGATATGCGGTGTTAATCAAAGAAATGCCATTCTTTATAGTGCCAGAAATCGATGGCACGCATCAAGTTTGTATTGAACGAACGACAACACGAATACGAAAAACTTTTGGCCGAAAAGCCGGCTTCTTCGTAATGGATCGAAACAAAAGACGACAGCACACAATACGCATTTATTAAAGCTTTCGAAAAACGAACCCCTCAACACCCTCTTCACTCGCATATCTCTTTTAATTTTTTTCCATCTTGTATGATCGTCACTAGCGAAAACAATATGTGGATTAGGAAGAGTGGCTCAGGTTTTTTTTGTGAATAAAGAAGTTACTACTAGAATATTGTATACACTAATTATTTGAATTTTTTGGATATATGTAAAGTAATGATTTGATTATGGGGTCGTAAAGAGATACTACCACCATGTCATAGCGTGAATGGTCGGCGCATGAAAATGCTGAAAGTTGGCTCGTGTACGACTTGAACACCAGGCACCTTTTCCAGCTTGTCCACCAGCACAACACATACACATACACACCATATACACATAAGTTGAAATGCCGGTACGGTTGTCTTCTGTAGTCGGCTTGGTCATTTCAACACTCTTGCTTGTGCCTGGATCGCACACTGCAATCAGTCCTGATGAAGTCGAGTTTATTTCGCAAGCCGATCAAGCAGCGAACGCATCACTCTTATGGGGAACCTATCGTCCTAATCTGTACTTTGGTACCCGTCCACGTCTCCCGGAATCCGTAATGACAGGCATGATGTGGTTCGACGCAAGCCATCTCCAGGGTTTCCAACGTAAGTAGAGAGCTGTGGAAAAACATACACAAAACAGAAAAACTTGAGAAAGGAAAGAGTATATGCGTGTATATTAACTACGCGCGTCTTTTTTTTTACCTTAGGTGCCCGTCATGCATGCGACCAAGGCGACGGTATCAAGGGATATGGCTATCATAAGCACGATGGCCGACGTTATGGTTTACAGACGATTAACGATGGTCCAAGCAATATAGCCATCACAACCGAGTTTGTCAAAATCCCAGGCGGCGAGCATGGTAATGAAACAAATGTTGCCACGTCTCTGTCCATGCCGTCGAAATTTTACATTGTAACACGAAATTCTTTTTATTTTTGGCAGGCGGTAATTGGGGTGTTCGTATCCACGGTGTGCCGATGAAGGATCAAGGTACGTCAAAAACGTGATCTGAAAGCTAGCTTCTAATGGCTACGAGACTAACACTGTCCAGTTCCGTCGATCACCAGCATCATTTTCTACATGGGTCTAGAGGGTGAAGGAAGCATGGATATTGTTAGCAAAATCTCAAAAAAGGTGAATAATAGCTCAAGTACACCAAAGTCTCCGTGTCGATGTTTGTTATACGTATTTTAATCGTCTGATACACGGGTGTATTTAGGGATTGGAATCGCCTGTTCGTCTCGAAGGCGATACACCGGATTTGGGTGATTTTGAATTCAAGATTGTTGATGGTAAATGATAAATCAGTGGCCTCTTATGCATATATCATTTTGAGAAAGGAACAAATAGCCACTAACAAGTAGAGTATATAAACGCTTTATTGCAGGGCCACTGAACAACGTACCTGGTCCGGGTATCCAGCAGGATCTGTCACGTACGCAATGGTGGGGCTTACAAACTCCAGAAAACGAAGTTTGGAAAGCCAAAGGTTTGTATTAGGGAAGAACGACAACCTTTAAGACTTGGTGGTGCGAACGTCGACTAATAAGTGCCTGTGAACTTGGGTGTATATTCTTACTGTTTTTATTGCAGATATCATTATGCCAAATTTGCTCCTTTCCGCACGAGAACGATTGATGCAAGAAAGCAATCAACAGGAAGCTCTGGATAAGCCATATGCTTATTTCACATTAAAGAACGAATTGACCGAAGAAGAAGATGAAATTGCGAATCTCTATGCTTTCCAAAAGGTGTTCAAGGGCGAGTTCCAGGTAATTGATAAAAAAAAAGTACTATCGTTGTGCGTGCACTACAAAATCGTAGCTAAAAATCTTGAAAAAAAAATGATATAGTTTGATATTCTCTTCGAATCAGGAAGCTCTCCCAAAAAAATGACAAGTATGTCCCTGATTTTATTTCGATCAATGCTACATATCACTACTTGATATTTTGTATAGCTCACACACATGTATATATACTACTCCATCCACAGGCGAGGCTTTGGGATCGGAACTCACGCGTCAGCGAGAAGAATTCGAAGCAAGGTTTGAAAACGTGTTCCATCTTCAAAGAAAAGGATTTTCCGGGAAGGAGGTCGAGTTTGGCCAATTTTTGTTGAGCAATCTGCTTGGTGGCATGGGTTATTTCCATGGTTCTGCAGTCGTGGATCGGTCACATCCTCCTATGCAAGATGAGGAAAGCTTTGATGGCGCTGCTACCAAACCTGAATTCACGTCACCTCAATCACTATTCACTGCTACACCTAGTCGCCCCTTCTTTCCGCGCGGATTTTATTGGTAACAACTTCAACACCGTTAAAAACAATTTGTATGTCTAGACTTACACAATTTTTTGTTCCTTGTTAGGGATGAAGGTTTCCATCAGCTTGTGATTGGCAAGTGGGATAACGATCTCAGGTATAAGAAATATACACATTGTAGATAAGCTAAGAACACCGTGGATTGTGGAAAATACTGACATTGGTGACCATGATCTGCTTGATATAGCCTTAACATTGTCAAGCACTGGGTATCACTTATTGACGACAATGGATGGATTGGTCGTGAGCAGATTTTGGGCGACGAAGCACGCAGCAAAGTTCCTGCCGAATTCCAAACCCAATTCCCTCACTATGGCAATCCGCCCACACTCTACTTGGCTATTAGTCGATATGTCCAAAGACTCTTGAGCCACGAAGAACATCATCAACAAAATCTTGGCGGTGCTGGACAACAAACAGTCAGGATGGGCAGCATAGACGACGCTGATCTTTTGCGCACAATGCATCTCGACAACCCAACGATGGCAAGCGCCTGGCTCGAATCTGTCTACCCCAAACTGAAGCTCAACTGGCAATGGTTCCGCACAATGCAAAAGGGTCACATTGAAGGATATGGTCGTCAAGCGCCTAACAATGAAGAAGCGTATCGCTGGAGAGGTCGCACACCTGAACATACCCTGACCTCTGGCTTGGACGATTATCCACGCGGTGAACCACCTAACGTGGGTGAATTACATGCTGACTTGCTGTCCTGGATGGCATTTGCTACGCGCATGCTTAAGGATATATCCAGTCATCTTGGTCCAGAATATGCTGATGATGTCGAGGAATACACTCGTATTGAAAAGAACATGCTGGATAATTTGGATGCTTTGCACTGGAACGAGGAACAACAAGCGTACTGTGACCAAACTATGGAAGAAGGTGAAGACGCAGATGGAATTCTAAGCAATAATGCATGGGAATGAACGAGTCTAACATGTACATTTACGTTTTTCAGGCAAACCAGTGCATGTGTGCCATAAGGGCTACGCAACTCTCATGCCATTTGCGCTCGGATTGTTGCCTGCAGATTCCCCGAAGCTGGGCGCTACCTTGGATTTGATTGCCGATGAAGATGAATTATGGTCTCCCTATGGTTTGCGTTCCTTGTCAGCATCTGATCCAAAGTACAGAACGGGCGAAGTGTACTGGCGTGGTCCGATCTGGATGAATATCAATTATCTCACTTTGCAAAGTCTTCATAATGTACGACCGCCTTTTTAATACAGGATTGAGTTTCCTTTTACTGACTGGACTTTAACCATGTCTTTTCTGCTTCTAAAAGAACTACATCAATGTTCCCGGTCCTTATCAAGAACAAGCCCAAAAGATTTACACCTCTTTGCGCAAGAATATCATCAACAACGTTTACAAGGTAAATGTCTAAAATCTATTGCTGTGCGACGGCCAGTTGAAGATAAACCGTGTCCAACACACGCTCACAAAATGATCCTATGTTAGGATTATCGCAAGACAGGATATGTCTGGGAGCAGTATGACGATAGAACTGGCGAAGGCTTGAGGAGCCATCCTTTTACTGGCTGGACCAGCTTAGTCCTACTCATCATGGCTGAAGAATACACATAGAACAGAAACTGTGTGTCATGGTTATGTTAATGTGATTGCTTTTTCTTTTGCTTTCATTATTGATATTGGAACAAGTGAGACCATAAAACCTTTTTGGGTACATCTGACTACTGTCATATCAACAAAACGAAGAGAGAGAGAGAGAGAGAGAGAGAGAGAGAGAAAGGGGTTGCCAAAGAAAAGAGTGAATCATCTATTAGGGCAAGGGCGAGGGTACTCGTTTTGGGTTGCTGTGATGGCTGTTACGGTAATTATTGCGCTGGTTATTATTCCGTGCATGATGATGGTCGTTGTGATGATGCCGCTGTCTGCTGCTGTTGTAGTTGCTAGTAGGATGGTGATCGTTTGCCGAACCGTCGTAGGGCTGATGTGCGTTTGATGTATGCGACAAGTTGATTACACTCCAGAATGGTAAACTAAAGCCGCGGAAATCCGCGCATCTGCCACCGAGATTGGTACCTCCCATAAAAGCAGCATCAAATATAACATCAATCACTGCTTCCTCCTGCACACCAACAACTGTGCCACGGAAGCCAAGAGGAACTGCTCCAGCTTCAAGTGCGTAGACAACACGATCGCCTAGTTTGAACGATTGGCTGTTAAGTTTGACTTCGGCGTCGGCGGGCTTAAGCAAAACTTTACGCGGGATGTGTTGGATGATAACCTTCTTAAACTGCAGGTCGTCGTACTCATCAGTGTATTGCGTAGATAGATCTTCAATCAGCTTGACGAATGGCTAAAGAAACCAGGACAAGCTTTAGTAAGTTTTCTCTCTGCAAAGATAGCCATTTTGAAGATTAAGAGAAAAGATGAAGCATACTTCCTCCAGTTCTTCAGTGGGTAGCGACGCTCTGGGTAAATCGTCCACCTTCTTGTTCTTAAGCCATTGTCGCATCCTCTGAACTTCTTTGGAGCCGCTTTCTGACCAAACCAAATCGTTTACATGCAACATTCCTACCAGAAACACCAGAAAAGAAAGGGTTAGAGGGTTGATTTTTGATTACTATAGCGTCTGAACAGAAAAGGTTGCGTTCAGAAGAAATATTCCTTACCACCTCCTTTCTTTATATTCATCATAGCAACAAACTTGGGGAACTCGCGCATGTATTCTTCTACCAGCTCGATTGCCTTGGTAGAATATTCCCATTGGCCATTTTGGTTCTTGCGAGTGTAACCAATCACCTTTTGCTGCTTGTTTTCAAATCTGAGACTCAAACCGACATTGATTCGCTGAAGGCCCTTGTCTTGTACAGACACTGCAGATGTGATTATGGACAGCACCAGTCCATCAATACCCAGCTGTCTGCTGACCGCGTAAGATGGCATATACTCGACTGTCTCAATCTGCTTTCGGGCCACGTCACGACCAAAAGATGGCTCTCTGCGTTGTCGAAAATCGGTTGGCACAATCATCTGAAGGTTGACTACATCGTTCTTGCCATAGCCCATGACGGTACCCAAGCTGCCGTACAAAGTGCCTCCCAAGAAGAACGCTTTACTCTGTAACGGGAATTCTTCATTGATAGGCGATGGAGGACGCTCTTGATAACGTGCATCTGGATTAGACACCTTGGTCACGACCGACTGTAACGGAATTAAGTCTTCTTGGGCAGGGTTGACATATTCCTTAACATAGGCTCCTGATTCTGTCATTTTCATGCCACGCAGCGTGCACACGTGTAGACCAATCTCAGACTTGCCGACGTCGAGACCGAATCGCTTGCTCGTCATGTATTCGACCCGTCCAATACGTTTGCGCCAATCTTCTTTTTCCTCGTCATCCAACACATGTTCGCGAATTTGCTTCTTTTTTCCGGCAATTTTGATGTAGTACTTGGCACGCAGATTTGATACACCAATGACAACAGCCTCTTGAAGATATGGGTAGTCTAGCAGCAGCATAGCATCAATGTGAATAAACAAACCATAATTTTATGAAGAGGCACTGGGTACTTACGAACAAATACGCGCTTGTACAACAGAGATTTCGCAACATCTTCGATATTTGCATTTTCATAGGTGTTCTTGAGAATGACAACCATTGTTTCGTTCCTAAGAAGGTGTAGTAACAAAAAAGCGTGAATTTCAATGGCAACTATCAGCCAGCTTGATACAACAATCCGTTCTCCTTACTTGCTTTCGGTCTGGAACACATTGACATTGTGGAAACGAAGTTCACCACTGTGTGGTATGGTGTCTAACGATGGGAAGCCAGCCAAAGCATCCTTGCCTAACTTGACGCCGTTGCACAGATGCTTGTTGAACTGTAAACCACCATCCAAAGTAGGCAAATGGAAGACAACCTCCCGCGACATGCAATGATGGATATCCGGGAAAACGCCGGGTAGAGGACTTGGGTATGTGAAGTCGTCATTGTCGTTCTTGGTAGCGAGCGACTCGTCATAAACAAACTTGTATGCATCTCCAAATGTGGAGCGCTTGCGTTCCTCCTTTGTTAATCGATGCTCGTAGGTTTCCATTGCGTCCAACAACCGCTTTTCGTCAATAAACGGAATCTTGACCACTGCCTCCCACTCTTGTCTCTTGCCATTCAGATCCATCTCAAATTGGCTTGGGTAAAAGTCAAGGATCGGTGAGGTGGTGCTCGTCATTAATTCCTGTGCGTGGGGTAAAAAAAAGTAATATTTGTCAGCATGGATTCGGTGTATGAAACACACGCAACTATTGTCTGCGAAAAGCTCTTTCTATGGGAAACACGATACTTACTTGATATGCAGCTGGCAACAGCTTTCTGCTAAGCGTGGGCAACACACCCATAAGCTGCTCATAGGGCTGGAATGGCTTGCCGAGAGTAAACTTGTTATCTTGGTACTTTTCAAGATCAACCAGATCAGACATTTTGGGAGCATAGTGGTACGGGAAGAACCAGCCCCACGAAGCAACGCCGTTGTAGTAGTAATGCAAAACCCATTGGATACCGTTGATGTATTCGCGCTTAATCTTGTCCATTTGCTCTTCATTGTTGATATCAATACCCATTTTTTCCTTTACAAAAGATCACACGAAATAGATCAGCAACAGCAACAACAGTTCTTCCCATCACGTGGCGAATCCCAAACAAACAGAAAACAAACACACAGACAACATCATCTAAGGTGGCGTCTGTATCACCATCACCGCCACATAACACCAAAGATATAGCTTACTTGATAGTATTGACGCTTCCATTCCTTGTGATCAGCATCGTACTTTTCTTGCTCAATTCGACCCAACTCTTCTTCTGTCAATTCATCTTTGATCACCTGTGCGTTCTCGTATTTTGCAAGTACGCGATCACGTGCTGCAATGGCCTCCTCGTCAAAACCTTCGTCTTCTTCGGACGTGTCTTCCTCGCCTTCTTCGTTCTCGAAGAATTCAATATACACGTGCTTGGAATTGTCTTCGTTCGAATACTCGACTGCAAAATGCAAGTTAAAATCGTTGGCTATCGTCTCAATGAATCGGCGATCGCGAGCCTTGAGGTTGGCTGGGAAATGAAGCTGTCCTGGCTTGGATGGACTGTGTTCCATGATGAATTCTTTGATCTGGCCGAACAGTTTTTTTTGAGTTTCGGTGATAGCTAATGATAATTTTCATTAAACTTTCTGTTAGCTACACTGATTCCGTCATACACCCACACTATGTCGCCCCAGTCCTTGTTTATTATAACACTTACTCAATTCGCCCTTCTTTTTCTTTTCCATCTTGTGGAGTAATTCGCGCTCTGTGGCACCATCCTGCTGCTTTCCAGCCAAGTAGACCATATCCTCTCGTTCTGCTTCAAAGTTCTCCAATTCCACCACGTCACTCAGCTGATTCAAGATGTTTTGCAATCGCTTCATATTGACATTGCCGCCATCTTGAAGGTATCCATCGAAACTGGGGAGCGTCTTTTTGTAAATGTTAAACATGAGACCAAGGGCACCGTCGTGGATATGCAAACTGGGCAGATGCGGCAAGAAATCGTTGCCGACAAAGAGCGCGAGCAGGATAAAGTCATCCAACACCCGTTCCAAATCGTATTTGAAAGGCAGTGTGTCTTTCATGGAGACAAATTCGAGGTCGAGGTATTCTCTCAGTAGTGATAAATGCATCAGATAGAACTTTTGGTTATCGAGGCTATACAAGACAACAATCCATTAGATATACATCACAACCTTCTCCCTTGTATGCCGCGCTCGTTCATCCATGTACCATTCTCTCTCACAAATATTAAGCTTGCCAAACCACTTACGCTGCCTTTTTCTTTGCAGCCTGTCTTCCAAAGGTAACCTCTTCTCGTAACAATGCAAAATGCGGGTCGTGACTCAACAGACCAAGCATGATAAGATCAGCGTCCAGGCCGTATAAACAGTGTCTCGTATTGGGGTTATAATTTGGCTGAGCCTTTGCCAGACGGATATATTCCATAATCTTGTGCTCGCCTTCACCTGGAACCTCAGGTCCAGACAAAACAACCTCGACGCCACGCCAGTTGGCATCCTCGGAAACTTTTTTGCTTATGAAATACCGAAGCTCTGCTGTCAGTTTGGTCATAAACTCGGTACCTAAAATTACATTTCTTTGTTACTATATAACTGCTTGAGGTGTGTCTAAAATATCTATGACAGCTTTCTTACCAGGGGTAATACAGTTACTGTCGAATGGTGGCTCTTCTGGCAACTCTTCGCCTCTAGCCATTGCCTTTGCTCGTGATGCTTCTGCTTCTTGTGCTGTTCGGAAACGTCTGGATCGTTGTTGGTTCATTTTTGCTCTTGGTGCAACGCCATCAATCGCCAAAAAGAATAGCTTTTTGGGTTTAATCTTTGCAAAAATGTGATCTACATAGTTAAAGATGCCGATCCAAATTTCTTCTTCTGAGATGCGGTAGTGCGCGCTAGCATTGTTGTTGTGCGAGCAGTTGTGTACGATGCCGTTCATGTCGAGATACAAATTGTCTATTATACATTGCTAAGCTTTCTTTTTCCTTATTATCGAATCAAACAAAAAAGGATAGGGTGACTAAAAAACGTACCAAACTCTGGAATCCTGTTCTGCATGATCAGCTGCGAGCACATTGGATACCGCTCGCTTTAGTATATATAAAGTGTAGAGTGATTTAATATAATGAGGATGTAGCAAGTCATTAAGCTTGGATGCCCGGTCATTTATAATAGGTTACTTTACCTCATCCATCTGAAAAACTTGGGAATACCCATGGTGTTGTCAATCTGTTATGCAATTAGAAGAAAGAAAAGGAAAAAGTGACGCAGCTAAAACCTGCGCGACACGTTGGCATCCTTTTTTAAACAGCGTTCCACAAAGCGGTGCAAAGCGGACCCAATCGAAAGGATGGCGGTAGCAAAGAGTATGCGTAGGACCCAATCGATGAATACAACAACAAAGTGTAGTGTGCTGATAGCAGAGGCACATCCCTGGTCAACCACGATAAACGGTCATACTTTGTTTTGATAGAACACCAAGTTATTTGCGTGGATATAAAGGGCGACCAGATATCGGATCACAAAGAAGACGCAACAACAGCTGCTGCCCTGACAGCAACTCCGACGCTGATGCAGTACAACCGCAGCATGAAGAAAGGACATTCCCGGTAGAGAGAGGATGTAACAAGACCAACTGTACATATTTACACAGAATCTTCTTCCAAGGTTAAAGAAGAAGAAATAAAATTTACAAACATCCTGTCCAAATATGCGGGAAGGAGGTAAGGGGAAATTGAGATAAGTATGCAAAAATTTTAAAGGATGAGAGAGTGTAAGTGTGAGAGATGATAGATGATATGAAGTGAGTACGTGTAAGGACAATTTTTTATGTTTTTCTCGCGATGGCGATAAAGGAAGTAAGGGAACAAGACAAGACATTCATAGGCCGCTACTTGAATAATCGTTATTATTATTATTTGTATTGGTAGTAGCGTGAATGTTGTCGCTGTTGTTACTTCCGCCACCAGTCTGTGACGCCAGTGCGAAGAAAGAGTTCAGCAGCTCGTTTGTATCCATTGGCGCAAACTGGGTCTGATATGCTTCTTCACCGTGCCGTGGGCGCTTGATGCCAAAAATGTCACCGGGCGTCGCTGGACTTCTTTCCACGCTAGATTCAGACTGGGCCGTTTGCACTGACTCTTCCGTGTTTGCCGTACGTTTGCGACTCGTATTGTTGTCCTCTCCATTGTTGTTGACGCCTGCTGCCTGGTTGACATTCTGTCCTCCGTGTGCTGCTTCTTCTTGTTCTTCTTCGTCTTCGTCATCGCTCAACAAGCTGATCACGTTCCGTTCCACTTCGGGCTCTACTTTGGCTGTTACTGTAGTAGTAGTAGTAGTAGTAATAGTAGTCGCCACCGCCGCCGACTCTGTCGCTGATACATTGCCCGTTTCGTCGGCTGAGGGCTGATCTTCTGGATCAGGTGTTTCAGACTTAATGACGCGGAAATGGTCAGCATCCTCCGTGTACTCGACTTCAACTGCAACTTTGCCGGCTCGTTTAAGCAAGTCTTCGAAAAAGGCGTCCCGATTAAGCTTGTCCGGGGGCGTGTATTCGTTACAGTGCGGGCATTTCCAAGAAGCATTTTCGTGATTAACAGCCAGGTAGGATGTCAAATCAAAGCACTATTATTATCATTTAAAAAATGATTGAGACACGACTCGGGTTCAGATGGTCTGATGATAAACAGATGTATCTACTGGTTTACGATGAGAGAGAAGAGACTTACATCGGCATGATTGCAGTCTCGCCCTTTTGTCGGAACCTTGATACGTTGCAAGGAAATAGGACACTTGAGCCCAATCTTCACGTTGGTTTGACAAATTTCGAGATCGTCATCACCATTGTTATTGCTCCCCGCTACTCCCAGTAACCGATTTACAATTCCGCGACCGTTGTTGATATCCAATATCCGGGATTGGACCCAATTTGTTATGATCTCTTCGGACTCGCGAACATACATGATGATGGCAAAGTAGTACGACTATGGTGCCAGTAAGAGAAACAGTGAAGAAGAGACGAAGAGAGATCAAGAGTTAGCATTCGCGTTTATCTTTTGCCAGCGATAGAAATGCTAAAATGTACTCACACATGCGCAATCAAGTTGCTCTATCGTAAGTTCGTTGTTCCCTTGATTCAAATAACCGCCAGCATCCAGCGGTTTATCTTTGCCTTGATAACTGAAAACGTTGTTTGGTCTGCCTGGCACATGTGCTTTCTTTCGCTATGTGATTATGATAATGTCAGTAAAAAGACCATTCTTACTATCAGCCCATATATACGTACCTTTGTGATGATGGGTATAGTACGATTCAGCTCGAGTTTAATAGTGTCAGGCCATTCACATTTGTTTTCGTGTGTTTTATCACGCCAAGCCGTCAGGACAAACGAAATGGGTAATCGGTTTGGATCCACAGGCCCTGGATGAGACCCCTTCCACATTCTGGTATATCCGTCGGGATTGATAAAGAAAGGTACCCTAGTTATCGTCTTATTGTGTTTCAAACGGAACGGATTGACAGCGTATCCGATTTTCCGGATAAATGGGAGCTGATTTGTCTTTGGTGCTGGCGCTCCGGCCACAGAAGCAGTGGTAGTGGTAGCGGCGGGCGGAGCCATCATGTGCGCACGGTTCACATTGACCAAATTGGCAGCTGTAATTGCCGCGGCATTGTGATTAGAATCAGGAGAGACAGTAGAATAATGGTTCCATAGCGCCTGGTCCCAAGAAACTTGAAAATTGGGTGGTCCAAGGGGTGCATGCGGTTGCTGCTGTTGTTGTTGCTGCTGCTGTTGTGGTGGTGTTGGAGGTGCTACTTGCGGTGTTTGAGGAGTCGGTTGGTGTGCCATTTGGAACATATATTGCTGCTGCTTCTTTTGATATTGTTGTGGTAATGGCATGGATGGGACTACCGGTCCAACAGAAGTGGGTATTTGTGCTTGCGCATGAGCCGGCTGCATAGGTGCGTTGGCTGGCAATAATCGTCGATTCTGTGGGGATTGGGCTAGAACAGGTGATTCTGACTGTTGATGACGTATCGGTATACTGTTAAACGGAGTCACCACAGGTGATGATGTTTGCGATCGAGAGGATGATGTAGTAGTCGCAGCATTAACAGTTGTAGTGGCAGGAGAGCCTGATTCGCCCAATGTTACCGTACGAATTTCATCTCTCCATTTTTCAATTGTGACTATAGCAAACGTTTAGTCGGAGGGTTCTGGTATGACGATCAATGTCAGTGTTTATTTTGAGTACAGATATAACTTACCTCGAGACGGATCGCTCAGGTACTTGACATATTTATGGATAGTATCAAAGATACGTAAACTGGACCATCGACCCATTTCGAAATTTTGTCGTACAGCCTAAAAGTAAAGTAACGATCATGCGAGCTTGTCAATTATCATCATCGTTTAACATGTCCACTCATCTCATTCCATCGATTGATCTACTACATTTATGCAATAACAAGGGAACAAAAGGGATGAAGAAAAATATCCTTCTTTTCATTAGACACACTTACAGCAGCACAGGCCATTATCGCAACTTCGTTACCGGGATTATATGCACGAGCATCCTCTAACCATTCCAAGAACTCGTCACAAGCAGGTCCAAACATGGTTGCAGAAGAAATTTCTAGTTGAAGTTGAGCCAAACGAATGTTATTTCGCTGCGCGATCGCACTGCTTTCCACGTTCCTCTGCTGCTGGTACTGTTGATTCTTATGTTGTGGCGATGTAGAAAAAGAATGTGTGTTTCGCTGTTGCTGCAGTTGCTGCTGTAGCTGCTGCTGCTGTAGCTGGCGCTGATGTTGTATGAATCGCTGTTGGCTAAGTTGCGTTTGTTGTTGTGTTCGATATTTATTCAACATTCTTAGCAGTTCTCGCTGTTGTTTTTGGATCACATCTTGAGCAAGTGTAGGGTTCTGAGCAGTAGGAGTCACAGGCGACGTAGCTGCTGAAGGTACAACAACAGCACCAGGAGTCGTGTTGCCCTGACTTGCTACTACTGCGGCAAACGCTGCAGCTGAGGTAGCCGAGCTGTTCACGACAGTAGCTGCATTCGACACTGGACTTTGGGTTGGCGATGCAGTTGTTGCCATGTAACGCGATGTGTTGAAAGGTGAAGTCAAGAATGGAGCAGTGGTCGGTACATTGCGTGGTTGTGAAGGCGAGGCTTTTACTGCTACTGATGACAATCGAGCAGACTGTGGAGATTGTGGTGCTGTTGGCGGCGAAACAGTTGCGGCTGTGGCTTCCATTGTGGTTGGCGCTTCAGTGGTATTAGCAGCAGTTGGCGTCGCCGTTGCTGGTCGGGCTGGCAACGCCAAGTTTGCAGGAAGCGCAAACTGCACAGGCGATTCTATACACAATCCGAGATCCTTAGCATTTTTATACATTGAATTCTTTTGAAAAAAAAGCTCGTCTTAAAAGCCATACCAGTAGTGTTGGTATTTGGTGATCCGTTGGTGCCGAATGTCTTCATACCACCATTCGTCTCTGTTGCTGTTGGCGTTATTCGTCTAGTTGTTGTAGCTGCTGTACCTACTTTTGCTTTTTTCAAGAGTTGCTGCAATGTTTGTGTTGGATACTGTTGCGTGCGATTATTCTCTCTTTGGGCTTCTTGGCTCCAGTCTATTGTTTTTCATAAAGTAAAAAAATATCGTGATCAACAGTTAATGGTAACAAAAAAAAGTAGAGACTGATCTTAAAGAATCTCACAAGAAATCTCTATATATATATATATATTTTTCACTTGGACATACTGTAATCTGGTTGTGCGGTGTTATCAATGAAATGCCCTTGATTATTGTTCATCGAATTTTAAACATTTATTTGAAAAAAGTAGTAATTGGTATTTTCGGTTGGGTGATATCAGGTTGCCAGTTAAAAATAAAAAAGAAGCAAATAAGTGAAAGCTGGATTGAACGACGAATAAAAAAAGACTTTACGCTTGGAACGCACCTACACTATTCCGCAAAAATTGTTTTACCGATACTTAGTGACAAATACATTGGTACATGAATTTTTCTATTCTGTCAGAACCTTCTTTATTAAGACACCAAATGCAAATTACTATTAACAGTAACACTTTGTAACTTTTTAGTTATGTAAGTAGATGAATACCGCTCCTATAAAACCAATTCGATGAAACGTGATTAAAGAACATCTTCTTTCGTCTTGAAGGGAAAGGACATAGATGCATATTTAATCGTGAAGCAGCGCAGAATCGGATTGTGTGAAGAAATAGGTCAAGAGACACAAGTAGATTAAGTATAAGTACAGTAGCATAGTTAGATGAGTACATAAAAAGATAACATTTATCACGTACACCCCCTCTCCATCTTTTGAGCCAAATAAATTGCTTAATATTAAGTACCATGCTGCCCATAATGTTTGGATTTTTCTAAAATCAAAATGCAGAACAATGAAAAGATAATGTATCGGCGTAAGCACTTCATGCTTGGCCATCCACCACCAAATCACTTTATCAAATCACATTTCGTGTTTTGATAAATTTATATGACGCTTTTTAAAGGCAAACCTTGTATACTACTGATAGAACTAAAAATTAGCTATTTGTACTTAATCCGTTTCTAACAGATACCACAGTTGCTACATACTGTATAGTTAAGCGTTCATCGCTAATCTGTACGGAAACTTGTACCAACTGTTAGGAAGGGAGGTACTTGTATCAGTACCCTTACAAATGATGTAAGCCCCGTCGCGCGAGTAATTCGATGTTACTGCTATTACTGGCAATGGTAACGAAGTGATGATGATAATTCATAGATATGCATAGTAGTTTTCAAAAGCATTAATATAATATATACATCGCACTTTTTACATACCTTTTTAATCAATAGAAAAAGCATGTTGCAAGTATCGCATAGTAACTTTTCATTAAAATTGAGTGGCGCGTGGAAGAAATTCAAGCTTTATCCCCAAAGCCATCTTCTGACTTCATGCTCGACGACATTATCGGCATAATACTTTTCAGGCTTAAGCAAGTGTGCCTATTACACCATACACTTTTTTCATTGGAAATCGTGAGAAGAAGAGGTATCTGCTACGCGGATTGCTGTTGAGAATCCGTGGCATCCTTTCGTGTCAGTGAAAGCCAGCTCGACCACTTGATCATCCCCAGACCTCCATGATGTACATACATAGCTGTTGTTGCAAAGATGGCAAGTTTAAAGGCAAGACACAGGTATCAAAAAAAAAGGATCGTCGGTAATGAAGATACTTAGAACAATGATTAAGTTGTCGCCTCTGCGCCTTTTATCTGTATGCCTCTCTGCTGGTACAATCTCTCAGTCATGGTCCAGTATACATTTAGAACCTAGTGGTTTAAATGGATACATTGCAGGTACATAATTCGTTATGGCAGGCGATTACAAGGAATGGATTCGCATTCGTACCCGCCGCTATTCATGAAGTAGACCGTTCCTTTTCTTAACGCAGTCGTCGATTAATGAGATACTTTAACAAAAAGCACTAGTTTTCATGTACTGTTAAATGGAACTGCATAAAATGCTGCCACAAGCTAATTAATACAGAAATAGTAGACAAAATATCAATACCGATTGGGAGCAGTATGTGTAATGGTAGCCTAAGCGGTGATGCAATCAATGCTTCGAAACAGCGAGCCTGTCAAATCTGAGGCTTGTAGTACAAGGTGCTCTTGTACTCTTCTAATTAAAATTGGGTCTTCTCTGTCGGATAACTTGCCTTCCTTTCCTTGCTTCCAGTAGCTTACACCAATCTTTCAACTCTTATGGCAGTATTTAGCCCAAGAAGGGGGATCCTCGATGCGACTCTATTTCCGATACCGAGTTATCCGCTGAGTCCGCGAGATGGATGGAGGCGATACGAACCACATCCAGACTAACCCGCTCCAATTGGTGCCACGACGGATTAAACATGAATGTCAAGACCGCAGATCATGTAAGGCTGAGCTCATTAAACGCTTAGAAGAAATGAGAGTGGAAGGAACTTGGGTACAATGGAAGACTGAACACTATGTATGTTAAATTTATAATATCATATCGGCTCAATTGACAACTGCATCCTCCTTGCGAGTGAACGAAAAAAGAAACTTAACGAGCTAGCAGCGCAAATGCGGGCAGCTGGATATGAATCGGACGAGCAGCCGTTCAATACTGTAATATACATGGATGACGACGAAGACCGCAACTTGGACGAGACGGTACGACCGATGTAGAAAGCTATTGCAAAACAGCACCGCTAGCGACTTCTGGACGAAATGGTAACAGCCTTGAACAACCATGGTCTTCAGCGATCAGAAAGACAAGTCCACCTAACCTGTTCGATTGCACATTGCCTCTGCTTTGGATGAGCTTGACGAGATCATACAGGCTCTGCGCGAATATATTTGTTCAAACGAGAGACCCTCCAATCGATACTATAATCCCACGAGTGACTGGAAATTACAGCTTGATGCTTTTCATGGACAAGGGTTCACGCAGCAAGTGATATGCTTTAAATCCGTATCCTCTCACGCGACTGGAGAACAACAAGTTGCAAACCGTCAAAGACGACATGGACACCCCAGAACGACCTTCCCAAACGCTTTGGACACAAATTCAGGAAATGAAGTCGAATGTTTGGAAAACAGTCGGCAATGAGTATGCGAAGATGGGCAAATCAGGAGAACTTGACGCAAGCATTGCCGTCGGATCCCAACGATCCGTCCTTTATCACAGATCATCAGATTATCAAGGTGATGGATGAAGGTGCTGAGGCCAAGGCCAGGGGTAAATGCAAGTGGACAGGAACAGGTACAAGGGCAACGGCAATAACAAAAAGGCGAGTGAATCTTCTTATTGACAAGATACAAGCCGCAAACAACAACATAAGCAGCAGCAGAGATTACCTTCCCATCCACCACCTCGTCGTCCAGCACCTCGTTCGTCACGACTATTGAGTCAAGCGATTGGTAAAGTGAGTTTCACGGATGCTCGAGCTTTCTTGGTGCGAAAAATTTATTAGCCGTTATCCGAAGAGATAATAAAGAAAAAGCATTATCTGCATGAACCGAAAAATTTATTTTATTTCCAACTTGTGTTTTTATTCCTGCCGTATAAACTTATACGACAATACCATCCTAAAAGAAAGCTGACGCCCCTGAAAGCAGTAACAGTAGCAGCAGAAGCAGCAGCCCTAGAAGTAGCAACAGCCATAACGACAGCACGTCTTCCATCAGTACTTGGCATGCCAAAGGAATCGATCAGCAAAGCGTTTTATGCTGTACGGCGCGGTCACGCCAGTGGCATTTACAAAACCTGGGCTGAATGCAAAGCTCAAGTAGACGGCTTTACGAAACCCCATTTCCGGAAATTCTCAAAGTATGAAGAAGCTCAGGCATTTGTTAAAGATGGCAAGATCAAGCAGCCCAGTGGTGAAACCAAATATGATCGATCGAGTGCTACTGCATCAAGTAGTACTGCCCAAAAAACAACAGCAGCGAAAGTTGAAGAAGCAGACGAAGTGGTATATACTGACGGCGCCGCATCCAAGAACGGTCAACGTGGTGCGCGCGCTGGTTATGGTGTGTTCTGGGGGGCGGACGATCCACGAAACGAAGGTGGACCGCTCGAAGGCGAGAAACAAACGAACCAACGAGGCGAATTGACGGCAGTTTTACGTGCGCTGGAACAAAGTAGGACTGGTCAAGGCTCACTGGAGATTCGCACCGATTCGCAATACACGATCAATTGTGTGGAAAGTTGGAGTGTCAAGTGGCTCAAGAACGGCTGGAAAGGATCTTCGGGTAAGCCGGTGGATAACCGTGATTTGGTAGAGCGCATATTGGACCTGAAGAAACTACGACCTGGCAAAGTATGGTTGACGTATGTGGCAGGCCATAGCGGTGACTATGGCAATGACAATGCGGATCGGTTGGCTGTGGAGGGTGCTCGCCTCGGCCAACTTGTGAAGAAAGTATAAATAGATTTGCGTGGGTGGGCACCCGTAGATCCGTACAATACAATGCCTAACGTTGTTTGTGGTCTCGTGTTTATTTTGTACATACGTGTTGGAACAGAACATAAAATTTCACTCTTGCTCTTCTCTGTCATACTTTTCTTTTGCTCGTTGCGTATTTGCATATTACATGCCGCTTCTTTCCTATTCCGTGTTGCTCGTACTTGTAATAACGAGTTATGCATTCAACTGGACATCGCTCATTCTACCCAAATGGTAAAGTAGAAGGAGCAGCTATACAGTAGCATGCTTGAGGCTACTTTTTCAGCCGCGCTTGTTCGGTCTGTTTTTTAACCGTGAAATATCTAAACAAGGTTGACGGTAACGTTGACGGATGGAACGATGCGATCCTACGGCTTATTTCAACTCTGTCACAGGTATAAGAGAAAACGCCCATGAATGTCGTCGTCATTATCCAGGGGTTGAGGTTCGGGGAAGAAACGTATGAGAGTGTAACTTTGTTTTTGTTGTCGGTCGTGGATATGCAGTGGCACCAACGAGGCATGTCAAGCATTTCCAGGTTCAGCGGAAAAATGCGCTGCGACAGGTAAGAGAGTTCGAACAACCCTCTGAATTCTTACTGATACCAACCCTGCTATATCTTGTATGATATATAGGAATGCTATGTCCTATCTGGTAAGCACTTTCAGTGCAGTCACAGATAAATTGGTACGATGAGAAGAAAAGGGCCATGATTGATAATTTGTATATATACCAGGCAAACAGCAGGAGCAGGGATGATCTTGGCAGGCGTGGTAGGTGCCTTGGCGATCGTTGCGGTGATCGGAACAATGTGTAGCATTGGCCGTAAAAGGGATAGAGGATGGAAGGTTGTGTCAGTGTAAGTCAACGTTGTTGTTGCTATTCTTGCAATTGACATGGGAAAGAAAAATAAACCTTCTTACGCTAACTGCTGTTGTGTATCCCTCGCGTCCGCGCGTTCACACCCGCATGAAACTGTAATAACCAGCATGCTTGTGCTGCATGGTGAGTCTAATCTACAGCAACGCATGTTTTCTTTTTTGTCCACATATGCTCTTCTCATTATCTCCCATCTTCTGTATCACGTATGTACGTTAAACGCGTGCGTGTGTTGTGTAGCCGTGCCCGGTGCTGTGTCGGTCCTGATCATGGCACATTTGTGCACGTCCTTGCAAGGCACTCGGTGTGACGTTGCGTTCTTCCTGGCAACCGCTGCTTTGGTAATGAATCTGTTGCTGGCCTTGATTGTCTCCTATTTTACCAAGGCAACGCCGTCTTCATCGTCCTATGCGTATGAACCGTTAGAGCATTGAATTGTTCCAGTAAGAAGAAGAAGAAGGGATCGATCATTGAAATAGTGTATGGGATTGGCAAGTCTGTGACACGTACACGTAAGGTTACACGGTCGGTCCCGGTCAGTTCTCGTAGCAGAAGTAAGCTGACTTGTATTTCTTATATGATAATTTAGATCTATTGTTCTCGACTACCGGGTTTCTGCTGCAATCGCCAAAGAGAGTGAGAGATAGAGAGTGTGTGTACTTAAATAAAATCAAGGGATATATGCACCATGTATAGGCACATAGTGCCAGTTAGTATGTAAAGTGTTGTGCATGCCGAGATAAAGCCAGAAGGGCCTTTTTTTCCACGGATAGAGTGTGGCGGCATATTACTTTTGTATTGCACGGGGCGAGAGCGGATATCAGTCAGTCAGGCAGGCAGTCAGGCAGTCAGGCAGTCAGGCAGCCAGACATCCACTGAGTGAGAGTGAGAGAGTAAGAGAGACGGAAAGGTGGAGAGTGTATTTTAAGTGCTTGTGTGACCTGTACTTATTTGTAAACTGTGCTTAAAAAAACCTCGCCGTTCGTTGCACACTCTTTCGTCTCTTTTTACTTTTTTTTCCTCCGTTCTTTCTTTTTTCTCTTTTATTTTTTGCTGCTTTCGTATCAACAAAAAGCTTTACGGACAAACGACGCACACCGCACACAGCAACACACACAGCGCTTGTGGATGTATTTTCACTCATCCAGCTACCGTCACGAGAAATACGCAGCGCTCCGCTCGTCTGCTGCTCGGGTCGATTCTAAAAAGGATTCTAGCACAAAGAAGCGCTCGTCTTTATCATCCAACACATCCGGTGCCGACAGCGGATACACCTCCTCGGCATCGTCGTCGCCTAATGCAACACAGCCCTCTCCGATCAGTTTGCGGGCAGCCGCTGAAGAGCAGCAGCAGCATCAGCAGCAGCATCAGCAGCATCAAGCATCAAGTAGCAATGCTGCTTCTGCTGCTGCTGCCACCAGTCAGCAAACCGATAGCAGCACACAACCAGTAGCGACGCCCATCGTCAGAAAGCAACCCAAGAAAAAATCAAGTCGTACAAAAGCCCATTTACAGCAGCAGCAGCAGCAGCAACAAACAAGACAGCCAGATCTCGTCTACTCCTGCCCTCGACCCTTGGCCTTCCCCTTCCACAACGATGCCCATTTCCTGCCTGTAGCAGAAGCAGATCCAAGAGACGTGGCGCGCGTAGCACCGTCCACGCCAGGCACCGCCAACAGCTCTAGGAGACAATCTGCAGCATCCAGCAAAGCATCCTCACTTGCTTCGTCCAGCCAGTTTGATCAGCACAGTGCATATCGGTATCACCGCTCCCTCCGTTCCAAGTCCTCGTCGATCCACGACAATGATGTTGATTTCGGTGATACCGAAACGCTCCGCAGCCAGCGTTCGTCCTCTGCCTCGATTATCAGCTCCATGCATCGAGGCACCGTCCGATCCCTGCGGTCGTTGTTCCAAATACCCACCCCACACCATCCGCCATCGCACCATCATCCGCCACAGACACCACGGTCATCCACTTCGTCATCCATGCCGCCAGCATCACGCCAGTCGTCGATCCACAGCACATCAGCAACAGCACGGCCTGAAATCAAAAGGGGAACAGTTCAGTCAATTAAAGAAATCTTTTCCTCGTCCTCGTCAGATATCACAACGTCCAACAATCTGGCCATCGCCGAACGGAATGCTCAGGCCAATAGTAAAACGTCGCGTTTGTTGGGTCGCTTGTCGCCCAATCGTTTCAAGCACTCTCACCACCAACAACAACAGCAACAGCCATCATCACGGCAGCAGCAGCAGCAGCAGCAGCAGCAGAGATCGCGATCATCCTCTGTTGTTTCTGATGCCACGACGTTGTGTAATAAACCATTACCCAAATCACCCAAGACTACAACTGATACATCACCATCCATGGATAAGCTGCTGGCATCTGCACCTGCAGTACCTAGCAAGCCACCTTCATCGTCAGCGTTTGCTAGCTTTAAGCGAATGTTCACGCGAGAAAAGAAAAAGTCACCATCATCAGCATCATCAGCATCTCCACACGCATCATCCACAGTTACCACTACAACCACACCATCACCACGTACTAACACAACGCCACAATCACCGGCACCGCCACAACAGCAGCCACCAAAACCCCTGCGTCGTTCGCTTTTGGCTACGTGGTTACGTCCTGATCCAACACCCAAAAAGAAGGGTCCATTGATGACTGGCCCACCACTCCCCAAGCAACAACCAAAGCCATCTTCGACGACAACGACAGCAGTTGAGGAATCCTCTGCTAACTCTGATGCGACGGCCAACAAGGTAGTCGACCAACAGCAAGCACAAGAGGAGCAAGAGCCACCAACAGTTGTGGGTCGTTTGTGGAAAAGCTTCAAGCGCATGGTCACTGGTAAAAAGACGTCGCGTGTTGGCGTCCTGTAATTTTGTATTATTTTCTTCTTTTTTTGTATCAATAACTTTTAACCGTATGCCCTACACCAACCACTGTAAAAAAAAGACGTCTTTACTCATATAAAAAAAAAAAAAGGAGAAAAAGGAATTCGCTTTCTTTTTTCTTTCTTTTTTTTTGTTTCTTGTATACCACTCAAATTCACACTCGCACTCTTAAAATAAGCCCTAAAACCAGTTTGTATTTTATTTTGTTCTCCTCTCCTTATATGCCCTCAACCACACTACCTATTACCCATCCATACACACTCACACACTAAACACACTTTTTCTTACTCTCACTACTATGATGGACATTCGTCCCTCCTTTTTTTGTGGAAAAAAAAAAGCTCAACATAAGCCTTTTGATTATCAGTAATAATAAACGTATATTACCTCCTTTTGTTATATACATACTGATACAGTACTATTCGGCTGCAACAGTAACTTATCAATACAGTCATTCGATATAGTGGCGGATTGAGGAGTGCGTATATTGTATCTGGCCAAATAAGTCATCCATTGTTTTCGTTGCACCCTGACATGTAGAACCTTTCTAAAAAGCCCTTTCGATCAATTGCCATTTCGAGGATTGATATGCAGCATGACAAGGCTTTTTGTTTTTTGTTTGCAATGAGCCGTATGAATTATTCACAGCGGTCCTCCATCGAAAACATCCTCAAGTGAAGGTACTTTTTACTTTAAGTCTACGTTGTTGTTGAAGGGACCCTCAAACATAAAATCCCATCTAGCTTCTATATAAAATTTACCCTCACTTATTTCAACCCTCATTAGAATCTTGGTTTTTATTGTTTGTGGAAGACTGTTGACCTGCGCCAAATGGACATTGCGGTCGCTTCCTTGTTGTTCGTGGGGATACGTCTTATATAAAGAATAGATGTAAGAACTTGAAAAGCTCCCCGTGGTCAGGAGGAAAAAGTAATGCCAGTGTATGATAGTAGTGCATGTGTGATAAGGTCTGTGCAAGGTTGTTGTTACAAATATAATAAAATAATGACAGTGGAAATGAGGATAGTCGGAGCACTTTAGTCGTGCTCTGCTGGCAATGGTGGTGCAATGTCTTCGCCTGGGGATTCCCCGTCCAGTAAATGCTCTTCGGGGTGACAGAGCCGATCGATTTCTCTGAGGATGCGTAATATCGCTGGCCATATATATTGTTTGACAACGGTATGCATCCCTGGCGGTACGATAAGAGCTGTGCCATATGCGTCAGTAAGCTCTTACCACATTTGACTTTCAACTTTTGACACAGCTGTCTCGGTCGCGGAGGTGGCAGTGTCCTTGTTAAAGACCGTCATCCTCCTAGTCAGGGCATCGATCTATATGGTGCGACTGGCTTTTCTTGCAGCTAAGGCTACCATGTGGATTCTGAAGAAGACATGGTCGACCCTCCAAAGTATTGATAAGCACCACCCTTTTAGAAAATAAGCTCCTCAATTGATAAAATCGCCTCCACCACGAGAAGGTACTGTAAAAAGAAACAAGGCTTTCACTTATTTAATAATCAAAGTACTACTGTACTTTATTAATGAATTCGCAAGAACATCGCGTGTTCCTAATATACCATCTTCTTGTTATTTTTTGCAGACCCCGCGTTGTTAGATGTATATTAAGGTTGCCCCAGACGAATTCGATTACCAATGGCACACCACGACGGCGATGGCGGTCATCCAGGGTGTATGATATACACATTTTATCCCTTGCGATGCATACATCATCAATTACCTTGTCACCTCACCATAACCTATTTCTCACCTCGATACCCGCTCTTAAAGTATTGACACTTGGAATACTTTTTTTGTATTCAGCGGCCTGCTGGTTCAATTGTAAAGTAGTAAATGTGTCCAATACTGACTTCAACACAACTTGTTAATTTGCACAACATGATATGATTTACACCCTACACCATCCTTACAATAGTACTATTATTGACAATGTAAATATCACCCGTCCTGTCCTGCGATGTTGTAATTATAGTACCGGTTCTTTATTTTTCTTTGTCACTTGACATATTGCACACAAAAGCGATTGTAGTCTGTGATTGCAACAACAATTTGCCTCCTTTGTCGAGTAACATTTAACCGATGAACTGTGACCCGGGTGAAGGGGGGCTAGTATAAAGTGCCTACCACTGTTATCCAGGGTGTCCAATTGAATCAATGCTCATTCAGTGAGACCGGTATCTTGGCTCTGTTCCGTTTCGTTGAATTCCACACGCGAAGGAGTATTTATAATATGAACTTTAATCAAGGCCGATGTGAAGCTTGAGACCTGCTCGAACCAAGGCCCAACGACAAGATGTGCTGGGGTGAATGTCAATTCAAGGACGGGTGTGACAGTAATAGTTGGAGGATTGAAGTCACTGCTTGGCTTGAGAGAAAGGTCTTGTTTCGCCGTTGATTAAAGTCTATACTTCTTTTCTATTACCTTTATCGCTTCGTTTCATGTCGGCACCTACGAGCTCCGGTTTGGTGATTCATTAATAAGCTTTTGATCTGAGGATGTTGTCTGACTCATATTACATGGCTCATCAAAGTCATCTCTAATTTAACGCTTTTTGTGTGTCCAATCAGCTATAGGGCTACGCTGCTTACGAGATTATGACAAACGTTGCCTTGAATGCAGTCGGTGTTTTCTTTTACCCGGACCCCCCGCGCACCTTTCCTGCATAAGGCTATGGCTTAATTTAACACCAAAACTACATACCTCTTCACATTTCTGCATATGAACATCCAAATCCCACAATACGCGTTTATCGGTCTTGGCGCTATCGGTTTTGAAACGTCGCAGCATATTCATAAACATTTGGTCTCTACAGGCGGCAAGCCTTTGCTCGTGCACAACCGAACCTTGGCCCGAGCGGAAGCACTCAAAGCGAAAGTACCCGACATTCAAGTTGCCGAGACGATCAAAACTGTCGCTGAACAGGCCGACATTATCTTTACCTGTTTACTCAATGACGCCGTTGTCAAAGACGTGATTGACAATCTGTTGGCCCATGGTTTGAAAAAGGACAGCATCATTGTCGAACAATCCACCATTGCACCAGATGTTTCTCAAGAATTAGCTAGCAAGGTCGAACGGTATGGGGCTCATTTCGTTGCCTGTCCATTCATGGGTCCACCTGCCAAAGCACGTGTTCAGGGTTTGATTATCCTTGCTGGTGGTCGGTCGCAAGTCTTGGAGGAAAAAGTGTTGCCTATTCTGGTTCCTGCTACGGGGCCCAAAGTCATCCGTACTGGTGAACAGCCGCGTCAAGCATTGCAACTCAAGTTGACCGGTAACTTTTTTGTCACGTCGTTTGTCGAAATGTTGGGCGAAGGCATGACTCTGGCTCAGGCTTCGGGTATTGGTCAAGATAAGGTCAAGGATTTGATGGATGGTCTTTTCCCGGGAACACTTTTGCCCATGTATGCAGACCGGATGAACAGAAACACGTATGAAAACGAAATACATTTTCCGCTCACGTCGGCCAAGAAGGATGCTACCCATATCCTCAACATGGGCAAGGAATACAACACCAAGCTGCCCATCACTGAACTATTCTTGAGCCATTTGGAATCAGTCCATAAGGAGCATGGCGACTGGGATATGTCGAGTATTGTCTGTCGTAAGTAGATGGGAGGGGAAAAATGATCCTGTTTAATTGGGAAGCATTTAAATTTACTACTGTTTGCTAACCATCGAACACTTTGTTTATAGAACTGAGAAAGGAAGCAGGATTGAAAAACGATGGCAGCAAACCATAGAACTTTATATAAAAAACCGGTCTATGATAAAATTCACCCATACATCTCAGGGTTATACTATGATACCAAACCAACAACTGCTGCCAACACTAACATCATGATCTTGGGGCAATTACTCCCTTATGCCCAGAATCAAAAACATTGCATTAAGCGCAGTAATGTCTTTATCATAGTCGATCACTATGAGGCTTTTTTAAAGTCGAGCAGTAGTATTGATGTTATTTTTCGGTGTACGTCGTCAATACAAAAACGTAGTAACACTACAGTACATATGCTGTGCTACTTATTACTGACGAAAATACAACATTAGCGAACAGCATGCTAGCAGTATCAGTAAAAAAAACCATATACCTTCATACTGCAATCGTGCCCTCATCCCATTTATATCGTAGCTGAATATTATGAGAGGCCTCAATTTTATTAGTTAGGAATCCTAATACTGTCAATGGTTTTCGTCAAGTGCAGCCAACAATCCCCTCGACAAAGAGCAGCTGCAGATATAATGACTTCCATTTCGTTACCGGATGGCTATGGACGACCGGGTGAATTATTTGATGATGCTCCGGCGCATGGTGCGTCCAACAGCCTTGGTCTTTTTGACAGCGCATTTGTCCGTGTGTACTGGTTCCAATCCCTCGACGAATTTGCATGGCTGCAGAGAGCGATCATAGGCAGAATATTAAGGAAGCTACATTGATGTTTGATTCCCTCCAGATAGATTCTGGTGAGTATCGATCTGCAGTAACTTCATTCCAGATAGCTGCTTTTCAACGACATACCACTATGTCAAGCTGTTGTCGTTATCGATATCTTCACTAAGTTCGGGATGGTATACAAATGGATTCGCTTTCAAAGTTGAAAGACACTACGACGCTGTGTTCTCACGCATGCTACAGTAACACAAAGAATATAAGAAGTACTTCTGACTCATTGCTTCCACTGCCGGATATAGTTTCTATGTACAAAAACTTTAAAAGATGCAACAACCATTTTTGTGATGATTTATCGCCACGAAACGTATCGCCTTTCAACTCACTTTTGCTTCTTTCATGTACCTTTAAATCGACTCCACCTATAACTGCTGAAGTGACTGTAGTCACTCCACCACCAGTTTGAATAGTTTCTGCCGAGAAGATTGCTTTTAAAACGACGGCGCGCGAAAAGGAGAATTACGACGTGGTTCTCGACGTTAATAAGGTATACTACTTTGATGATACAGTACCTTCCATCATTATAATATGGCTCATTAAATAATTGTGAAGTGTCTGCGAGAATATATACCATACTGTTTTCATACTGTAATACAATAAGCTACTAAAAATCGATGTCCGTATGTGTCGTTTTCTTTTTAGTTTCTAAAACTTGAAAAAATTTGGATCATATGACCGTGGCTACTATGCCGACCTAGGAAATGCATCATTGTACGAGATTACAGAGAAATATATTGAGTTGGCTCCAAAGATTGACGCCGAGACTCATGGTATCCAGCTCTCCAAACTTACGGATCAGGAAAAGGACGATTTAAAGCGTGCCACCAAAGACACCGCCGCCAACGAAATGGTTAATCTGGGCAAACACTGTGGGCCAATACATATTCACAGCATAAAACCCATCGAATCATTTATGTTGACAACAAGTAAGTCATTTTACGACGTTAGTATATACCTGGCAATGGTGCGAGCTAACATCCTATGATACTATATACATAACGTCGATACGCAAATACATATCAAGGAAGTGCGCACAGCATTGGTTACTTTCCTAATGGTGATGGTATGTTATAAACTGCTTTTCTTTTAAGAAAAAAAAGAGCTATATCTGCGAAAATATAAGTGCTCATTTGCGAATGAATAGAAGAGGTAGCTTTAGATATGTGTATGTTGAGATTCTACTCATACTATTGAAAATAAATTCTATTATGTCAATATCGTATGTGTATACAGACATTTGCCCTTGTAGGCTATCAATAATTGCTATCAACACAGAAAACCTATTTTTATTAAGAAGCGATACAGGTGGACATATACGATGTGTCAGTTCGCTTCAAAATACATCAATAGAAAAATAATAGCAATAGGACAGTCTTCTACATCGAGCAACGTTATACTCTACGGCTCCTATATGTAGTAGTCATTCTTTTTTACTAGTACACGATAAGGCCTTTATAGGTAGTGTTACTTGATACAAAAAGTAGCTAGAATTCCTTAATAGAACGATCGTCGGATAGAACGGCGTGTAAGGGAAAGAGTTGATAGCAAATAATGCAGAAGCAGTGTTGCGCGTACATATCACAAAGGTTGCTTGCAGAAGCTGCATACACACAGGGTAGCGCCCACTGACTCTTCTCTTTTTCTCCCTGGTAAGCGAAAAATGACAATGATACTATACAAAAGAGAACTACGATTTGATACTGCAAACGGTTATTATGGTCGTTCGTTTAACAGTATCGTCAGTTTATCGGTGTTTCTAAGATCTGATATAAATGACTGCTGGTTATTCGAGGATCAGCCTATATACTAAGTGCAGGAACCAATCTAAGTAGCATCACTGCTTGGTATACAGGTATTGAAAAGAAATAGCTAAAGTGGAATAATTTGATTCCACTGCCAATGCAGAAATTATAAAGGTTTTTCTCGGCGATCTCTTTTAGCCACAGGACACCATTTACAGTATTTCGCTACATAGCAGTATCATATGTATGGATTGAAGATGAGCATAGGTGTAAGAAAGAGAAAAAGTATATTGCTGACGTACATATTTCGGTAATGGTAAGCCGATCTCCGTACCAGCAATACAGATTTTGGCTCCTACACGAATGATGCTATACTTTGATCGCAATGATACTGTATGATGCAACGGCTTAGGTTTAATAAATCTTACCTTAAGAAGCAGCCATTTAGCTTGTTATTTTTCGCTCAGGTCGGCTTAAGTATACAAAATCGAAGATGCCATTAGCATGAAAAGCCGCAGGTTGAAGCGATAACAATTGTCTAGTAGCTACCAGATCGCTTTTATCATAAACACTTTCAAGCGAGCCGCAGGTTTTTGCTTCACTTGCTAGTGATTAGGAAATGTACAAATCCGTTTTTGCTAAAGGCCGAAGACGTCCCGATATACAAAAAACCTTAAAGCGCTCTAATATGCTTTCTTCGAATGCATGCAAAATGCATTTTGAGATGCGTTTAAGGTGCAGCAAATGCATTCAATAGGCGTCCAAAATGGATGTCGACCATCGCGTACTATACGTCAGCTGTCGTTCGACAAAATTATACGCATACAGATAGTGCATGTTGAAAGGTAAGTGCATACATCTTACATACACATATATAAAGAACTAATTTTGTGCATGATGGAAATGCTCATTATCCAGCCCATATATGACACCAACACCAACAGAAGAAGAGATTCCCGGTCAACCACCACCCAGTAAAACCAAGAATAGTAGCAACTTCTTCGTACGAGTTGCAACTATAGACGACGTCAAGCACGCACCTAAAATGACTTCCATTATTAACTCTGCTTATAAATCAGATGGTAAAATATATTAAAAAAACTGTGGATTTATTAGTAGCTTATTTTATCGATAACTTCGTAAATAGATAGATGATGAAATTTTGAAGCTGTTAGCTAACTAGTATTATATAATACTCTGCACTATTACATCGACCATATAGATGGCTGGACATCAAACAAAAACATCATAAAAGGCGATCGTACTACGCTCCAAAACATTTATGCTTGCCTTCGTAGAAGTGATGAAACCTCGTCAGCATTCATGTGCGCCTTTACGAAACGTGATCCGTCGAGCGACAGCAGTAAAAAGGCAGATGAAACAGCGGTTGGCACTGTAATGATTGATCCAATGACAGACAGTAATGGCAACGACCACTATTGTATTTTCGAATTATTTGCTGTAAATCCTGCCGACCAGAGTAAAAGTGTTGGTGCGCAGATAATGTACGCAGCAATGGCTCAAGCAAAGAAGATGGGTTACGAAGCAGCCTTCTTAAAGATATTGGACAAGAAAACAAAGTTACGTTCCTGGGTTAGAAGTGAGTTTAATTTTAAAGAAGTAGGCATTGTAAAATACCCAGATCCTCAGCGTTTAGAGGATAAAAGCGCAGTCCATGTACTTTTAAAAGTAAATTTAATGCCCAAAAGTGCTTTATAAATCTCAGTTTAATCTGTCCTCCAAATGGCAACGAAATAATGTTTGCATCAAAATATGCTGCCTACGACCGTCTTTCTCCATTTATGCAAAATTTCGTGGGTGATTAGAGGCAGTACATACTAATAAATTCGGTCTGAAGCGTCCCAAGGCATCTAATCGTACCATCCGACGTCAATATTACCAAATTATGCTCATTCAGTCGTCCGCACTTATCCTGTAGCAAATTGGAAGTCGTTGTTTGTACAGCCACTGTATACAAAGAGTATATGGTTGGTTTGACCAGACGAGAATTTGAATTAATGCTAGGAGTTCTCAATAACCATATCGAGGCTTCTCATGATATTCAACTTCTTCGCTTCAGATACAGCGAAAACACTACTGTTGCTGTGGGGTATGCAGTATTATACTTAATCATGGTGAAATTTAGATGATATTGTTAGAATGGATGTACTAGCCATTGGTCGTATTACCGAGGAAATTATTATTCTAAATAATCACCACGCACAATGCCATATCTTCTGACCCTACCAATCTAGCGCTACGACGTAGATCCCGTGTTATAACTTTGGTACAGCTGTTCATTAACTATGACCACGACTGTAAAATGATTATCATGAACAAAACACGCTCTTCTTTTATTCTAGACAGAGAAACCTCATTTAGAGCCCAACATTGCTTTGAAGCAATACCATTATGATGTTGCTGCTAGCAGAAACAACAATTGGAGCGCCTATAACTATTTCATGTTGTTGAGAACGAGTCTTTCCAATATGAAAAAATAAAAGGATCATAAGAGCAACCAAGGTTCACAGAAGAGTTGTATTATATGCAAGCGGAGCTAACCGATGATCATGATCAGGCACGGGTACCTCAAGGCAGCTTGTACATGAACGCATGAAAGTTGAAAAGCGCCACACAAACAAATAGCTTCCTTCTTTTTTTGTTCTGCTCTTTGAAGACCGATTTCCTTTGTACACTTTCTCTTCCGTATGGACCGCTACATTTCAATTCGAATGATTAATATCGATCATTACTTGGACGATCCGGGTCCTATGGATCGCGCGTTTTGTCCTTTCAGTAGCACGAGGCTGAATAAAGTTCCCGTTATTCGTGTGTTCGGGTCAACGCCGTCCGGACAGAAAGCGTGTCTACACGTTCACCAGGTAGAAACAAAGTGCCAATTGTTAGTACTCCACTTTGTAAATTTGCCAAGTGTTTGTGCTAATGAAAGTTATACTATGTTGTCAAAGGCATACCCTTATTTTTACGTACCCTATGCAATTCCTACGCATAATGTAGAACCTGAACAGATCCAACGCGAAATCTTTCAATTCGGCAATGCAGTTAATCACGCGCTCAGTCTGGCACAGGGGAGAAATGAAGGCGTCAACGGCGATCAGTATATTGCAGCAATTACGTTGGTCAAGGGCATACCTTTTTACGGTTACCATGCGAAACCGGAGACATATCTCAAGATCAATTTATTGAATCCTGCAGACAAGCAGCGCATGGTGGATATATTAGTCAAGGGCGCAGTCAACGGTACATCTTACCAGCCGCACGAAGCACACATTCCATTTGAGCTGCAGTTTATGATGGATTACAACCTGTACGGCATGAATTGGGTTCATGTACATCCAGCTCGACCGCAGCATACTTCTACTGTTGACAACAACAATAGCGACGATGACCAGAATGTGCAGTTCAGTTTACGGTTTCGAGAGCCTATGTTTGATGAACCCAAGACCGTATTGTTGAGCCAGTCCACGAGCGATCGAGACGCGTCTGTTTCTCTGAATGATAATGAGTTCTATACAGCAATGACAGTACCGAGGGAAATGCAGTGGAGCAGCGTCGGTAGATCAAGTTACTGTGAACTGGAAATGGATACCACTGTCATGACGATTGGCAACAGATTGGAGCTGCAGCAACGGGATATTCATTGCCATAGAGACTTGGAAAAGGAACAATCGCAACAAGAAAAGTTGATCAAATCGTTAGCAGGGATATGGAATGACGAAGCAAACCGTCGCGCAGAACGGAACGTGCCAATGCCTACTACGAATACACAGAATGAAGCGCGTGATAATGCCCAAAATCGACATTGGAGTACAGAACCGTCATGGCGCCGCATGATAAACCGATTTACTGGTGGTGTGTCAGAAACGACAGAGGCTGCCGATGAACCTAGCGGTAGCGATGATGGTAACGGTTATGAGGAAAATGCGCTTATCTACTCAGCCAACATTCCTACTACCTTTGAAGCTGTTGAATCGCTCTATCCACCCAAATATTATACTTTAAGTCAGAGACCAAATCGCTCACAGTCGCTCATTATTCCACCGCGTATGCTATCCAATCTTTCGGACTTGTTACGACAAAACAGCAGCCAGGAACAAAATGATTCTCAAGTCTCGGAACTTGGCAATCAAGAACGACAGATGGCCCACGCATCGCCCTACAGCGTTCAGGCGGCGACGCCATCACGATACCAAAGTTGGCAAAAGGTCGCAGCAAATACAACTAACGAAAACGTGAATGTCGACATGATCCACTCGCTCGTCCGTAGTGCTAGCTCTTTTCAAGATGATGATATACCTGATGAAGATGTATTGGCTCTAGCAAGGCAATACAGTGAACAAGAAGAGGAGCGAAGACTTGAACAAGATAATGGGGAAGAAGAGGACCAAAATATAATGTGGCCGACGCAGAGTCCTTCAAGAACACAGCAGCGTTTACCACAGATTCAGTTAGAACATGAAGAGGAGCGACCAGATTTGTTCAGGTACAAAGAAATGGTTGTTGATTTAAAAAAGAAATTGAAGACAATAGGTTCCCATCCAAGAACCCCTAATGCAATTCGAGTTTTCTCTGCAGACCACGAAAATTGGATTTTCATGCAGAAGTGGCCAGGATAGAAGCTCGAGAAGCTGAAGCAACAAAGTCGTCAACCATGGAAGAGGAACATAGTGAGTCGCGTTCGGCTATAATGAATGTGGATGAGGACGACGACACAGAGTTGCAAGTGAGTGAAGTGCCGCCTTTACCATCACGGTAAGATCTTGTGGCATTCACTGGGATTCTCGCTGTTTTAGTAGTTAACGTAGTATATACACAATCTCATATACAGGGCGTACAAACGAAGTCGGCACCTTCCGCAGTATGATGGTGCCGGTGATAGTAGTAGCGAAAACGACGAGGATCATACTGATGATAATCACGAAATACAACCCATTCGCACAAATGTACGAAGGTCACCCTTATCATACAAAGAAGAGCCTTATATATCCGTCAAAAAGCAACCTGCATTAGTACAGCTAGTTTTGAAGAAAAGACAAGAAAAAGCAAATCAACAACGCCAACAGCAAGCACAGGAGCAATACAGTCAACCAGGGCAACAAAACCGGAACCTAAAATCATCAACTCATGACCGAAAGCACAACTCTTTACTCGAAAGTTTAGCCCACGGATCACCATCTAATAAACATTCACAGATCCATGATCCTGGCACAGTGGACCCAATATTTGATGAAACTTATTCAAAAGAATATACCTATGCGCATCCACCACCGGAGGTATCAAATCTTGACTACGTATCCTATCAAGAGCCCTACTACAGCAACCCAGCTGATGTGCCGAGCAGAGCGAAAGTCTTCTCAGGAAAGGAGTTCCGTTTGACCTCCAAATCGGTGCAACACCTTAAACCTGTACCGCCAAAGTATTTTGATCCATCAAAAGAGAACGAGTGGAAGCATTCAAGCATCACCGAGTGGGAAATGGCTCGCGGGCCTCCGAGTGCTGTTGAAATAAGGCAATGGCTATTGCAAAAGGAGCAGAAGAAAGTGGGTGCAAGCGAGCAGGTTCAGGCTGAAAAGGATAAGTCAGGCGAGGTAGACAAGGCATCTGCGTCTCAGGTTTGTTGGATTTAAAATAGCCAATGCTACTTATTAAACGAGGTTCATCAAATTAATTGGAATTGTACTCTCTCTCTATATCGTATCAAAGTTGGATGGTCCTTCCACACTTGGGTTCCAATACAGCTTGAGTAAGCCAAAATCTAAAGTATCCCGTGCAAGAGATTACTTGGATATTCTCAGTGTCGAAATCCATGGTAATATAATATACTTATTTCCCCTCAAGTAAAAAAAAAAACTCAAAATATTACAGATAAACTGATATTTGAACAGTCAATTCTCGAGATGATAAGCTTCCTGATCCTGCGCACGATGCTGTACAGACAATTTTCTGGTGCCTCAAAACAGAAGATGCAAATATTATCTCCAATGGTTTCCAGGACGGATATCACGTCGAAATCATTACTGTTGGCCTTAATATCGATACCAAAAAAATCGGCCTTCCTGGTAAAAGAAGTAACTAGTAATGAATATATATATTCGAAAGCATACTAACGTATCGATTTCTTTTCCTTTCTCGCATACTTGAAAAAATAAGCCTATGAAACCACTTATGTCGAAGATGAGAAAACTCTTTTTCAAGCATTCATTGAGGTTGTGCGATTATACGATCCTGATATACTTGTCGGCTATGAGCTCCATAACGCATCTTGGGGTTATTTGATTGAACGAGCCGCTGTTTACAGTAAGCTTTTTCTGTAAGGATCGTACCGTGAAAGATGAAAATTCCTCATACAGTGTAATTTCTCTATTGCTCTTTCTAGATATCCACTTGATTGATGAGCTAGCACGCGTAGGAGCCGTGTCGGATAAGATACACCAAGATCAGTGGGGATATCGAAAAGCGTCAATATACCGAATTATTGGCCGCCACATGATCAATGTTTGGCGCACAATGCAAGGCGAATACAATTTGACAAGTTACACCTTTGAAAATGTTGCATACAATATCCTACATTGCCGGTAAATTAAAAGCTGATTTCTTTGATTCCTTTTTTTGTTTTGACGATCATGTTCACAACTTGCTCCCTATCTTCATGTTTGGGCTTTGTAGAATGGCTCACTATTCTTATCGTACATTGACCACATGGTATACGCAAGGCGAGGCTGTGCTCAAATACAGACTGTACAAGTACTATTTGGACCGTGTTCAGATGAATCTTGATCTACTGGACGTATCCGAAATTATCAATCGTACATCTGAATCTGCACGCGTGTTTGGTATCGACTTTTATACCGTGCTTACGCGTGGATCACAGTTTAAGGTCGAGTCGACCATGTTTCGCATAGCCAAGCCTGAAAACTTTGTACTCATTTCGCCAAGCCGTGAACAGGTATTGGAAGAATTCGCCATTGTAAAATAACCGAGTGTAAAACTTGCTACCAAGTAACTGAATAATAACTAATATAACATAGGTCGGTCGTCAACGTGCTGCAGAATGCTTGCCATTGGTGATGGAGCCAGAGACGCAGTTTTACAATGATCCACTTGTGGTGCTCGATTTTCAGTCTCTGTATCCATCCATTATGATTGCCTATAACTACTGGTACGTTATTCCTCAATTAACTATTGATATGGTGACCCATAAAATAGAGCAAGCCTAATCATCCTTTCCACCCCTCCCAAAACAAAAAAGTTTCTCAACATGTCTTGGCAAAGTAAGAAATCAAGGTGACCCACCAAAATTCGGTGTCGGCGAGCTTGATATTACACCGGATATGCTACGTGAATTGAAAGATGAGATAAATGGTAAGGAGACATCTTTGTCATTAGTTTCTCTCTGTTTACTTGGACCAAATTACCAAAGCTAGAATGTGGGGATAGTATCACCAAACGGTATAATGTTTGTCAAGGCTTCGGTCCGCAAAAGCTTGTTGGCTAAAATGCTGGGCGAGATCCTTGATACGCGCGTCATGATCAAGACATCGATGAAGGATTACAAGGACGACACCGGATTACTGCGACTTTTGGATGCAAGGCAGTTGACGCTCAAATATATTGCCAATGTAACGTATGGATACACTTCAGCATCGTTTTCAGGCCGAATGCCTGCTGTGGAAATAGCTGACAGTATCGTTCAAACAGGACGTGAAACACTCGAACGGGTAGGTTAATTCGTTTCTTTTTACTGTTTTCTCTATCCTACACATGCTTTTTCTAACTTGACTGGAAAAATACCACCTTGGTGTACGTATGAACACAGACAATTGCCACTATTAATGAAATGAAAAAATGGGATGCAAGAGTGGTTTATGGTGATACGGATAGTGTCTTTGTATCATTACCCGGTCGGACGCGCGAGGAAGCTTTTGAAATAGGAAAAGACATTGCACAGACCATCACCGCCATGAATCCATCCCCAGTACGTTTAAAGTTTGAGAAAGTATACCACCCATGCGTGCTTGTGGCCAAGAAGCGTTATGTCGGCTTCAAGTACGAGAGTCCTGAAGAAACCGAACCAGTGTTTGAAGCCAAGGGAATCGAAACAGTGCGACGCGATGGTACCATGGCAACGCAGAAAATTTTGGAAGCATCGTTAAAGTAATGTTGTCAATTTCCTGTTTACTACGCACGGAGCGCAGGAAGTTGGAGCTGCTGATGAAGTGTCTGATGGCAATATTCGAAAGATGCTCGCCGACTGACTACATGTGTTGTATATGTACAGGATATTGTTTCGAACGCAAGATATGTCTAAACTCAAGGAGTATCTATACCGGCAATGGACCAAGGTACTATCCAACCGAGTATCCGTGCAAGATTTTATCATTGCTCGCGAGGTACGACTGGGCACTTACACCGACCAAGGTCTACCAAACGGAGCCAGGGTCGCACTGGATAAAATGGCACAGGATCATCGAGACGTCCCACAGCACGGTGAGCGTGTGCCGTACGTTGTCGTCTACAAGGGTGGCCCCAACGCAAGGCTACGAGACAAAGTTGTGCGGCCAGAAGAAATTCTCCACGACAGTACCCTCCAGCTGGACGCCGAATACTACATTAACAAAATGATTATACCACCGTTAGCCCGGATATTCAACCTGGTCGGGGTCGACGTCAAGGGCTGGTATGACGAGATGCCACGGTCACGCAAGACTGCCGCCATTGCCTCTGCCAGATACGAAATCCATCAACAACAAAACAAATCGTTTAAGCGGATAGACCAATACTATGCAAGCAGCCACTGTATCATCTGTCGACGGCTGACAGACCAAAACATTTGCTCAACATGTGCAAGCAACCCGGCACACATGGTGTACACACTCAGGTCCCGCCAGGCCGAAACTGAATCCAGGCTAGTCAATACCCTCCTCCTTTGCCAATCCTGCTCTGGAATTTCCCCCATCCAAACAGCTGCCACCTCGGGCGAGAAACAAGCAGCCATTGACACAACAGGCTATGCAGACCACCCTTGCGACTCGCTCGATTGTCCCGTCTTTTACGAACGCGTCAAAGCCAAAAATGATGTGTGCGCAACGTCGACGTATGACGAATTGCTTTGATTGTATATTTTTTGAGTTTGTGTTGTGTGTTTGTATGGGGAACAAATGAGACACTGTTGTATGTAGTTGTTGGTACAAACTTGTAAAAAAAAAGTTATATTTTATATATAATTTGATGGTTTTTTTTTACTGCTGGGCCTTGGGGACAACGAATTTCTACACGACGACAAAAAAATTGTCAAGATTCCTGTGTAATCATCCTAGTCCCATTCAATTTAAAGAATTACCTGTTCAGAACCGACACCCTTATCCCACTTGGCGAACTTGAGGTTGTTCTGGTTGCGAGCTTGGGCAGCGACCTTGATGTCATCCTTCAAGGAGTTGCGAACAGCGCGTGCGCAAATGTTGGCGTATTGGAGGTAGCTGTTTTTTTTAATTGAACAATGAAACAATGAATGACCGTTCATTAGTCTTTTCTGTTCTTCTTTATCGTCTCCCTCATTGGTTTACAAGGTGTGAGTTACGTACGTGATGCCGGCAGACTTCCAAGCGGACATTTTCAAATATTCAAACAGAAGATGTTTAAAAGGAGAAGAAAAAAAATTGTTTTTTCGTTTGGGAAGGCTAGTAAAATGACCCCGGCCAAACATTCGGAGATACAACTTGCCCGCCTCGCCTTGACGGGCTTTGCTGGACAAATCACATAGTGCGTAAGCATTGGTTCTATCACTAAGCATTCAATGTTTAGCTAGCATATGAGCTCAAGTAAATTGTAAATTGAGAGCTCGCTATCAACAAAGGTTGTAGCTATTAGGTTGTTGGACGCGTGTATTGCACTAGTACGAGGAATTCAGATATAAATTTTTAGAATATAATCTGAAGCGAGATATGATGCTATATGTGAAACTGTGGTAATGCGATACTATTATCTTATCTACTGCAGACATCGCGTAGTTTCAGTTTACCTAGGTGCTGAAGGATATATATCGCTGTTATAAACCGAGCATGGTGAAAGACTATTAAATTGCTCAATCCAACTATCCGTCTTGATGGTTAAGATAGGTTGGGCCTATTCCATATTCATGTATATTTTCCCTGTTTGTTCGAACTGTAGAGACATTATAAAGCTTTAACATAGAAAGAATAGAATAAGTGGTTTCATCGAGTATACTGTTGGGTTAGATGTATATCCTTTAAATCCTTTGGTTGTGTTCAACAAGCCAAATTTTAAAGTGCCGTTCCAACGCGTCGGGTGGTCTAGCGCCAACTTTCTATTTTTCGTGTTCTGCGGATTTTCACCTTTTGCTTTTGAACACACACGCAGCAATGTCTTTTTCTGAAGCAGATGCTAAGCGTTTCTTTCGAAGGGCAAGATTCCTCTTTACGCAGTGGAAGGTAATTTGATTGCAAACAAACAATGAAAATCCGTTTCTTTTTGGGTCAGATCCAACTGGATCTTTCACTCTTTTCTTTTTACGATCATGCGTCAATTAATCTTTTTTTTTTAACTTTTGATAGAGTCCATCGAACGCTAATCTTTTTCATGACGTGGACGCTATTTTGCTGTTAATCGGTGAAGACGATTACGAAAATCCCTATCGCAAATCAGTCACCGCAGAGGTAACATATAAGAAAGAGCATACCCTTATTGACGTTCCAGAGCGAAAGAATGTGTATTTGCGAATCATAAACGATTGACGCATGTGTGTATCTGTAATTAGACATGGCTCCTCGGCACGCCAATGTACCAAACATTGATTCTTCTAACACCCGAAAAAACGACGTTTGTTTGCAGTGGCAAAAAAGGTAAGCAAATAACGTAGCCTGTTAAAAATCGTATGTATTAACGTGTCTCTTCTAATTATGTTAATGTTAGCTGATATGTTGGATGGTCTCAAGAAAGCTGAAAAGCAGATAACGCTCGATATCATTCGACGATCGAAGGATACTAAAGAAAATATTGCACTTTACAAGCCATTGATCGACGAACTGGCAGGCGTAAGTATTGAATTTCCAAACAAAAAGGTTGTTTTTTTGCGTCCTCTTACCATTGGGAAATTCTAGAAACGTGTCGGCGTCGTTGAAAAAGACAAGTTCACTGGTAAAAATGTGGACGAATGGAAAAAGGCTTTTGAATCTTCGGGCAAGTCGTTCGAAAATGTCGATATCACAGCAGCTTTGTCAGCTTGTTTCGCTGTTAAGGATGAGGATGAAATCGTAAGTATAGAATATCTGAGGAACTCGCTGATATTGTTGGCAATAATCGGCAGGCGACTCGTATAAGAGATAGAACTGATGGGATATGAAATGTTTTTTTAGAAAACAATGCGAATTGCTTCTCGACTCAGTGTCAATGTGATGAAGAACTACTTTATCGACGAAATGTCTACGGTTGTTGACGAAGAACGACAAGTGACTCACGAGAAGCTCTCGGAGCAAACAGAAGCCATTCTCGACGATCCCAAGCTGATCAAAAAGTTGCGCTTGCCACCTGAGGCTGACAACAAGGACGATGTTGATTGGTGCTACAGTCCTATTGTACAGAGTGGCGGTGAATATGATTTGAAATCATCTGCCATGTCCAACGGGAGTAACCTTCACGCCGGTGTCATCATGTGCTCCTTGGGCATTCGATACAAATACTACTGCTCCAACATTGGACGTACGTTCTTGATTGATCCTAACAAAACCCAAGAGAAAAACTACGAGTTCTTGCTCGAGCTGCAAAAGAAGATCATGGAAAACATTCGTGAGGGCGTCAAGATCCGTGACGTGTACACCAGCGCAATGGACCATATCAAGGCCAAGAGACCGGATCTGGAAAAACATTTCACTCGTTCGATCGGTTTCGGTATGGGTATCGAGTTCCGTGAGGCAAGCTACGTGCTTCATGCCAAGAATGTCCGCGAGCTGCGCAACGGAATGGTATTGAACTTGTCCGTCGGCTTTGCTGATCTTGAAAACCCCAAGCCTGCAGATAAGCGCAGCAAGTCCTACTCGCTGTTGCTGATTGATACGGTTCGTGTCTCGCCCGATGCACCACCTGTGGTGTTAACTGAAGGCTGCAGCAAAAACTTGAACGAGATATCGTACTTTTTCAAGGCCGAAGGTAGCGAGTCGGATGTTCAGGAAAAGAAGAAGCCAGTGAAGCCTGCCAAGAAGGAAACGACTTCCAAATCAGCCGTCTTGCGCAGCAAGTTCCGCAGTGAAGATCAGGATGAAGAATCGCGTGAGCAGAAACGCAAGGAGCATCAAAAGGAGCTGTTTGCCAAGAAACTGGCAGAAGGCCTAGCCAAGTTTGGAGATGGATCGAACAATGGTGAAGATGATAACAAGCCAGTATTCAAAAAGTTCGAGAGCTATCGATCTGAATCCAAGTTGCCCCTAGTCCGAGAGCAAAAGGTAAGCAAAATCACTGATTCAAGAAAACCACTACTTGAATCATATGATCTTTAACCACATTTGTCGCCAAAAAATTAGATTTATGTCGACAAGAAGAACGAAACTGTTATTCTCCCTTTCTATGGTATGGCTGTGCCATTCCATATCACCACGTTGAAAAACGCAAGTAAGAGTGATGAAGGCGATTTTGTCATGCTCCGTCTCAACTTTATTACCCCTAATCAAGCAGGTGGCAAAAAAGAAGACATGGTAAGTGATGGCGCTCATGATATCTATATACTTGATAAGCAGGCTAAAAAGCATTGAATTTGTTTTCAGCCATTCCATGATCCAAGTGCCACGTTCGTTCGAGCATTGACTTTCCGAAGTGCGGATACACATCGCATGGCACAAATCTACCGTGATATTACCGACCTCAAGAAGGATGCTGCCAAGAAAGAAGCACAGCGGAAGGAGATGGCCGATGTGGTTGAACAGGATAACCTTGCTGTTGTCAAAGGCCGTCGCCCACACCGGCTCCCTGACGTTTATGTGCGTCCACAACTTGATGGCAAGCGTTTACCTGGTGAACTTGAAATTCACCAAAATGGTATTCGATACCAATCCATCAAATCCGATAATTCGTTCAGTATGTGGATTCTTTTCAATTTCTGTATACACCTATATGTACGCTAAACCTAATGGCACCAACTAATCACCATGGGCAAACCTGTTTTCCAATTAGATGTACTGTTTAGCAACGTGAAGCACTTGTTCTTCCAACCATGCGATAACGAACTGTTGGTCCTGATACACGTACATTTCAAAAACCCAGTACTGATTGGCAAAAAGAAAACCAAAGACGTTCAATTTTACCGTGAAGCATCCGATATACAGTTTGATGAAACTGGCAACAAGCGAAGGAGACACATTTATGGCGATGAAGATGAGTTAGAATCTGAACAAGAAGAACGACGACGACGAGCAAACCTCAACCGTGAATTCAAAACCTTTGCTGAAAAGATTGCAGATGCTGTAAGTCCTTGTTTTGATATTGTATCAAAAGAATAGCGCACAGCACGAGATTGAATGATCTACATGTATAGAGCGAAGGCCGTATTGAAGTGGATGTTCCGTTCCGAGAGTTGGGCTTCACTGGTGTACCATTCCGATCGAACGTCCTCTTGCAACCCACCACAGACTGTCTTGTGCACCTGTCGGATCCACCCTTCCTTATTGTCACCATCAGTGAAATCGAAATTGCTCACTTGGAACGTGTACAATTCGGTCTCAAGAACTTTGATATGGTGTTTGTCTTTAAAGATTTGCGCCGTCCTCCTATACAGATCAATACCGTCCCTATGTCACAGCTCGATAATGTCAAGGACTGGTTAGAGTAAGCCGCCTTTCTCTCTCTAACTCATGTTCATGTGTTTCTAAATGAATGAATAGAGGCAGAAGACTCTACTAACAAACATGTACAAATAGCTCGGTTGAAGTAGCATTCACAGAAGGCCCTGTCAACCTCAACTGGAGCATGATCCTAAAGACTGTTCTAGCCGATCCCGCAGACTTTTACAAAAATGGTGGTTGGGGCTTCCTGACAAGCGGCAGTGATGTAAGTTTATCTATCTGTAAAGTACAAGATGGTTTTACCACCATGTTATTGACTATGTGTGTTGTATATTAGGAGGAAGGAGAAGGAGACGAGTCCGAATCTGGAAGTGAATTTGAAATGAGCGCAAGTGATTTCGAAGAAAGCGCAAGTGACGATGAAAGTGATTTCGCGTCGGAAGCTTCTGACGATTCAATGGAAGAAGAAGACTTGAGCGATTCTGGCGATGGTTTGTACACTACTTTTACTTTTTCAATTTCTCTCGACTTTTATATCTGACCGTGTTTATATATTTTAAACAGACTGGGACGAGCTTGAAGAAAAGGCACGAAAAGGTAAGATATCAGTGAAAGAGTACGGGTGAATTCTTTCTTGGCCAAAGTATTCTAATACGTTTAATAACTCTAGCCGACGAGCGTAAACTAAAGAGAAATGGCGACGAGCCACCTGCCGCGCCGTCTTCACGCAAGAAGCTAAAAAGACGTTAAAATTGCTGCTTTCTTCTTTGCCCCATCCGCTTCCTATATGCATATATAACCCTCTTTTTACACCACAACCATCCCACCCTTTTTTTTCAAGAAAATATCAAAAAGTGTCGAATATATCGGAAAAATGGTGTTGGTTCTTCTATTTCGGATAGTAATAACAGTGTATACACATAGACTCGTTGTTTTGGGTACATGACTTTTTTTGTGAGGTGGAACAACGGTGATAAAGTTGGCATGTTCGTTCCTGCAAAAGAGAGAGCATTTTTAAAATTAGATAGCCTCCCCCCGATACCAATCGCATGCTAAACGGACTTGTTCGGTACTGTACCTTATACAAGATGTATCCTTTTTTTTACTCGCCCCTGAGCTTCTCTAACCGTCTGCTATCAGCTTGCAGCGTCTTTTTGTATTCGGCAGTTGCGCTTGGTGGAATGCCAGGGCCAAGTCCAAGTGCAGTAGCGGGCGACGACACGCGCGAGAATCCGAACCAGCCGTACTTGAACACCAGCTCATTGGCCAGAATTTCACCAAAGCCAAGCATGACACCGTTAAAGAATGGAAGTATAAAGTTGATTGCGGTCGACTTTAAAGCCCACAAAAACGTTGGGTTTTTATACCATGGCTCGCGTTGGACGATAATGGCTTTACCAGTGAATTCTGCCATGTTTGTATATAAAGTGATAAAAGGGTTATATTCAAAGCTGCTTTTCGAGTCGAGCGCGCATGCTTTTTTTGAGCCTCCGCGTTCCGGCTGGCCCTTCTGCGTGCGACACGCTGCTTTTACTCTCTCTCTCTCTCTTTTCCTCTTGTGAAACGTTCAATAGAAGCACTCTTTTCTCCTCCATGTCTTCAGCACTAGTAAGAATCCAGTGTCCATTGACCAAAGCAAATAACAAGTGTATCCTAACTAACCGTTTGAGAACGTTTAGAGCGATTTTAACGCGGCCTCGCCACTAAGTACGCCCATTCCACCGAGCGTTTTCCCCTTTTTGGCGCTCATCTTTCTGTCCGCAGGACTCTTGCATGGCGGGATCTTTGTCGTGTAAGTTTTCTAGTTGTTAACGACCGACGATGCATAAAAGCGGGATTGCTTGGAGGCCCGGTTTTTATTTTTTTGACCCTTGAAGGGATGGTGTTGGGACTAAACTAGATCACCGTCTCTTATTCTCGTTATAGACAAGGCAAAAACACGTCTCTCTTCATACAATTTCAAACGTCTGTTCTGGCATCCATATTTCTTGGTTTTGGTGCTGTTTTTACGTCAGTCTCAGTCGGCGTCTATGTCTAACAGGGACAATAAAAGAAGAGAATGTTGTTCTTTCTATATCGCATATTCAAGCAGGAAAGAAAAAAAGGGGGGGGGTTGGTTGAGGAATTGGAGAAAGAGAGAGAGAGAGAGAGAGAAAGAGGGGCGTGTTTAGAGATGGCACCATCAAGTCAGACGGCCTACTACTACGTACTTGGGACTGGGGAAGAAGAAGAAGAAGGGGGGGTTAGTGTGTTCTTTGTGTGTGGTCCCATATACACAGTACATGTGCTGTATATGTGGCAGTAGCAATGGGCGGAACCGGACGTGAAAAAAGGGCTGTTTAGAAAACTCTATATTAAGGAGCTTACGAGCATTAGTTGTACGAGTGCTTGTGGGGTGTGCTATGTGCGGTTCATTCAACCACCCATTGTATTTCTTTGGCATTCTCTCTCTTTCTTTTCTACGGCATTTTTGCACTTCTTCTTCTCGTAACCCTTCTTTTTTTTTGAACCGGTAGTTGGCTGCTGCTGCCCCCCACAACTATACTACTTATAAACACAGGTGAATGATTGTCTTGTTATCTGGGATAACATAGTCGTTCTTCCTTTTGTATGTACACATGTCTTCCACAACATAGGATACTAATAGACATCTTGCACAGAATACAGAGGAAGATATCATGGACAATGGCACACTCTCACACGTAGACCAGGGACTATTAATACTCGTATCGATAATACTCTTACTCGTCATCATGGTAATGATATACTACATTTCTTGTAAACGGTATTCAAGACTGGAACGGCGGTTATGGCGAGACATCGAGCGGGACTTTGTCATGATCGGTAGTCCGGCACACATGGCCGAGATCAAAAAGAGCGAAGGCGACATGTCATGTCAGTCGCTCCTGTATACCAATGCGTTACGACCCTCCATCAGTTCGCCGGGCTTGCCTCAGTCCCCACCGCCTGCCTACCATTTACGTAAAAGTGCCGACTACGATAACAATTATAAGCACTATTGCTCTTCTTCAACGTCCCTCGTGGATGTCAAAATTTAAAGTTTTCCCTGAGACATTCTCTCACAATAATAATAATCCCACATACCATCTCACCTAATCAGTACATACTACCACCGCCGTAACCACCCGCCAGCATTTTCCATCCTTTTTACATAGTATTTTCCTCTCCTGCTTCCCCTCTCTCCTAAAACAACATGCAAACGAAAAACAACTCCAGCGATAAAGAGAGAGTTAATATGTATCGCTGTCGTTGTTTTGTAAAAGCACTGAATTGTCGTGTTTGTTCCAATGACTCATAGGAAACAGCTACTATCCTCATTTTTTTTCTTTTGCTTCGTAAACGCTGATCTCTATATAACAGCAATGTGCTGGAACATGTGTGCCAATAATAGCAATAATGTGCTGTTTTCGGAGAGTGCGAGGAGGAGGAGGAGGAGGAGTAGGCGGCTTTTTGCACTTTTTCCACGGGGATGGGACGGAGATGTGCTTAATAGATGTATATAAGAGTTACTATCTTTATATAGGACAGAGAGCGTAGGAGTGTAAGGGAGCTGAATCTTCTTTTTACGTTTGAACGAACAGACATGATAAAGATATAGCCTACACGACCCCCTTAAAGGAAGAGTTCTGGTTCCCTCTCTTTTTCTTTCTTCAAGGCTTCTACTACAACATAGTTTATACTATTAGGCATGGCCATCATCAAGTGAGCACGTTCTTCGTCTGAAAAGCTTAATCCTCTTGTTTGTGAGAGCAAATGTTTCTCCTCTAATAACTATAATTACAGCATTTCTGGAACGAGCATTATTTGGATCTACCGTTTTATTAATGTAAATTCCTATCCTTTAGGTGGCCAATGATGGCTGTTCCTTAGGCTACTCATCTTCTAGCTCGTATATCGTATACTACCATGATTAGATCATATCTATACTGGTGACAATGGCATCCCTTAGCATCATCTACACCTGTTAGAGTTTGATCTTCCTCCTTATCTGCACAATATGTTGGCCAAAAAAAAAGTATATTAGCTTGTAACAAACGCAGTTTTTTTTATAGTATTGTAGTCTTGCCGATATATATGGCATCATTGTTATAATTTCACACAACGCTTATTATGCTATGGGGTACGGACCATATCAATGATTGCACCGAAGGTGTTCTCAAGAGTAGCAGGAGGCATCTGTCTGTTGTGTGGCCTAAAAGAAAAGGGAGTTTGCATAAAAGACACCGTCATGTGATGAGCAATTATCCATCATCACCATCAGTTGTTGCTCAGAACCAAAAGCACTCCATCTACTGATAGGTACATACTTTATCTTCACAGTGCAGCATTGTCCCATGCAACGTTATGATATAACAAAAAAAGAAGGCTGTCGGGATAAACGAGGGCATCCTCATCGGGGGACAGATTGAGTACTTTGCACATTTCCTTTTTCGGCGGCAAGTGTAAAATGAATGGCTTGGAGACTGTCAAAAACGGTGTCGATTTTTAAAGACACCTTTTTCTTTTTTCCACGGACAGCCATATACGCACCACGCACGTCTTCTTCTTCCGCTTGGCCGTGGTGTAAATACGATATTTCCATACACCCACGTTTATACACTTCTCCTAAAGAGCTGGAAAGACTAACAATTCGCACACGATGGCAAACGCGGACAATCTCATTGAAGCCCTCAAGATTGAACATGGTGTCATTTCCAAAGAACTCACGCGATTCCGCCCCTGTCACCCGGAGACGCGTTGCTACTTTTGTCGCGAATGGGCCCAGTACATTTATAAAAAGCATGTCGCGTCGTCGCAAAAAGCTCAAGACAGTCAGCAGCAACAACCTTTGTTGTTGAAAGCCGGTCGCTACCGCTTGCGTTTTGCTAACAATGCCACGAACGGTGACGACCAGAAAGAGAATGCTCGCGGTTTGTTCCGTGCCGTTAAGCAAAAGGTGGACCAAGACGGGACTGCTTCAACCACCACTACCACACTCACTAGTAACAACAATGGCAAAACGCAACAACAACAACAACGACAACGACAACAGCAAACTTTGATCGAGGAGATCATTTCGGCGTGCATTGCTTGGATCGAAGCACCGAGCAGCTTGACAACATTGACATCATTTTATGAACCTGTACAGTTTGACCCGTACGACGAGGCGCTATTCGAGGTGGAGGATCCCAAGGAGCCCGCACGACTATTGGACCCGTTGGTAGTGAAAAGACAACACGTGTATCTTCCATCCAAGGAATTTAACTTGCTGAAAAACTTGACGGGAGACGTGCTACTCTCCCACAAGGAGGCCATGTGCGACCATAAGCGACCTGAATGGAAATCGCCGAGCGACTTGGACGTGGACCGCAACATCTTTAACGAAAAATTGGCCATTGAGGTCCAAAAGGCCCTGGTACAGTTGGAGCAAGCACTCACCAAATCGTGGCAGCCCCTGACCGAATTCATGGAACAATTGCGCTCGGTCGACAAGGAGCGGGTACGAGTGATTGGCAAGGACGAGTGTCAGAAGGATATCGACTCTTTTGCGAGCAAGCAGGATATCACGGCATTTACAGACTATTGGACACCTCTAGCTGCCAATTTCAAGAAAAAGCAGCGGACTCCCGTTGATCTTGCTACTGTGGATGCTGCGTTCAATGACTATTTCCAAGACTTGGTGCGCAAAGCACAGCAGTTTCTATCCGAGTTTGCCTTGCCGCGACTGTTGGCCGCGTGTGCCTTGGTGAGCAACCTGTGCAGTCTGGTCATGCCGGCGATGAGTCAGGCGGCCAAGCGTATGGCTTCACTTGAGAACAGAGATGATGCTACCCATAAAAAGAACTGTGATGCGGTGACCGAATCGTTTGAAAAACTACAACCTATCGAGGACGTCCAGTCTGCCATCGAGAGTGTCGCGAAGGAGACAGAGGCACGGATCAAGGAATATGTGGCCGAAATCGAAGCGCTGAAAAAGGCATACGAGGAAGGCAAACCAAGCGTGACCATGCGGCTCGACAAGATTGCCAACAACAAGGCATTCAAAAAGCAGATAAAGAAGGCTGAAGGAGGGTACCATTCGATCCGGCAACATTTCCGATACCAACTCACGCAAACGATCTTCCCCGAGCAGTTGTTTTCCAAGTTCTTCCTTGTGTGTATTGAAGCGCTGATGCAAGAGGGCGAGTTGATGGAGGCGATCACGATTGAGCGGGAGATCAAGCGATTCACGATCGAGCATGAGGAAATGGTCGAGGAACGTCAGTACCTCTTTGAAGACTTTGAGGATGGTGTCGCCACGGGTCGGCGCGAGTTGGCAGGTATCCTGGGTCGGTTGTTCCTGAAGGAAGGCATGCGCATTCAAGGCGAGAATTTGGCTATGCAGCGACAGTACACTTTGCTCCAGTCATTGAGTGGAAATGGCAAAGACGCTGCAGCGGTGGCTGCTGCTATTGTGGAACAAAAGGCAGCGGAACAGCAAGAGATGTCTGGCGGTGGCGGAAAGAAGAGAAAGGGAAGAGGCAAAAACGGAACTGCTGACAACAGTGCTGACTCAAAGCAGGAGGGTCAATTGGCTTCTGAACGATTTGAAATGCTCAACAAGCTGTGTGGTGCTGTTTTGGACGAAAAGACTGCTGGTTCAGCGTCGACCACTACCGCTACTACCAGCAATCATAGCAGCAAGTCGAGCTCTGCTGTTTCTTCGCCAGCACCAAAGAAGGCGACAATTCATCAACAACAACAGCAGCAGCAACAAAGCAATTCTACTACGAAGCCCAAAACAACATCGCCCACAGCATCAACTCCTGTTTCGAAACCAGCATCACCAATGCCAGCTTCGAAGCCAGTAGCAATATCTTCATCATCAAAGCCAACGACGCCAACTCCCGCTGCTGCTGCTGTCACTGCTACAACACCATCTCTTCAAAAGTCACGCACACCCTCTCCTCCAAAGTCAAAGGCGGATGGATCTAGACCTGAGCCTAAAAAGGCGGCAACACCACCGCCGCCTACTGTTACTGCAGCTGTAACACCCGCAGCGAAGGCAAGTTCGACAGCTGCACCACCACTACAACAGCAACCAAAACCAAAACCGGCATCCCCAACCAAGGCGAATGCCCCAACGCCTAAACCAGCACCAGCACCAGCACCAGCAACCGGTCCGGCTCCGGTCGTACCATCACCAGAACTTGGTAGTTGGGGTGCAGTGAATGCTGCAGACATGGTGAAAGGATGGAACGCGTCGAAAAATCCAGTCAGCGACAGCGACACAAAATCTGCTCAATCAACTGTGAGCAAGAGTAAACAACGTCAGATCGTTGATGATGTCAAGAAACAGCCAGTACTTGATGAAAATGACAGTGGTTGGAGTGAGTCACCGGCACACAAGGGCAATACTGAGGCGGATGCTTGGAGTACGGAGAACACGGCGATTTGGACGCGTACAAAGGACAAGCGCGAACCCTCTGCTGCCAGCACTACCACTACCAGTAATATACCCACCGTACCTGAGCAATCCAAAAAGCCAACATCAATTCCATCAACCTCATCGGCACCGACAGTGTCAACGACGAATGACGGTTGGAATGAAGTGGTATCCAAAAAGAAACCTCAGCAACAGCAACAGCCGGTCGCTGCACCTGCTTCACCTGCTACTGATGGATGGGACGCATCGAACAGCCAAAACACAAAAGTCGCTAGTGGATGGGGAATCCAAGAATCCACGAATGAACCTACTGCTGCTGCCAGCGATGGATGGGATTCTCAAGAGGCCAAGAAAGCCGCTACTGCCAATGACGGATGGGGACCTCAACAAGAGGCTACTAAAGGCGGCTGGGGAGCTGAACCAAAGCAAACAGGCAATAGCGGTTGGGGAGCTGAGGCGAAGCAAACGTCGAATGATAGATGGTCAGCCAAGGACAACACATGGGGAACTCAAGAGACCAAGCCTGCTAGTACACCACAAAGACAATCATCTGATGGAGGATGGGGCAGTAACGCACAGGTGACGACCGATGGCGGGTCGGGCGCATCGCAAAAGCAGACGATCGATGACGGTGGTTGGAACGTAGGAGCTGATGATGGATGGAAAACCCAAGGATCCAATGGTTGGGGCTCAAAAGAAAAGAAGGCCAGCAACAATAACAAAAACCGACAATCTACTAGCTACAACACTAGTAACAATAACAACTACAGTAGCAGAGATCGCCAACAGCAACAGGAACAAAAACCAGTTGACAAATGGAGCAGCGCCGGTAACAGTGGATGGGGTAACACGACAGGTTGGAACACGCGTGACGACCAAAGCGATGACCAGCAACCCAGAAGTATTCCTGACAGTGGATGGGATAGCGACAACACTAGCCAGCATTGGCAGCAGCAGCAGCAACGTGGATCAGTGCGTACGTCCGGTACTGCTACGCCTACAGAGCAACAACAGCAACCAAACGAAGTCGTCAACTTTACGCTCAAAGATATCCTTAAACAGTCGACTGCTGCACCTCCACCTCCTCCTGGTCTGGCTTCTCCAGCAGCTGCCGCTCCAGCAGCTGCCGCTCCAGTAGCAACAACTCCAGCAGTACCCCAACAAACAATGGCCAGCAACACAGCAACGTTTACTTCCGCCACCGCGTCATCTGCTCCTGGTCTCACTAATACTGCTGCGTCAGCAACGGCTGCCGCATTGGCCACCTCTTCGCTCATCATGCAACACCAGCAAGATATCGTGCCTGCCGAACAGATGCGTGTCATGAGCCATGACAGTCTGGTCAACTTTGTCCAGAACCTGCAACGCGACAACACGCGTCTACTCCAAACCCTGATTGGAGCACAGCAAGAAATGTCTATGCAGACGAGCCGTTATACGGAATTGATGTCCTTGTCCCGCGAACGCGAAACCCAACTGCTGGAACTGTTTGAGGCTCGTAAACAGACGGAAATGGAAGAGGCCAGAAGATACATTTTGTCACTTGAAGCAAGAATCAGTACGTTGGAGGGTCAGCTCCAGACGGCTACGGCTGCTGCTGCTGCTGCCGCCGCTGCATCCTCGTCCTCCAACAATAATAGTCATCATAATCGCGAGCGTGGTGGAAGTCTTGGTGGCGCAACTGCGGGATTCGGAAACCAGGACTTGTTTGCTGGTTATCGTGAAGAAATGCGTACCAGCCAACGCGGTAGACGCTACAACAAAAATGCGGTCGTTCGATGTGGCAACTGTGGTGGATCTGGCCATACCAGCGCCGAATGTCAGGTAAATACATTGATCCAGTCTAAAAAAAAGAAGCCTTGCGTACAAAGATTTAATAAATTTTGCTAATACCCTTGACCCCACTTTTTAAGGATGTTTGCCGTTACTGTGGTTCCCAAGATCACTTATCAGAGACTTGCTCAATGAACCAGTAGTCTGATCATATATAATCGTCCCGTACATACTCACATTGAAAACATCTAGTAGATCAAAACGTATACTTGTACCATACTTATTCTTACTCTGTCTGGAATATATTCCCTGCACAATTAAAAAAGTGTATTTGTTGGACAGCAACTACTACTGCTACTAATTAAATTGATGTCTCTTGCTGGTACAGCAGTTTCTTTAAGTGATGTTAACCAAAAAATATGTATAACCGCAAACTTCAGAAGGAAGGCAGAAGAGGATACTCCACAATGCAATAAAGCTTAAGACGTGAATTTTACATCTCAACGATTTCATCATCGTAGGCGGTATACAGATATATATACACAGTGCGAGCACTCCGATTACGCGCGTTTTGCTACGTACTTTTGACGTACGGAATGTCCAGGATAACATTATTTCCTTTTTAGGCAAAAGACGTTGTCTTCTTTTGTCAAAGCAAGAAATCCAGAATTCTTCGATTCTTCTTCTTCTTCTCTTTTTTCTAATTCTTCTTCCAGAATTTACTATAACCAAGTAACGTGGTGTCTAGTAGCGAAGAAAAAATGTCAACCAAACGACGGCAAAAAAGATTCCAACAGCAACAACAATGTCATTTTATAATTAGTGGATTTGATGACATTTTAAAAAAAGAATAAAGGTGAAAAAACCTAACAGGTAATTTTTTATCATACTGTTGCTTAGAAGCTAAGAAGCGGAGGGGTGGAGGAATTGAAAAATAACGCTAGCCTTATTATGTCATAAATCGCTCCGCAAGACTTGGTTGCTATAAGTGGATTCGTTGTTGTCATGGGAACTAGTACTATTGGTTATCACACCTGGATCTGTTACCATAACGTTTGGGTGCTATGCCTAGATCTGTTTCCATGGCAATTATGTGCTATGCAACATTCTTGTATTTACTCTTATTTTATGATATGCTTTGGCAGAAGATGAGGGGATTTATATTGTTAAACGAAGAGCTCATGAAAATTAAGGATGTATAATATGATGATATGATATATGCTATCTTTTTTATATATAGCTTATTATTTTACTTTCTATATAGCTTATTGAATTCACGACCGATCAACATGCGACGGATTTCGCTTGTGCCTGCACCGATTTCATACAGCTTGGCATCACGCAGGATACGGCCGGTAGGGTACTCGTTGGTGTATCCATTACCGCCTAAGCACTGGATAGCATCAAGGGCTACTTCAGTCGCACGTTCAGCAGAGTATAAGATAGCACCGGCACAGTCCTTGTTGCTAACATTGCCATTATCACATGCACGGCCAACGGCATATACGTATGCACGGGATGCGTTTAATTTAGTGTACATGTCTGCAAGCTTGCCTTGGAGAAGCTACAAACGTATGGTTTCATAATTAGAGGCAATTGAACAAAGGCTTTTTCAGCTTTCCTTTCTCACCCAAGTTTATCAAAAAAATATAGTCCTTCAAAAGACTAACCTGGAATTCACCAATAGGTCGGCCGAATTGATGACGTTCGTGAACATAAGGCACAGTGACATCCAAAGCTGCTTGCATAAGACCCAAAGGACCGCCAGATAGGACCAACCGTTCCAAATCCAAACCGCTCATCAGGACATAAACACCCTTTCCTTCAGCACCAAGCACGTTTTCGGCAGGAACTTCACAGTTTTCGAAAATAAGCTCACAGGTGTTGGAACCTCGCATACCGAGCTTGTCCAGCTTTTGTGCAGTCGAGAAACCGTTAAAGTTCTAAAAAAAACCACGACCAAGTACTGTCAGAAGGCTTGTTTTTCTCCATCTCTGTGGCTTCTATTCCTACCGACAAAACAAATAAATTACCTTTTCGATCAAAAAGGCAGTGATACCATGAGGACCAAGCTCTGGGTTCGTTTTGGCGTAAACAATCAAAACATCGGCATCCGGGCCGTTGGTAATCCACATCTTGTTGCCGTTCAAGATATACCGATCACCCTTCTTTTCCGCTTTGAGTTTCATGCTGACGACATCTGAACCAGAGCCAGGCTCTGACATGGCCAAGGCACCGACATGGTCGCCAGAAATAAGCTACGGAGCATAAGGTTTTGTAAGAACCAGTGTCATTCTACCCCACCCGTTCCATTTTTCAAAAGCCAAAGAAAAAAAGTCAGTTTCATACCTTTGGCAAGTACTTTTGCTTTTGTGCCTCGTTACCGTTTCGGACTAATTGGTTGACACACAGATTGGAATGGGCACCGTAACTCAGAGCCACCGATCCACTGGCGCGCGACAATTCCTCCATGACAAACGTGTGTTCCAGATAACCCAACCCCAAACCGCCATATTCTTGAGGTGCAGTAATTCCAAGCAAGCCCATGGTACCGAACTTCTTCCACATATCCATTGGGAATTCGTTGGTCTTGTCAATTTCTGCAGCGCGTGGAGCCAGTTCGGCCTGGACGTAACTGTGGACAGCTTCACGGAGCTAAATCAAGCATATCAATTTGAGCGCTCTCATCCACACCTTTCGTAAACACCATCTTGAGTAGCATATACTCACTTCTTCCTGTTCAGACGTTAAGTTGGCAACGGCTGCGTTGTAGGCGCCAGAGGACGCGTATCGTTTGAAAGCATGGCGAGCGGAGCCGACGGTGGACTTTTATAAAGAGACATAGGTCACTTACAAGGTGCATATGTGCTATAAGCGTCAAGACATAAGACTTACACGAGCAGTTTGTGAAAGGAGACGTGATGAAAGCATCTTTTGTAACGCTAAAGAAAAAGCTAAAAGAAAAAGAAAAAAAAAAAGGAAGGAAGAAAATGTGGGGGGAGGTGTGCGTGATTTTCGATTTTTTTCCCACGCACATCCGTGGCTCCGACACATGAAGAGGCATGCCCGCCCAGCTACAGAATTTGTGCGCACCATAAATTGTGCACTAAAGCAAACCTGTGCATTCAGTTATCTTTGACATCTCGGGCTCATAGTAGGTGTTTCTCAGATATGCATCATTTTGATTCATGTAAGTAGCAACTCACAGAACGTTTCAACAGGACTATGTACGGTTCCACGGACTAGAGATGATGATAAGGATTGAACGTAGGGCGCCTGCCACTCCTTCCCTAATTTGTAAAATGAGAGGGCACCAAGCCATGCGTATAAAAAGTTGCTGCTGCTACTATCATTTCTTACATAATTACATATCATGCAAAACCAGAACTCGTGTAAGCATAATACAGTATATTCCGAACAGATTTCACATCGATGCCTTTTATCCATCTGCTATGTAGTAGTCAGATCTGAACAAGGAACGATGCGTCTAATTTTATTTTAGGCTGCAGAGCTGTCAGGAGAAAATGTTGCTGGGAATCAAACGCTACCACAGCCAAATGCATGCGATGTTTCAGACTGCAAGTCAGTTGTCTACCGATCGCCGCAGCAACGAAACAAGAGCATATTCACTAGACGGTCAACAGAATTGCAAAAATTGGCAAAAACCAAAAGCGACAACATAAGCGGTCATTCTTTGCCGAGAGCAAAGCGGCACTGGCAACAGTCTCTTGGTAAAATCAGCCCAGAATGGAAACTCAGCATTGACGTTGACGGATATGCGCGACTTGGCAGCTCCATCATCAGAACCCTCACCGAGCTACTCTCCTTTTCTCAAATTTCCATACGCTACCTATCACCATTGAACGGCATTTTTAAAAAGGAACATATCGACTTTGAGAGCTTATCTGCCAGTATTGCCATTGCTTCTGTCAGCTTTGTTTTGCCTCGAATCGACTGCCTTCTCTGCAACTTGTTGAAAACAGTTTACAGAGACAGCCGCATCGCATCACGTACTATGATCCTCTAGGGGGTGTTTTCCTTACGCCTGCTAATGCTTCTTTCAATACCGACCATCAAGGATAGGTGGCTCAGGTGAAATCATTATATCTGAAACATATGCACCAGCTTTTTGGATTACTACACGAACCTACCTTTGACAGTATCTTCAAAGCTTTGATGATCCATTGGAGTGTCCAATTGCACTAGCTCTCTGTGCCAAAGTCACAGTCTGCTCGATCACCTTACTAAGCTTTCAACGGTAGAGATCAGATATATTGCCGACTATCCTTATTACAAGTGTAAAACAATTACCGACATATTTGACGACCCTGCGCATCAACTGGAAACAAACATGACTGTATCTTTTATACTATCTTATCTTTTTACTGTGCACATTGACTGTATCTAGGCACGATTGCTGACAATCATTGCTTGCTGCTATGTCACGAGTTGGAATATCGGTACCGTTGTAACGACGACAGTTGTTGCTTAAAGAACATTGATCCCGTGGATCGAATTTTGCTCCAGCGACACTGGCACGGAATCAAAACTCATCACCGTATGCTTGCCTTGTCCTTAGACGGCAAGGTCAACTTTACTTTTGTAGATTCCATGGACGAGGATGAGATTCCAGTCTTCAGTGGCGAGCCACAAAGCATCTTTTGAGCATTATTTGGCCCATTACGCAATAATGAGACAATTCAAAACGCCTTACATGAATAAATACTGACAAGTATTAGTACATTTATTTTCGATGTATCATGATGAGTGCAACAACAATTGTATGTGAAACTACAAGTAATCGATACGCACACACACACAATGAAAAATATATCAGATTACTCATGACAAACCAAGTGAGCTTCGTCCCGATTTTGTTTTGCAATTGAAACAATGGCTTGTAGTTGGTGGATGGAACTTCCTGCGGAGCTACGAATTTGCGATGTTCCATCTACTGCATTATACCCTAAAACGCAAGGATGGCGGTACTACCGTTTGTTACTTTACATATTATATGGACAGCTTTTATCCACTCGACAATTCTTCGAGCTCGAATTTCGTCGAGAATCATGATCTGGTCAAGATACTACAAGAAAAGGTCGCGTCACCTACTTGGCGCTCATGCAAAGCTGTCATCTATGCGATAACCATCAGCTGTATTGAAAGCGACATAAGATCTATGCGTAGTTAATGGTAGACTTTGTATCTGATTGGTCATACTTACTGTATCTTTCCGATCAACGATATACTTACCATGTCATTTATAACTATACGCCCACGATATATTAGTGGCCCATTTCGATTTATTACGACTTGAGAGATATCCCATTTTTCGGCCATTTCTCAGATATGCAGAAGATACCAGAGAAATGCTCTGGTTTATTTGAATGTTATATTCCCACGGATCACCGTGTTCCCTTGGGCTACTCAAAACTAGAATCTTTCCTGGCAGCAACATCAACGTCGACAGCTGCTGAAGAACTATAAAGAAGACCTTCCCCTGTAATTGTTTATTAACAAACCCTTTACTCGGACTCGCATTGATTTCTGATATTCCTACAACTGCGTCTCATCTTCTGGAGCGCTTCGACTTGATAAGATAACACTTTTTTGTTCGCCATTGAAAAGGACAAGATCTCGTCGGAATTTTGGTTTTCGACTTGAACCCAGCAATAGCTTATATTGTAAAGCAGCGGGGGAGAGGTGGTTTTGTCATTCTTCTTTTGGATTTTGGTTATATGAGAAACGATACGCCGTGCTCCAGTCAGTACCAACTTTATATCTTTGTATTATAAAAAGTGTAAAGTAAACCGCTTTTTATAGCTTCTTTCTAATACAATTGTTAATTTCATTGTAGACTGCAGAATTCGTCGTCGGAAATGCGTTTATCGACCCGATTCGACAATTTGTGAACGCTGTGCGAAAATCCACCTCGAGTGCATTCCCATCGATGACCCTGACTTGAACGATGACGACGTCGAGAATGAGTATAATTATGCTCGTTTGCAATACTGGCAAAATCAGATTTTACAGCTTGAAACCGAAATGGAGAAACTGAGCGAAGCGATCCGGCAGTCGACGATAGCACAACAGCAGGCACTACCACTACCGTCCAGTAATCTCAATACACCTCCAGACTTTAGTCGGTCAACAACGCCTAGCGAGTACAGCGAATCCGTTTGCTCGGCTAGCTCAGAGACTAGTACTTCAGTTACGACCATGTCAATAAACGATCTACAGCAGCAGCAAACACATTGGGAGCTGAGCGTAGTTGATGGCCGATTGCGACTGGAAAGCAGCATCAAAAACCTACAAGAGTTGTACATATACAGCCAGGCATCTCTACGTTATCTATCACCATTTGCTGGTTTATTTGAAAAAGAGCGTGTCTACTTTGAACCAACTTCGGCCAGTATAGCGCTTGCCCCATTCCGCTTCATATCACGGTCCGTTGCCGGAAAACCACGCAAACGACTCGCCATTACGCACGAGCCACTCAGCTGCAACTATCGGGCAATTATCGATACGCTTGTGATGGAATATATAAAGCACAGCAACCCCAGCGTGGGCTTGATCCATGTTCCCACGTTTCTGGCACATTATCGATCTTTGCAAGACCCAATGAAATGTTCGCTCACTTTGGCTATCTGCGTGGATGCAATAGTCAGTCCCCGGATTCATACCAACATGTCACCAGCAGAACGACGAAATCTTGCCGAGATCTTTTTCTTGAAATGCAAAGATATGGTGTACGATATGCCCGATGATCCAACCAAGAAATTGCAGATTTCCATGACGATTACTTTTTTGCAACAGTACTTGGCTGATGGATTGATCCAGTACGATGAATCACGGAGGTTGGCAACGATTGGTTATTTGATTTGCAAGGATATCGAACCTCTTTACAGTGACCGTTCTAGCACGCCGCTGGTTGCGAGGATTATGTTTCAGCGACACTATATATATCACCAAGCATTTATTCGACTGTGTGATATGGTGTTGGATGACAAGACTGATTATCGATTTACGCCCATCGAGCTCGAGACGGCGCCTGATGAACCGTTAATCACACGAAAATATATATCTGTGTATAATCATTTTCTACGATTTGCGTCGTCGTCATTTTCAGCTATGGTCATGGTAAGTAAGAGCTATATTGAAATGGGATTAATGACAATGTTGTATATAAAATTAATTTTTTCTTTTACACAAACAAAAACCTGTAGCAACAAATAAATTGCAATGTACATGGCGTTCCTGGAGAATTGAGCCTTGACTTGATATTGCAATTTGAACCTGTTGCACGGCAATGGTGGGCCGATTTACCAGACGAGCTTCGACCGTTTGAAGACCCATATTCCCCGGAAGCGCTGGGTAACATAGAGAACATACAAGAACCAACACAAACGCTGGTCCTTGCATTTATCCACACGCTCACAACGATCTTCCATTCATGCTTGCTACATCCACGCCATCTAAGCAATGATTCAGGGATCACCAAAGACGTACTGGAAGCTATACAGCAACGCGCCTTCACAACCTCCGTACGATCATCCGAAATCATGATTTTTGCACTTCGACGTAATTTGGAACTGGTGACAGACTCACTTCCACGTAAGTCTTCGTTGTTTTTGTGTGATTATGGAAACTGTTTCAACCTAATAACGCATTAACCTGTTTCTCTAAATATGACAGTACCCTTTGATTTCTTGATGCAACTCCTCCATGCGCTATGCAACGTCACAGCTACTAGTGAAGTTCAGTTTCCACCAAAAGTGCAAGCAGCGTTTCACAAGTGCTTTGCCATCATCGACTCATTTCTTCCATCTGGCCATCATGTTCCCACATCCTTATCGCTTCTGGAAGTGTTTATGAGGACGAAGAAACGATCTCCATTGAATATGTATGAGGAATATCCTTTGCCTGGGTATGCACTTGTGGCCGATATCTTTGATACCTCTCTTGAACGGTTAAGGAATCATTTCCGTAGGACACCGTAAAAGATTAATGACAGAAAAGTTCTTGTTCTGTTTTGTACATCATGTATATATATTTTTTTCCATCTAATACCTCTACCACCGTTTTTCTTTCCACCCACGCCTTTTGATATTCAAGCTCGTCAATCATCACTTTTAATTTTGTACTTATTGGTTTTTTATATATGTTGTTGTAATTTTATCTATCCAGTTATAAAAAAAAAGAGCCGTCTCGCTATACAGACTTAATTCGTGCGTCACCTGATGCTCATTTAGTAGATATTACTCACCATGTACATAGTGGGTATAATATGATTCAATGTCGTGGTGCACAGTCTATATTTTAGGGATACATACCAATTTTTAGAAATCCATCCTTATAAAGGATAGGCTCATTGTCAATATAATCCTTGCTTCTCAATTTTCCACTCTTGCCACACTAAAACCAACAGCAGCAGCCTGTCAAAGACAAACACACAAGATGGTTTCCCCACTGAAGACCTTCTATACGCATCGCCTAACTCTGAATGACTTACCAATCCACTCACAAGATATCCTTTCTTACAGTAGTTCATCAGCTTTTCGTATCATTGACGTGCACGATAGTGACCAGCGTAAATGGGTATTGATTTATTTTCTTAACGTGTACATGCACCTGCATTATATTCTAGAAAGTTCGGGAAAAGACATTATACATGGTGACCGGGCTACAAGCCATTATATTGTTACAGTTATCCGTAAAGCTGGCATGAAATCTACCTTTCTTGGCGTATTGGAGAGATGTATGTTTGGCTATTCATTGACATATCGTTCCAACAGCAGTAATGATAACAGTAAATCAAAGAAAAAAAAGTTGTTGTGTTGTAAACATCAATGGATCTATTAAAGCTGGTGACGGGAGCAAAGACAACGGCGACGACAACGACCATACTACTGCGAAGAATAGGTTTGACGAATACTGTATAGCACTACTTGCGACACATCCTGACTGTCAAAATATGGGGCTCGGCAAAATGTTGATGACCTCGGCAACGGAGCATGCCAGACAAATGAGATTCAAAACGATGGTCATAACTGTGCTCGAGATGAAGTACAAGCGCGTTTTTGGGATCCAAAGACTAGCGTTCTGAGAAGTTGGTGCAATGTTGTTCTCTCCTCCTCCTCATATCGAGGTCAGAAACGGGAAGACACTCCAAGAGTTGGACTGAAACGGGATTTGTAGTATATAGAAACAAATTGTGTCTTAATCTTAACGATCGCTTGTATTTACATCTTTAATATACGCCTACTCTACATAATAAAAGCGGACGGTAATGTGTTCTCGATGTAATATGTAACATACAGTGTATTCAAACAGCATTCCGTTAACCCAAAAGATTTATCGTAATTTAATCAATCATACATGCTGATACAAGGTCGAGCGCCTGTCAACGTACGCAATCAGCTGCTTCTTGGTTTGGAAATGCAGCCAGTGACAATTTGGACAGTAGCGGATCAAAAAATACACAAGTACATACCTTTATATGAAAGAACCAGGCTCTTTATTGGACAGAGCTATCGCAACAGCGGAGAACAAGTAGGGCAAAGCTACAGTCGATATTACTTCCCAGTACGGGCAGTCTGTATAAAACCAATCGACATCAGCGTAAATACTCATTTGGATATGCTGCCAGAACACTGACAGGCAACAAAGGTCGCGTCGCATTGACATGGCGGTGTCTTAAAAAGAATCTAGAGAGAACAATGAGCTGCATAAGGTGCACACACTTCCAGTATCGCAGCGAACCGTTCTCATAGACAACACCAACCATCACCATCTCATGCAAGTCACTGCCCTTTATGACTACGCTTTGAAAGAGAAAGCCATGTGATGAGCATGCTGCGGCGGTTGGGCGGGGGCTAAAAAAACCAAAGATAAAAGAACTGGTCCAGGTCCTTTTTTTTCTTATCTCACTCTTTTCCTTTCCTTTCCCTTTCCTCTCCAACTTTTTTTTTCACACACAAACGGCTGCTTGCTCACTCTCGCCCAATCCCCCTAGATTCCCTCAACCATCCTTCAGGGGACGCCTACGACTGCTTCTTTGGGGGAAGAGAAAAGGAGCAGGTTGGTAGGGTTGGCTATTGGCAGTGCAGTGTTGCGCCTTTTGCATATGCGAGTATAACCGGCTCCCACAAAGTAGCTAGAAGAACAACTGCTAATAAAAACTATACCTCCACTACGCCGACTCGTTGCCTTTCCCGCACCCTGTCTTGTCCGCCTTTTTTCCCTTTTCTTTATCGTTCATTGTCACTCTTTTTGTAATTAGGATAGAAAGTACCCGGCTACTAACGGTTCCTTTTTTACTCTACTCTGGGGCACCCCGAAAGCCCCTGGATGGTCCCCCTCCGGCGAGAGTGAAGCAAGCAGATACACGTTTGTGTGTGTGAAAAACCATATCTCTCCTCAATAAGCCCTTGGGGGCAAGATCTCACCACTTTCATTCCTAATGACGTGTGTTTTTCTTTTCAGAAGAAGCGCATTGTCATTGGGGACACAATTTAAAAACAAAGAAAATGATATAAAAAACGCAGTAGTTGTGGGTGTCGTCAGTGCTTGTGGAAAGAGACACAACCTGAGTCGATGTTGCCGCATGACAACAATTCGAAACGAATGGCGTTGATCATACTCGATTGCCTTCTAAAGTTCGAAATTAGAAATAATAAGTGCTTTGAACAAGCGTGTCATTCTTAGTCGTCCTTTATGGATGAGCTGTTCATTTCCATTCGTTTGTTCGATCGATCATACACACATATCGTGGAACACACCCAAGCATTTCGCCGCTCGTCGCTTAAAACTATAAGAGCCAGTATGACATATGGTGGCACTACATATGAACCCTTATGAATCGTAGTATGTGAGTCTGCTGTGGATGGTTGTCGAACGAACATGTCTTTCTTGCTCAACAACCATTTGTCATCCCGGCGGTCAACTTGCTATTTAGGGAGAAATGATGTGTTATGGAGCTATATGTTTCTATTTCAACAAAGTGTTGATGAGAATGACTCAACTGTCGGATATTCGTACACGATTAGTTACTGCAGTAGCCATTCTTCGTGAATATCGTATCTGACATTAACGGTGCCTACGTTGGGAAAGTAGGTATGGTAGTAGCTCTATTCAACTTGTGCATCATTGCCCATATATATCTCGGAACAAAAAAAAGTAAGGTGGATGAATCTCAGACAAAAAACTTTGGAAGGAGATCGCACTAAACCTCAAGATATCGAAGCAATTACTATATACTTCAAAGTGATGGAGGGTCATTTGCATTTCTGTTTCCCGATGGACGAGAAAGAGGAGGGAAAAGAAGAAAGCTTTATTGTCGCAATTACCGTCATCAGCAAGGGCGATGGAAAGATATAAGTTGGATGCTTTGGAAACATGCTTTTAAATAGTCTATTAAAACAAAAAGCGGATGCCGGTAGTTTCTTGATTTCCTTAGCCATCGATTAAGCAAGGCAAAGAGTATTAAAACAATTTCCACGTATTAAATATAAAGCCGCAGTTGCATGATGGTACAAAAATGAAAAGCAGACTTGGATTTTAGGACCAATATCAGGACCTTTCAAAGGCAGTAGTGTAAATACGATTTATCCGGCGCTATAATGTGTTTTGGGACAGATGACAGACAAGCCCAAGCAGCCAGTATATCATATAGTATAAGCATTTTCTGATACAAATGGTATTGTCTGACGATTCCTCAGTGTTGACTTCCTCCCATCCATCCTTCTGGTTTTCTTAATGACAACACTTTTAAGCAGAACTTGCTGGCTTGGTGGTCTGTACTTAGTACTTATGCCTTTAGTGACAGAACTTTGGGTTTGTTTGCTCTTTTGTAGTTCAAATGTACCATTCAAGCTGCGACGCTTAGGGGTCTTTGGTAATCCGAAATTATTTTGTTTCTTGTATGTGCATTGTAATTGAAGAGAATGCTTGTGATATCTGTAAGTATAGAAGCGAAAAGCATCAAATGCGATCAATAGGATGCAATAGCTGAATTACCGAGAGTCTTCCTTTCATGCAATCTGCTTCCATGTCAGCTAATCCACATATGATAAGGAATCATTCACAAGTTGGCCTGTGTAGATGACAGAGTGACTATAGAGTAGCAATGGAGGATTGAAGTACTGAAGTTTTGACTGTCCCGAAGATATTTTAACCAACTGGGCTCCCTTTTGAGCATAGTTTGAAGATAAGAAAAACATCCGTAGTTAATTAGTATATAACGCTTTGCAATAGCAACTCGTTCTCGCAACTGTTTTGCATGCATCTCACTCAGGATCATTCAGTGAGTGGATAAGAACCAAGATGCTACTAGTTCTGTGATACTGTATGGTCAAGCAAACTTGAATCAAGAAGTGAAGCAGTAAATCATTGTCGTAATCGCCGCGTATTAAATCTGCAGACAACAGGTCCATGGGCCACAGAGTGCATACTCAAAAAAATACATGTTGAACAATCATGTAATGATAAACCTATATAACGTATGAGAATAATACGCAGGAGATCGGATTATAACAATCAGCAGGTAGAGATCCACCATCACTGTCGTACACGCAAAAATCATGCTTTTTCATTCGAGCATATTGGCCAATCCGGGTGAGTATATGCGTTTTGTATCCCTGAGGTGTATATAACACTATTTTTGGCTCACCCAAAATATAGATATCTAAAACAACCTTCGTACTTGAAATTAATCTGTAACGTTTCTTTATACCTGTAGCATATTTGGGCTTGTTGGTTTGTTAAAATTCACCTCTCCATGGACCTTTCGAAAGAAAATCAACGCGCATTTCGATTGCGGCAATACGTTCAGCCGATAAGAGAAATTGGTGTTTGCTATGATACTGTGAAGCCGTGAGAAAAGCGTACTTTGTATGGAAGCTACTAGTTTGCCAAGTTCTCGTTTTCCGACATCGCCATCATCAGAATTCTAACTGTTGAGTGAAGCAAATGACGAGGTAAGATGTACGAAGCAGAAATTGTTTCGTTCAAGCAAACTATGTATGAACTAGTGCCTTGTAACAGAAAGAATGATAATGCGCTGAGAAGAGTTGCGAGATAACAAACATTTGAATTAAAGGGATTTGTGCCGGATCCTGACATTTCAACGTAGTCACATAAATTTCGCATGATTGTTGCCCCCGCACAATATTAAACCGGACAGGTTCGGGATCTATAATGTGTGTTACTTTTTCTTCGACTCCACATACAATATACAACACACACTATGGCACTTGGTGCAGTAGTAAAGCAAGCAGCAGCTAATTCAGCAAAGCAAACATCTAATGCCAGCTCTCGTTTACGTCTGCGGAAAGCAGCATTGACTCTGGTACGTACTCTTTTTTTGTAATCTTTCTCGCTTTCTATTATGGGATTTTCTTTTGATTCATAAGCAAAACACAACCTCCATTAAATCTCTCTTACTCACGTTCAATTGTATATGCATATTATATCAGACCCCGTCAGCAGTGACACGATTGAGGCGATTGACCGATGGACCTACGCCTCAATATCTTCGAGTAGGTGTCAGACAGAAAGGCTGCTCTGGCAACTCTTATATTCTGGAGTTTACCGATTCAAAAGGAAAATTCGACGAAATTGTGCAGCAAGACGGTAAGAGAGAGATTTACAGCAAGTTTTGATTTTAACAAATAGCTTACTCTTGCTGTTACTCCCGAAATGCAGGTGTTACCGTACTGGTAGACTCGAAAGCACTCATTACGGTTCTTGGATCGGAAATGGATTACGTTGAAGACAAACTCTCTTCCCAATTCGTTTTCCACAACCCTAATGCCAAAGGTGTTTGCGGATGCGGCGAATCTTTTGCCGTTTAAACGAAAAACCGATTGCATACCAGCACATATTACATCGACCAGCAACGCAAATTACAATATAAAACGCAACGATATACACACACGACTCCCGATAAACATAACGCATAGCAAACTGGACGATACGCATTATAGATAGCTCTTAATTCTTGCCTTTTTCTTTTTTTTCGCACTCTCATGGACACATGCCTTGTTCGAGAAAAGAGCGCATCATTGATACTACCACCCTCCTCCCCCTTTTTTTTCTCCCTCATCTGTTTGCCCGTGATGTACACAGAAGCAACACAAGCGCATCACATATCATTGGATGTATTATTTAAGCTACAGCAAAAGAAGGAGAAAAGCCAGATTGTATTATAAACTAAAATATACTATAAATTTTGTAAAACAGGGAAATATTACTTTTCAAAGGGCTAAAGCTACAAATGACAGAAGCATGACTTCGATAAGAAGCGAAGAGTACGCTGTAGCAAAGCGGGAATTGGCAGCGCTGGGGCGCGGCAAAGGGGTTGCTGTCACCGTGTGCGTTATTGTGGAAACACCAGTGGTAGGCATACGCGTGGTTGTCAAGGTAGGCGTTGTTATCGTGGTTGGAAGAGGAGTATAAGTTTCGGCAGGTGTGGTATCAGTGTATCCGGGTGTTCCTGTCGGTGATTCCGGCAAAGTATAGGTCGGCGTAACTACTTGCCGGTTCTGCACATTGGGTGCCATCTCGCCCTCTCCTTCTTGCTCGGCGGCAGGTGGAGCGCCAGCTACCTGTCCTACTACAGGTCTCGCTTGTTGTCTGATAGGCGGTTGTGCTGGCGTAGCTGGGACTGGTGCTTCTGCGGGTGCGGGTGCTGCAGGCGCTTCTTGAGCCTGTGGCGGTGGCGTAGATGCTAGTTCCTGGATAGGTGGTGCTGCTTGTTCTTGGGCAGCCGGTGCTGCTGGCGGAGGAGGTGCAGCGGGAGCAGGCTCGGATTCCACTGGCTGCTGGTTAGCCGTTGAAGCAGCTGCTTCTTGTTCGTTTGCTGATTGTTCTTGTTCAGCACCTTGTTCAGACGGAACTCTCCCAACGCCAGAACTACTAGCGGCTTGTTGCAAAGCACCGCGCCAGTTCGAATCGACAGACGACAAAACATCGTCTAGTGGGATATCGCCACGTCTGACTTCAACTCCATTGTTGGTAGTGGAAGATGAGGTGTCAGCAACAGAGATACCCGTATTACCACTGACACTGGACAATTCGTTGGTGGATGCTGCTGCTCTGTCAGTTTCTTGTAAAGCAAATGTGGCTACTACCAGGAGAGAAATTGGGAGGATGAGACGACGCATGTTTTAGAAAAGACGATGTTGCAGTAAAGAAGAGTATGCGGCAATGGTAATTTCACAAAACGGCTGCAATAGCGTCTGGATTGTTTTTATACTTTGCGTCTAGTTGCAAGTGGTTTATCAAGATCATGAGGTTGACACTAGCTATGGTTGATAAAGCTGGAATCGTCTAAGATAAATTGACAAAGGGATGATGCATAAAAAAAGGGTTGTTGTTGGTGGTATACAATGAGTGCAGTGGTAGCAGTAAGTAGAATATAATGTGTGTGTGTGTGTATGTACAGTAAAAGTAAATGCTCTCAGGACGATCAATTGTTTTCCTCTTCCATCATGGCTATGCCAGGAGGCGTCTTTTTCGATCCGACGGCTCCAAAGTCAGGCAAGACACTAGATATATCAACATATGATGGGCGTATCAATCAGCATCAATGAGGTATTATGCGCGTTTTCTCTACGCTCTCGATCCTTACTTTGTCACTGGATCACCATTGAGATCATATTCTGGTGTAACCTCCGTTGTCGGCTTGCCAGTACACCTTTGATTATTATTTCGTGATAACGTTCAGTGAATATGCATGGCAACCCTTCTGTGAATTTTTTCCCTCTCTATAACTCGGCAACTGTCATGCCAGCATTGTAATTGTTCGTTTCTAAGCATACCGTAAAAAGACTCGAACGAAGGGATTGCATTCAATATGTGTGCTCCCGACTTCGCACTGGTATTGAACTAATTCGTAAAGCTGACATTCGTTCCTTTTCGCAGAGGCTGGTTGTGATTCGCCAGAGCTTTTGGTAGTTTCTTTGGAAGAATTCATTCTGATTTGATATGACGTTATGGGAGGAAACGCAGAGAATAGATAGTAAGAGAAAGGCGTTGTTAAAGCAAGATTACACGTACATACCAAACGAGCATTGTGACTGGTTAAACTTTCGTTCCGGACACAAAATGCTCGAGTTCTACTGGCGAGCAACTACCCAGTATTTTTCTTTTTGCCTAAACCAAACGACGTCCGCTATGGCTGCTGCTGCTGCTGCTGCTTCTTTCCGCGCGTTACTAGACCTTTGCAAACGTCGTGGCTTCTTATACCAATCTGCAGAAATCTATGGCGGACTCCGCGGTGCATACGATTATGGACCATTAGGCGTCGAGCTTAAAAAGAACATTTTGAATTCATGGTGGCAACGACATGTTTATTGGCGAGACGACGTGGTTGGCCTTGATACGAGTATCTTGACACCGCACCCTGTATTAAAAGCGTCTGGCCACGTGGACGAATTTACTGACTTGCTGGTTGACTGTATCTTGACCAAAGAACGATTTCGACCTGACAAGGCGCCTGCACTTGAATTTCTACCGACAGACAAAGACAATGTCAGCGGTGGTGGTCGTATACCCGTAGATGCACCAGATAAAGCAACAGCAAAAGCATGGCAAAAGCTAGTTGAGGAACAAATTGCACCTAATATCAAGACGACGCTGGAAGGCAAACGGATTATGTTGCATGTCAATGCGTTTGTGCAACCTGACAGTCAGGGTCAAAAGGGACGCATTGACTTTGCGTCTAAAACAGGTGACTGTTCAATTCCGCTGGATTACAATGGCTACGTCGAACCCAACAGCAACTCACCCTTCCTAACTGCAAGTCGACCATTCAATTTGATGTTTAAAACGTTTTTGGATCCGATCGATCCGATCGACCGCGTTATCCAGACCACCACGCAACAGCATGAAAACAACAATAACAACCTAACCTCCGTACGTGAAGCTGTCGACCAGGTCCTCAGACCATCCACAGTCTACTTACGCCCTGAAACTGCTCAAGGCGTATTTATCAACTTTGAACAGGTGACACGAACGATGAATAAGCGACCGCCTTTTGGTATTGCCCAAATCGGCAAATCGTTCCGTAATGAAATCCGATTAGAACATGGTATTTTCCGGACGCCCGAGTTCGAGCAGCTCGAGCTAGAGTACTTCATTCCACCATGGGAGTCATCGCATTGGTTCAAGTATTGGCGCGAGCAACGGTTCAAGTGGTGGCTCGAGCATGCCTGTCACAAAGAGAACTTCCGTCAACGCGACCACGAAAAGAACGAAATGGCCCACTATGCCACAGGCTGCACCGATGTAGAATATCTCTATCCATGGGGATGGGGCGAGGTTGAAGGCGTTGCGCATCGAGGCAACTATGATCTGACGCAACACATCAAGAACAGCGCCGCCGCATTCGAGGTGGTCGAGGAGGAAGCACGTGTATCGTCACCGCATATCGAAGCCGACGACTGCTTGATCCCAGCAGAGAAGCCTGTGCGTTACGTGCCGCATGTCATTGAAAGCTCTTGTGGCTTGAACCGTGCCATGCTGGCGTATCTCTGCGATGCGTTCCATCAAGTGTCGGAAGGAAACAACAAACCACCGCGCAACATTCTGCGACTGCACCCTCGTCTGGCACCCGTCAAGTGTGCAGTAATGCCCCTCACAGGCAAACCCGAATTCATGCCACTTGCAGAATCCGTTGCCAAGACCTTGCGACGACGTGGCTGGTTTACTATGGTCGAAGCACAGAAACTCAAGATCGGCAAACGGTACTATCGTCATGATGAGATCGGTACGCCTTGGTGTGTCACGGTGGACTATCAGAGTTTGGAGGACGAGACGGTGACCATCCGCGACAGAGATACCGGCAGCCAGGAGAGAATACACTGGCGTGACGTCCAGCGATTTATTAATGATAGATTGATGGAGGATGAGGAGTTATGAAGTTATCCGCATCAGTTGTAATATTAGCCCATGTGATGTATTAGTCTTCTTTGTTTGTACAGTTTATAATTTCTTTGATCATTCTAAAAGTAAAAAAAGAAAGCATTATGATTGCTTATTAGTATGTCGTTAGTATGAAGCTGGTTAAATCCGGTGAATAGGCTTTCCTGTTGCTGTGAGCATATTTTATCCCGCATTAAAGAGGCCGCTACTGTGTGCTTGTATCTGGCTTAAACGTCGGCATTTGAGTTTGCTTGGAATCCTCCTCTTTTCTCACTAACACTATAAAATGTCTGGCGAAAATCCGCTCTTTCACTGCCTTGATCGACTCCACCTCAAAGACGACCAACAACTTCAGGATCGGGCCGAATACTTTCAACGACAACTTGCTGTCAATGTTCCTGCCAAAATCTTTGACAAAGGTCCCAATTGCCGAACGGTCGCTGCGATCCACATGGCGTTCGAAAGGTACCTGTCACCGCGAGCACACAAGCCATTTCATCAACGCGTTCAATTGCTCAATTTGCAAACTTTGACCTATTTGCAAAATCCAATTTAACGTGTAGTTTATCACGATCGGGTTGGGACAATAGTCTAGCAGCACAGTTAGCGGGATGTCCCAAACGAGCATACGAAAATACAATCAGCGTTGTCCGCAAAACACTGCAACTACAACCGACCGTTACGTTTGAAAGTTTAGGCGTGACCTTTGGATGCACAACAATGATACCGCACGTTCAAAAGCTATGGACTTCATTTTCAACGGCGTATGTCTCGAAAATGGGAGAAGCACAGCGCAGGACAGCACAAGATGAACTTAACCAACCAGCATGGAAAGGCGCAGTATTCTACTCTTGCGCGAAAGCGTTTGGTGTAAGCAGAATATAAAACTATGTAGTCTCGTTAAAAAAACATTGAACGTTTTTGGATTGACGTACTTTTGTCAACAGGAAAGAATAGCAAAAAGCAAGTTACAAGAAATGTGTGCATCCAATCCTACTGAGTTCAACAGATACCTCAAAGCGGTATCTGATGTTTCTGATATGGAACTCAAAGAACTGAAAAAAGGATCCACTGTTGCATCACGGCCTCGGCGTAAAAGAAAGGGAGAGACAGAAGATGACGATGGCGATAAAGAAGAAAAGGAACGGGAACAACAAGATAATGCAGAGAATGGGCCGCCCACGAAGCGCCCACGACGAGGACCAACTGCAGCAACAAAAGCAAAAGAAACTGAATCCACATCAAAAAAACGAGAAAAAGCAGCAAAAAGCAGCAATAAAAAAGCAGATCCAGTGTTACCTTCACGAGACGAAAAGAAACACGTACCCGTCTCCGGCATTGTGTCACTGATTAACCGTCAAGATTACAGGGACACAAAGCGCTATAGAGACTACATGGAATGGAGCAAGAGTCTCAAGACGCGTCTTGAAAGCACATAAATCTCTACTACTATTCTCCTCATTAGCATCTACCCTGGCATCATTCGCATTTCAACATCAGTTTTTTTACACGTAAACTGCTATTACAACCACTTCCTTCTTTTACTTCACGCATCCTTCTTTTTCCTGCTCCAGTATCCATCGTCACTCTCGCATAAGTGTACTGTAAAACAGATATATGATAGATAATGTATAACAGTTACAGTTGATTTTATTTCATTTTTATATAAAATATGGAGTTTCTCTGTCTTTGACAGATAAATTGATAGTAAGATGTCGGTTTGCCCGTTTCCCTTTTCCTGGAACAACTTAGAGGCAAAGACCGAGCAGACCCATATAACTAATGATGATTTGAAATGCGTTAGTCTCTGTTCACTGAACATCATTATTCCCTTCTTGAACTGTATGTAGACTTACTCAAGATGATCGGCCATGTTGGTAAAGAGAGGAGTAGAGTTAGCGCAATCAGGTGTCTCAAGACCGTTTTCGCATACTTGCATGGTGTCATCGCTGCGGATCCAGTATTCCTGTAAACAGTGGCAAAAAGAATAGCTTAGCAACACACTAACTCGAGATATAAACCGTCCATTCTGGAAACAAGATTTGTGATGTCTAGCTCACCTCTCCGGCATGCATGAATCCCATTGTGGTTGAGGGAACATGGGGAATAACTACAAGTAATAATCGTTATAATGTGTTTCTAGCGAGCTAAGATATCAGAGAGGAGAGGCCGGATACGAGTGCGGAATAGGTTAAAACTTACGATCACGCTTGTTAGTGAGACGAGTGTAATAGATACCAGTGTCGATAATGTAATTGGCGAATGCGGTATTACCAACACGAGGAGCACCTGCTGTGTGAATGGAAATCTTATCAGCAGGAATACCTCGTTGATGGAGATCAAGACCACATAAGAGAGAAGTAGCACCACCAAGCGAATGACTGCATTTAGATATATTGAGCGATGAATTTAGCTTCGGACGTCTAGCATGTTTGTATCGCTTAACATAGTAAGCTTTTCTTGCTTCTTATTACCCAGCAGTGGCAACCGAGTAGTCGGGGTATTGTTCAAGCTGGTCAAAGACAACAGCAGTAAGTTCGTCAGCGACATCTTCGTAGCTCTCATAGAATCCTAAAAGATATATACACAATACGATGAATGGTAGTCAATATACATCTCTTATTATAATTTTCCATTTTAAACTGTTTTGCATTGGATGTAACATACCGTTATGGACACGACCACCGGCGGGGTAATTAGTCAGCGTGGCATCCAAGTTCTGGAAAAAATGAAGTTATTATATGGTTATGAACATAAGTTATAACCCAACATTTCAACCAAGTAGAACCACTTACAGCAGCCCAGTTTTGAAGGGACGCGGAACCTATAATTATTGCAAATCATCAAGTTAATAGATATCCAAAAGCCGCTTGATGCTGGAAGCAGTGACAGCGACAGGTAATATAATCAGTTGCAGGTTCTTAATATACCTCTGAAAACGGCAACAATGGTCTTTGATTCATCATCGCGAACCACCATAGCGTTCGTATCGTGAATAAGCGTATCAAAGGTTTCGATGATCTCGGTATGACGGACATCACCACAGCGTAAGCACAACGCCCAAGTTCCACTCATTACGCTCGAGCAGTAAGCAGCACCGGCCAAGGTCATGTAGTAAGTAATCATTTCTTCTTCCTGAGCGGTTGGTTCACGGACAGCGGCAAGGGCTACTGCACGGGTGCCATTCAAGGCAGCTTCAACAGAATCAGGATAATCGGTTGTATTGTATGCCAATTCGGTATCACCATAGGTTTCCGTACCAGACGGAAGAGGACCATTGGTCTCAATAGCATCAGCCTCAGGGTCAGCATCTTGACGCTTCTTGTTGACAGGAATGGCAGCAGCAGCCAAGGCATAGGAAAGGATTGTCAATGGGAGAGCCAGCTTCATCTTGATTATTGAGCTCGGGTTTGGATTTGGAGAGACTGATATCACTTGTTGGAAGATGACAGTCAGGCTCGTAAATTGTAAGGTCCTATTTATATTGTTTGACGTTTTTTTTCCATCGCTCGATATTTCTTCAACGAAAATCAAGAAGGAACTCAAGATATGAATGTTCCACATATCCGCATTGTAAGCTATAGCAAAGAATATTAAGTTTCCCTTTGAAGAAGAAGTAATTGATAAGAAACGATTTATGCAAACGCGCACACATGCTTTGCGTGTGTCTCTACGCGTACACGCGCATAGCCGCTGGGATGCCAGCATATTTTTTGTGGCATAGTTGCTAGATTTGGTTATCGTGGGTAAAATAAAAATGCATCGCGTAAAGAGGATCAGCGTTTGTTAGTGCGTGGATTGGCCATTTCCCCAGGGGGTAGCCGGTGGAAGCAGTCCAGGAGGCAGAGAACCCCGGATTTGAGTTTTTGTTGTCAGATCGGAAAAGTGGACTCTAGGATGATCATAATCGTTGTCTTATGGGACAACAGAAGGCGAAGAAAAAACTCGTGTGTCCGATTGAGATCTTGTGGGTGTGAAACATGCACAAGCAATTAATTAAGTATTACGAACTGATCGTGTATGTTATATGTAGCTAAAAGGATAGTATAATACATCGATTATTTACACAAAGCACCTATTTAGGTAGCTTCGTTGTACCAGCCTCGGATGTTTCAATCAAGGACTCTCTTTCTTTTGTCGATGCTTCCGGTATGTTTGCTGATCTCTATACCGCAGCCAAAAATGGTTAATTTATGCAGCCTGCTAACGCAGACAATTGTATCTGACCACAATATGTTGGATAATGTATTAACTCAAAACGAGTCTGAGAGAATTGATCATTGACATATTTATTATTACTCGAAGTTTTTCTAACTTTCTCATAATTTTCTCACTCTCTCCTTTACTGATTACAGGATTTTCACTAATGGTTGCCACACCTTGATTATCAACTTGGCGTGACACCCATTTCCATTTGGCTACCGGGGAAATTTCAACTTGGCGCATGATGAAAATCAAAATGGCCGACGATGTTGTTGCATCAGATGTAATTCGTGTACCGAAATATTGGTCATTAAAGCTAGGCACGTATTATCTTCTATACATAAGTATTATGTAATGGATATATCACAGCAACAACAATAGTAAGTATCTATAGAATAACAGTCATAAGTCGGGCACAAGTCATTCAACGAATCAAATGGCTTGTAAAAGACGACAATGACGAACAGCGGATACAATAAAAAACCTATATCAGCAAAAGTTTTCAAAAAAAAAGTGTAAGTAGCTTTTAGTGAGATATATAATGATTGCCTATATTGCTTTTTTTATTTTGCATGTGCAAAAAAACGGATGTTGTATATATTGTATATGCATAGAAGTGATGATACTAAATTAAAATGTGTGTGTCATTGGATAATTGATAAAATTGTTGTATGGAATAAGATGCGGAATAATTGAAATTATCGGAATGGTTGTTATGATAGTGATAATTGTAACAAGATGTGGAGGAGGAAGATACAAAAGAAGATGCAAAGATGAAAAAAAGAAAGCTTATGCTCATGTTATAGCCAATATGACTAATGGATAACAGATGTAACCAAAGGTCCAGAAGGCTTGTTTACATTAACGCGTTCTTGTAAGAGTTCTCTTTGAATCTCTTGAGTATACGAGATCAACCTGTAAATATATATTAGTATGAGATTTAAGTAATTTGACTGAACACTATCATCCGAATCCCACTGCCTCAACACTTGCATATAATGCTTCTAACAGCGCTAAGTATTCTAAAGAGGAGTAACCGATCATTCCAAGTGGTAGGGATTTGAGCAGCTCTGACCTGGACGTGTTTCCATCTGTCTTTATCAACCAAACTGGTCTTGAATAACGCCACATTCGTTTTGGTTACTTGGATACCATATGTACTAAATTTCTTGAATGTCTCCCAATGTTGCATTAATACCATAATGAGATGCTTCTTTTCGTAACGCGGCGACATTACATTCAAGAATCTTGATAGTATCCTCGATAGTATGAGTCGCATACTCTATCATCATCCCACTGTTTTTATAGACTAAGCAAGATAGTTAATAATGATTTTGTATCTAGTTGAATTATTTATTACCTAGATGATTCGACGACTACTAATTTAAGATCGTTCTGCGTTTTCAAGTAACGTAATGCATCAATGTTTTTTGCTGCTTCGGTTGGTCGACCATCGTAAACACCTGTGTTCAAGTAAAGCGATTTCGTAGACTTATATTCCACTTCACACCTTTAATGAAAATCCTGTATAATGCTCCGAGTTCATGCATTTTGCAAGTTACTAAGTTTTTTATCGCCATATATGGATAATGAAGCAAAGAAGGTTTCAAACGATATATTGACAAAATGCAATACTTTTGATTCTAATTAGATAACTATAAACTGATATAATATAGATTGTTGCGTGGCAAGATCACTCATATTCTATACCGTAATATAATAGTGGTCTTCAACAATGCTTTCATCGATAAGCTCATATCGCTCATCTATGAGTGAGTTTTAAAAAATGTTCATGTAAGTAATTTTCATTGCTCTCCGGCAAATGTAAGATATTGCTGTATTTCACCGCGGGTGTAAAAAAGATCTTATTGTGGCACGTTTGTCAATCAGTGTACCGTGTAATCGACTGTGGTGTTACATACACTTGTGTAAGTTTTGACGTCTAACCCCACTGCGTAGACAAACAGGAGCTTTTACAGATGAATCTTTTAAAATCTATGACATTCAAAAGCGTGTTCTTTCACTTTAGTCATTCCCATCAACGCCATATACGGTTGCTTTTTGGTACATTTCTTACTGTGATATCTTATACTAGCAACAGGCCTAAAAATTTACAGTTAGCAAAGTGTACAATGGTACTTTTTTTAGCCACTCTGTACTGTGACTCAACTGATTCGCCAGGCAATCAGAGCTAATACGTATCACGTAGGTTAACCGCTTCTGTCCTCCTAACCTAGGTTTTTTTGTTAAAGCGAAGTTTGGTCTGCATCGTTAATATTAGCCAGTTCTATCAAAATAATGTCTTTTTGCTATTAGTAAAGATCATTTGGGATCACATTATACCGCTGCGGAACGCATACAGTTGACTGAGAATCAGGAGTATGATGGATAATTATTTTCTCACCATCATTCACACACATAGAGATGGAGTAATGATGTCGTTACATCACTTACGATGTTTGTAGTACCGTGGTACAACATTATTACTCTTCTCAATATCGCTTAGACTCTCTTACATTTACACATACTTTTCCTCATCGAGGAAAAATGTATACCAGTAGCAGCATTAGCATTAGTGACGCGCGAACGCAGGTTTAACGCTGACAAAAGTCCAGGTACCAAGAATTCGGAAAAATAATATTGACCGCACCATTTAACTTCTTAAAGGTAACAAATGATATCCCCACCGAACAGATTTTCAACGATCTGGAGCTCATAGATGTGAGACAAAAAATGATTTTCGCTGTAATTTGTGGGGAGGTAACATGAAAAGGTGATCTGCGCATAAATCTAACAGATTTTGATCGAAGAGATCTGAATCGTTGTGTGGCAGTATCATAAATCAACAATAGACATTTTATTAAAGCATCCGGGATATGATAGGTAAAAAAAATAATCGCAAAAACGGAACCACAGTTTTACCACGCATACGTGTCTGCTTCATGTACTACGGACAATAAAGATATGTGGAATCTTGGAAAGTTAAAAATGCTCAGCAATTTATTTCGAGTGCAAGGTATCATCATTGAGGGACGGGTTATATATTTAAAAAGCAATTAAATCATAGAAGATTTTATCACATTTCTGACGGTAAGATTGTAATCTCTACTACAAGGAAACACTTATTTTCTTCTATGATTTGCACCGACAACGCAGCTGGTTGTCTTAATGATTGACATGTTAAGCCATTTTTGAGCTACCGTGAACCGTTGCTATATGTGCACATTGCTAGAACGCGAAAAGGTTTTATATGTATAATTGCTTGGTTCGTTAGTCTATAAAGCATACGTACGTAGAACATGTTTAATAGTTTTTTTATATCTTACAAAATTGACCCTTTCAATCAAGAGCAAATAAGCCGATATGGGTTTGAGAGTATAGGGATAAGTAGAGTTTTAGTTAACGGTTGCCTCGATTTATAAAGTATTCTCAGCTCTCGTTCATAAAAGGCAAGTGTTCTCAAATTTTATGTAGCGAACCGTGGCAGTAATGAGCAATTGAAATTCCAAATGGCAAAATACCCAAAAAAACCCAACTGCTTTTGCTACATCACGCTTGTTGGCGCTATATCTCATGTTAACAAGACGTTGTGTAGGTAGTATAAGAACGGGTAATATATGTGATAGTAAAATAAATGTGTACTGTATAGGGCATTTATTTTTGGCTTTTTTTATAAAAGAATATATTTTGACTTGTAAGACTAACTAGATAAACTGACAACAGAAAATGTCCATTTTCAAGCTATAGCGAAAATACGCACCCATTGCAGTAATAATGATTTAGTTGATAGAAGCTGATAAATAGTAACATCACTTTGATTGGCTAGAAACTAAAGTTTCTTTGATTTCTAGAGGCAAATACCCGTGCTCATATCAAAGTATCTAAAAAGTATCATAAAGAGCAGAAACAATTGTTAGTATAATGAACGAAAAGAAGATTACACAAAGTGTTTTATAATGTCAGAATAAGCATGAAAACTATGAAGAGTTTACTTACGTAGTATGATCGACAAAGCTTGTCAAAGTAGCAACGCTGTTAGAGCAGTCAGCAGTTTCGATTCCGTTAGGGCAGACCTCTAGTTATTAGAAAGTTAATATTAATAGGTGGCAAGTAGTAATTATAGGAAGGGCTAGAATACGATTTTTTTTCAAAGCGAAAATAAAAACTGACACGGAGAACGAAGAAAAAGTGAACTTGTACTTACGGACTTTGCTGCTTAAAGGAACATCCCAGAACTCCATGCCCGCGTGAAGGAAGCCAGCAACAACGGAGGGCACATGTGGCACGGCTGTAAAATAACATCATTACACCAAAAAAAACTCTATGGTGAGATGTTTTCCCTCTTCCCTAAACTGAATTAGTATAACAAGCCGAAGACTTACTGTCACGTTCGTGAACTGTTCGCTTGTACGGAATTCCAGTATCTACAACGTATTTAGCAAAAGCCGCATTGCCTACGCGAGGTTGTCCTAATAAATTAGATTAAAAGTTAATGATATGCTAGATATAAGCTCATATATTTATTTTAATGTTGCTTTCTATTAAAGATTTCATTATTGAATCTATATGAATAAGTAAAGTAGAAGTATATACCAAAGGTGAAAAGCTCAATATTCGAGACGCCTTGTTGATGCAAATCTAAAGCACACAGGAGCGCAGTGGCACCACCAAGAGAGTGGCTGTGAATTTAGTAAGTATTTATAATGCAAATTAGTTCTTGGTACAAGTTGAAAGCATTTCAATCTTTGTCGTTACCCTGTAACAGCAACTTTGTACTCTGAATGAGCATTCATCTGGCTCTTCACAGTCGACATCAATTTTGATTGGACTTCGGTATAACTGGCGAGGAAGCCTGTGTGAACGTATGCAGTCAAGGATGCATCGGGGTAGGGAACGAGAGTGGCTGTTAAATCCTGTTGATATAGGCCAGAATAATGAGAGGATTGAATATGCATGGGTTATGGCTTTTAATAACAACTCTTCATTAAGTAGGTACACACACAGCTATTTAGCGTACTTACAGCAAGCCAATTTTGAATTGAAACGGAACCTATTAACGATTATAAAGACATCAGCGATGAAAATAACGATTATACACCGTAGTAAAATTTAGTTCAACTGGATTTGATACAACACTGTTCCTAGCTTAGTAACAAAAAGAAATCAAATATACCTCTAAAGACTATATAAATTGTCTTTTCAGAATCACTTCTAGCGATCAGGACATTGGTATCGTACACAATCGTGGTAAAGGTATCCACAATCTCCAGATTATTCGTTTTGTCGCAATTAGGGCAGACCCAGGTACCTCCGGGAATCACACCAATACAGTACACATTTGCAGACAAGGCACTGTAATATTCAAGCTCTGCAATTTCTTCTGCCGTCGCATCGCGGACGTCAGCACGCTCTTCAAGAGAACGGCGGGTGTAAACCGGAGAGGCGAGGACAGTGAGAGGCATAAAAAAGTAAGCGAGGAGCGTTACAGACAAGGTGACCTTCATAATAATCGTACAATTCTTTATGAGTATAAAAAATCAAGTAGTGTTGTGTTTTCTGTTGGCTAACTCCCCGTCGACAACAATTGCATCGGCTTTTATATACTAATTGTATCTAAATAGAAAAAATCAGATACGTGATGACAGTACGTACATCTTGTTCTTTCACTGATCTGTCGGCGAATAACACACGCATAATCGATAAAATGGCAGTGGTTTTTCCCTTTGTGTACGGTAATACACTTTTTTGAACTGAGGTAATTTATCCGTTCTTTTGTTTCGTGAGTAAGGTTTTTGGCGGGTCACGTAAACGGTAATACGTTGGCACACAATTTTTCCCTTAACAAAATAAAGGGCGATTAGTCTTTTTTCTATATAGTGATATTATAGGTATACTATGTACAGCATCTCTCTTCATTTAAAATTGTACTTTAACGGGCAAAATAATTACCACAGAATGTTTGCAAGCGTTTCCCACACTTCTTTACTTAAAATACTAATGAATTATTTACAGCTCGTTTCAAATAGAATTGTCTTACGGTCCACCAACTGAAAAATGGAAGTGAACATGTTTCTTAATATTACGTTAGCCAAAATCCGTATGGTTCAGCGTAACTGCGACATTGTATCCTTAGAATTTATGCGGACGACTTTACATGTAAGTAAAGCATTGTGTTACACCAAAAGAAAATTGGCTCGATTTGGTGAAAATCATGTTCTGAGGTACGGATCACTTCTGTTCGTAAATGTGAAACCAACTTACTGTACGTCAGTTCGTTTTACTGTTTCTATCACACACGAACACAAAGAGTATGATATAAAAACATTCCTAGTAGTAGAGAACTAGAGTGCGTGTATTTCATTCAGTAAATGCATATCATACCAATTATCGATGTTTTTTCTGCATATTGCACATGAATGACTGTCCTATACCAATCTGCTAGATTGCTTGTCATTAAAAGCAGCTGGGATGAGCTTATTGTAGCAAGTGGTTAGGCTGTTGCTGTTTGCTATCTGTGTGTGCGGCCATGGATTTCCTCTGTTGACTAGTGCTATTATGCCCTTAGTGTAGTAGCCACAGTGTAAAGTTGCTGTTACACGACATCTTTCTTCCTTGGGAGGCTTTCTTCAGTTTGTGGATAGGCTTTTGCGTATATCACGTAAACAGTATTACTATCTCGGTTCATTTTTCCCAGAATAATGTAAAAATTACCATATGCTAAGTTCTTATATCACTGACACATGGCACATCCCCGTCCCTCATCTCATCGGTGCATCTTCATCAAAGTGGTAAATTTAACCGAATTTACATATGTGACGTAGCTTAGAAATGAGAATCATAGATTAATCTATAGAAGAGAAATTAGTACCATTTAGTCAGTATTTTCGTACCTTTCGAGCACATCAAGTTCATCTTTTTCCTAATATGATAATACATTACCTTTTCATCATGCATGTATAATAGACCGATTTCTTTTTATAAGTAAGCCGAACCGCGGTATGATGTTGGTTCCGATGACATACGCTTTTAGGGTTTTGATTTGTTACACATTAATGTACTATTCCTGTTCCGATTCCTATCACATCACATAATTGAAAACACTTGTACATCTAGGTGATTATGGTGATCCTGCTTTAATCCTTTCTGATGTTTGACAAATCCATTATCATATTTAGTAGTTAACGTAGTTAGCATATATATGATAAAAGTAACAGCAGGATTTCGTTGTCTCATCTGAAACTTTTTATTGCAAAGATCTGGGAAAAGGAAAGTTTAAAAGGACTATGTAACATAAAGAACCTTTCAAATAGGAGAGTACGATCACGAGCTAAAAATTACTGTAGGATGTCAGACGCTTGTTGTTTTAGCTTTTGATTCGTGGAACCCATCGTCATTTGCGACGTTGTAATATAAACATAAAGTATATTATATCAGGTAGTAATGCTCAGAATGCACATTGTAATATGCGCCTGTCACCCCAAACAATTTGAGGCTCGGTATTATAGCGAATTAAAAAAATCAGTACTTATGGAGTCTCTGCTAGCAGCGATTACGATGTTTTAATGTTTGTCAAACATAGTGCATGCTGGAGGGAATACGTCCACATCATTTACCACTTGCATAGAGTAACGGAATAGAGCGACTACATATGTCAAGTAGGCATGCAATATGAGCTGATGTTCAATAACTATAGCGAGACACGAAAACATCCAAAGTTAATGCTCTTCTAACGAGATTGTGTACGACTATTGATAGCATAGATCAATATATGTTTGAATTTGTATATGTATGTGTATTTTAGGTAGTAACGGTAAGATTTGATCTGAAAGCGCCCTTTTCAAAAAAGTAGTAGCAACTAGAAACATATGTAGCAAAGACATGAGCCACCATATACAACGGAGATGTGTATCAATTGGATATATATGGTACTTATTTTACTGTACCCCGTATCAATATTGAAGGCGCAACTACCTCCCACTTTTATATAGCAACAGTGCAAGATTAAATGCGAAAAAAGCATTTAATTAAACAATTTGCAATTGCCGGATATACTTGAAGATCCTTTCACTCCATCTTACACTAAAAAAGCTGTTTTCCAGTAAGTGATAAGTATTGATTTGACTGTAAATGGCATATATGATCAGTAGCTTACATTAATCATACCAGGCGGCTTTAGTAAGACTATGAAGAGTACATTTACTGAGTGGGAGAAAGTCATTTATTAGTTACGATAGTAGGCAGCGATCGAGATAATTGGCTATTGTAAACAAACAATAGAAATGTTGGCGCGGGTGTGTAAGCACTTCGATCCCTCCTCGTTGTTATGGTATGCCGTGAAAGTGTGGTTGCAGTAGTGTTAATGTAAAATTAGAAAAAAAAAGTAGTATACCAACCAATAGACAACAGTGGGCTAATGTAGAAATCGAGCGGTTTTCACCCTCGTCTTCCTCTTTATCGTCCCGGTTTGCCACTTGTTTACTTTCTTGCTGGTACCGACAAGAAGTACTGTACATACGCAATAGGTATGGCTATACATGATTGACTCTTGGAACCACGGGGTAGATAGCCAGATTTCTGGTTTCAAAAAAGAATGTTTCAATTAGACGATCATTACAAACTCTACGTTATGTCAGACAAAAAGTTGATATACATAATAGCGATTTTCCGGCAGCAACAAAACAGCGAAAAGAATTGAGCGCGGACATACGGGGCCGGACTGGGAGTTTGATAAAATAAAGTGTTATATGGGCCACACTAGAAGTACTGGTAGTGTGTGTGTGTAATGTACATCAATGATCTTCAGGGGCAGTCAAAGCAAGGAGTGATCCGCTCAGGCTGCAGACATCACACACGCATTCCCTAGAAATTCTTTAAAACGATACCAAATTAGGCGAATGTGAGGCTTGCCACGCATGAACCTGCTGGCTTATTTCGGCGATATGCCAGAAAGGGATTTAGCAAGTCCGAATAGGTTTATATGCAGATGACTAAATTACACAAAGGCACTTGTCTTCTATTAGTTATCCCTTAAAACTCACGAATGGTGTGTGGATTATGTGGATGCTGCTTCCCAACAAGGATGCCTCCTGGATACACAACACCAAGCAAGCTTACATATATACATATATATTTATATTACTACTTTGACTGCGCGCGCACTTTTGGATGTTGTGAAACAAAACAATGATGACCTCGGGGTGTAAACCTTTAATAATCAGTGATATCACCGTCATCAGCAGAAGTGTCTTAAGTGTACCTAGTATACATTATGCTTTCAAAATAGGAGAAAATACGGTAAAATTTGCAAAGAAGAGGACAAGAATTTCAATGTACATGCGAAGGAAAAGAAAATTATCGAACCTTAAATGGCAGCAGAAGAGGCATTGGTGTTTTTACTAAGCAATACATTCTTGGATGTACATAATGTGCATAGTAGCATATGCGCATGGATGTATATCAGGTGCAAAACCATTATACTGACTCCTATTTCTATTCTGTTCTAGACGAATGGAGACTAGATAAAATAATAGCATCTTCAAAAGCCGAAATAATTGGAAACAGGTATGTGACAAAGAACGTCATTCACAATTTCATGCATTGATATTTTTAGCCTCGGCGCGAATGTGTGCTTAGATGTGGTATGTACTAGTATGCAAGGTGTAATGCAGTAAGCAGAATTATGCGGTGTGATCTTTTCTTGCAGGGAGCACAAAAAAAGACAGGATTAGAACAAGACATTATGCTTGAGCACGTCCTTGACATATTTTATTGTACATAGAAATGTAGTATCTTTTCTACTCAGAGTTTGACACGATTTAATATCAACTACTACAATTATGTCGCTGTTTGCCATGCACTCACCAGATATAAAATACATGACAAAACGTGGTTCATCCTTACCATGTTTTTTCCTTGTCCGTGGCTACTTTTTTTGCTCCTCTTTATTCCTCGTGTCCACAAGACAGCGACAACAGCAATACACAACATCACATAATAAACCATTAGATCTACACCTCAAGCGAGATTTCTTTATCCGACAGTATGTAGTAACAGCATCGTCTAAGCACGTACTATCCCGCCGACAAAGAAAGAGAGACCAAGAAAGAGTGAAAGACAGGGAGTGGGGAGAAGGAGAAGAAGGAGAAGCGAAGATATTACTAGAGGAAGACCTACGGTACTACAGGAGAAACGCCATACCACGTTGCTGAAGGAAAAAATGAATATGTAAGGACAGCGTGCGTGCAGGATCAAGATATGTGCTCCCCTATGTTACGGGAAAAGAAAGAGAGAAGATGAAGGAGAGCTTAACATATCGCTCAAAAAAGGAAAAGAGAGAAAGGGATGCAGGTTCATCCTCCTCACATAATAACACATCAAAGATCCTCGCTATGACGCGCTCGATGGGTAAACCACAAAATGGGAGACAGACGGAGAAGGCAAGAGAGAGCATGAATAACTTACCCTTCTACGCACAGATACCCATTGCCTACTGCTGCTACTTCTTATTTGTCTACTGCTAATACTTTTGCTACTATTCAAAGTGGTAACGTGGTTGAGAAAAGCAAAAGTGCCCAGCACGTGGGTCTACTATATCCAAAGGGGTCGAAGCTTTTCTCTTTGAAAAAGGCTTTTTTTAGAGATGCGCTCATAGACTGTCTCTATCTATCACTTCATCTCCAAAAGGTAATGGAGCTACATTGAAAGAACAGCAGCAACAAAGTTCGTCAAAAGCACTGTGCAGAGCCAGGACTACTACTAGACATGGTAGTATGTTTGCATAGTGATGCTACTAGCATATCCTTCCCCAATAATAGCGATTGCTACTAAAGAGAATCTTCCAAAAGGAGGTCATTAACTTTGTCTTGGACATACAATACTGCTGCTGCTGCTATGTTGTAAAATAATGCACGGGTCAGAAGGGAATCAAGATTTTTCTTTTTTTCGTGGCCCCTGCTAGCGGCAGAAAAATCCTCCTCTCTCCCCTTTTGTTCGTTTTTATTTGATAGACACAAACGAGCAGCATAAAGCGATCCTGACATGATTGTACTTTCTATTTGAGGATCACTTAAATCTGAAAAATTTCCTCAAAAGTCATCGAGTCCACTATTAATGCCGGGCGCACACACCTACTTACCCACCCACCTACCTACCTACCTGCGTACATACTAAATACGTTCGCTCGCTCAACACAAAGTAAAGAAACGGATGCACAGCACATATCACCAATACTCAGGGTCAATCTTTATTTCCCTTCACCCACATCCTCTTGTACCCACGCGACTCAGCCGCTCGACTGCAGCAACAGCCCTACCAAGATGCTGCTATTCTCATTATTGTTGTTATTCTTATTAATTGGTACAAGATCCTGTATGTTTTTTTTCGCACCTTGCCGAAGAAGAACAGTATTGCATATTTGCATGTCCTTCTTCGATGTTTTATTACATTACCCCCCAGCTCTTTCGCTCTATTTCTCTCAGTCCACTGTAATGTTCTTTTGCTCTCGCTCGCACGATCTTTCCATTTCCCTCTATTTGTCTGTTTTTACTAATCAACTCTGGCTTTCTCTCTTCTACCCCCCGTTCTCCTATACTCCCTCTTTCTTTTAAGATTCTTTCGAGCCCTCACGCCACTCGTTTGTATAATCTTTTCTCTTTTCCTCTTCCTTCGTTTGCATTCACATTTAAATCGTGCTTCTTTTCTTTTTGCTTTCCTTTGTACATCTTTTTTAATTCGCTAAACTTTACTGCACACACCAACTCTTTGTTTATTCTATTTTGTTTTAAACCCTAATCAAAAAGTATCGTCACTACTATACCTACTTACCTACCTACCTACATTATACAGCAATGCCAACAAATGAAACATTTCACGGTTTTGTGGAAACCACCACAGACACCCTGCTAATCTTTGAAGCATGTCGTCGAGGCATCTTTCCAAAAATCAATCGTCGTTTACAAGAAAGAGAACGAGGTGCAGTGCAGTCGGGCACTGTGTTTGTCTTTGACGAACGAGAATCAGGTAAATAGCATTTTCTTCGTCATTCTTAATATACCATCCATAAAGCGATCAAACAACATAATATAGTTTGTTAACGTCTTTCTTTTCAAAATTGAAAACAATAACAAAAAGGCATAAAACGTTGGACAGACGGGTTTGTTTGGAGCCCCTCCCGCATCCTCGGCAACTTTCTGATTTATCGTGAACTTGACGGACGCGATTCGACGACCGATAAGCGACGTGCCAATGCTCACCATCGGGCAACAATGCCTGCTGTACCTCCTGGAAGCATGGCGTCGGGATACAATTATTGCCAAGTCAATCAAGAATTCGAAGACGACAGAATGGACTTAGGAGCAGATGGCACGAGCACCACCGCCTCGGCGGTTGATCGGAACCGCGAGCGTGCATTGGTTGGATCGCTAACAACGTCGTACAACTTTAAAAAAGGAGGACTAATTAAGAAGACGATGAGCATTGTCGTAAACGGGTCACCACAGCACCTTATCAGCTACTATACTAAAGAAGATGTATTGAACAACCGACTACAAACGCCTTCTTCGATTCCAGAACTTGCTTCACTTGAAATATCACCAGACTTGCTCTTGCGCCAAAGCTTCCGTATCCCTCCTATGGCCGAACATACAGACATGTTTGATAAGATGGAATTTTCGCCACGGTCACTTGCCTTGTCTCCTTACCCCATGCCTAGTATGTGTTTTTCTGAAACCTTTTTCCTTCTAATTATATCCTTTTTTATGCATTTCCAACAGCCGCATTACCGAGTGTCACTTGCTACGACACTAGTGATATCTAACCGATAATGTTGATTTCACCAGGGCAACAACTACGCAGGCGTGCTTCAGAGTACTCAGAGCCAACGTACTCAAGAAAATCCTCCAAAACAAGCTTCGATAGCGGCGTGCGAGCAATGACGTTGAATACATACGATAATAACGATGTAGGAGTGCCCACTACTGGTGATATGGCGCTTTCACGTGGCAGTAGCGTTGTGAGCAATAGGGGCCCCATGGTACGATATAACACGGCTCCTGAACAGCATGAGCTGACTCAAGTATGTGATCCAATGGTCGCCATATCGAAATGCACGCCAATGATGCCGCTGGGTTATCCTTCAGCCGTAGCAGATATTTCGTCACCGCGACAGCAGTCATCTACGGTGTTCATGCCTTCACCCACTGTCACCGACCCACGTCCTACATCAACCATAGGCCATCAACAGCAACAGCAGCATTCCAGCTTGCCTTATCACTTGCAGGTACCAGTAAGATCATCAAGACAAGTTTCGTTCTCAATGACAGATGGTCCAGCAAGCACGTCACCTCCACCATCCCCATATAATCATTATGGTCGCCCTATCCCGCGAAAGTCATCTCATGATCAGCAACAGCAGCAACAACAACAACAACAACAACAACAGAACGATTACTGGCAACAGACACATCATCAACCACAGCGAGCAAGAGACGATGCCGTCTATCGAGATACTTCCGAGCAGCATTTCCCATCACACCCACCTGCTACTGAAGGATATCACAATATTCCACCACAACAAGAGCATCAGCCGCAAGGACCGGTTTCTGCACCACTACCAACACAATCGCCAGTGCCGCCTCAACAGCACAGCAATATGATGATATTCTCCCAGCAGCAGTCGACTCCAGTTGCATTGGAGGCTACTAAGGTTATAACTTCACCGCCAGCAGTTATTGACCCCAAACCGCATATGGTGTACACAACAACTCCTCAAGTTCACCATCCTTTGGCTGCTTCCAAGGACTTTCATCATCATCACCATCCTCACCATCCCCATCCTATGCAGCAACCCACTAGCCAACTGGAGTACTATTAAAATATGGGCAACGATATCAACAACAGCCATTCTATCTGCTCAAGCACACACTCTCTCGCTATACCTGTCTTTCTCCCTCTTTCTTTTATCTTGTTTTAACGTTACCCTTTGCATAATCCCTCCAATTACACCTACCACAACAACATTTTTGACACTCTCAGCCTCTCACATGCATCTCTTTTCTGACTTTAGTTATTACTCTATTATTATTTTCTTTTTTCTTCTTTATTCCTTGTTGTCTATGCGCATCCTCATATTACGGTTTCTCACTTTTTTAAGCTCACATTTTCTTTTTTGGGTTATCTTGCGTTTGCATTTTTTCTGTAAAACTTCTCTCTTATTCTTTTTTTTTCTATCTACTATCGATTCATCGTCTAGCACAGCAACAACAAAAACAGCAGCACTCTTCAGTAGCAATTATTATTAGTGATTACTATTATATTTTCACTCATTCTTTTTTTGATAATTCTAACCTATTATTTTTACCCATATTTACACGCACATACACACGCACACACACACTAAGACACCAGGCCAGGTTGCTCAAGTCATTCATCATACTATATTATGGATTGATCATCATCAACAGAAAATATATATTATTCATTCGTACATACAAAATCATACACAACCCATCTGTTTATCTATCGTCATATGATACGTGCAAAGACTTTACTATGATAAAGCGGCTTTTATCTGACGCATACAATTACATAGTGCGTATTATGTCAAAAAGAGGTTGGATGGAGATAAAAAAGTGGCTGTCGGATATGAAAACCAAAGGAGAGCCAAGGAGGAGAACGAGGTGTTAAATCAAAGGAAAACTTCACATAAACAACGCGCGAACTATTACCGATGTTTGCTTCTGTTGTTCGCGTGGCTATATTTACTACTACCATGCAATGTGGACAACAACAACATGCGAGAAGGAGCGGGCGCAGGAGATGAACCAGCAACGGAGGTAGGAAGGAGGGGGTATAAGGGAAAAGCAAGAACCTGCGGCAAAAAGAAAAGCACATTGCATTCTTCCCGAGGTACAAACCAGCAATGTGGTTTCATGTGGCACCTTACCGGTTGCGAAAAAACGAGAAGCAGGGGCTATATCATATGCTGGAGTCCACCTGGGATTCATACACACAGATAGAGAAAGTGTGTGTGAAAGGTAGCAGCAACCCATCAAATTAGTGGGAGAGGCGAATATGCATCAACACATACCGACATCATCATCAGCATCGTCTATTATTATCGAATAAATTACTATGTACTACTCCTGAAGCTTATACAAATGATTGGATGAATAACCTATTTTTATATACTTGTTATAGAAAAGACAATGTTTGTTTAAAGTACAGCATGACCATCGTGATCGAGTTCAGTGCCCCTGCTCATCATGACTCAGCCCCTCGACGAATTGACACATTCATGCTTCAGGAGTTATTTGACCATCCACAACCAGCGAAAGCAAATAAAAACCCCTCTTCTTCCACCATACAAACAGAAAAGAAAAATGACCCCGACCTCTCCCCGACCCGAACTCCTCCTACAAGTTATACATTTGGAGATGTCTACCATATTTGGCGAATAAGTGAGCAGTAATGGAATGATAGGTATTTTTGTTTTTATTGAAATAGCTCGGAGAATCTTCTTTGCAGTGTTAGTTTGCAGTAGCAGTGGCGGCTTGTTGATTGTTATCGTTGGGATAAGCATTGACGTCGAATAGATGGTCAGCAAACAGTTCGGGTTCGTCTTCCGCCTTCATGGTCTCCATAACTTGGAAGAAGGGATCTTGCTCTAGATCAGTCAACAGCTCGAATTCTATCATTGTGCATTATATTTTTTAGCCGCCATGTATATATGTGTGCATCTATGTATGTGCGTGCGTGCGTGTGTGCACGGTATTGCCTTTTTTCCCAATAATCAGGAGGAGTGGGAGGAGAAAGAAGGAGGAAATGGAGAGGGAGGAAGAAAAGAGCTCGTCCCTCGCTTTTTAGTATATTTACCTTCTGTGTCGTTGTCATCATCACCATTGTCCTCGATCTCACACTCCAACCACTTGCTAGCGTAGGCATTCAAGCTTATCTTACGGTTGATCAGATCGTCATCATCATCTGTAGTATCAAGGGTGGTGAATTCCTGATCGAAACTATGGTTTTCGTATGCAACTAGGTAAGGCATTTCCGAGAACACCGACACGTCAAGGGCAACTGCCGGTTCATATGCAAGTTCTATGTGTTCATCGTCGTAGTACCAGTTAAGCTTTTTTGTACATGAATGATCTCTCACAATAACGTTGTCTATCAATCTTTTTCTTTTCTGTCCACGCACACCTAAGATTGGAAAATAACAAACCTTTCTCTTTCGGTGGTGCATACTCGATTTCTGATGGAAACTCCAACTTTGCTTCATGTTTCAATTCATCCTTTGTTTCTGTTGTCTCTGTTGGGGTTGATGCTTTTGTAGCCTCTTCTGAACGTAAGAAATTCAATGGACTTGCATCGTTGCGTTCAAATGGAATGTCCCATTCGTCATTGGTATCGAGATGAATTTTTATCGGCGTTTCATCCTCTCCCTCGGCTGCCGTGGTATCGTATGCATCAAAGTTGAGTCGATCGTTGAACGCTGAAAAGTCGATTTCAACGTCTGGAAGATACGGTAACTCTAACAACACAGTTGTTTCTTTAATATCTGAAGTACTTGAAGAAGGAAATCAAGTACTTTAAGAGAACACACCTTCTTCTTGTAAGAATCCTCTTTCAATAGCCTTTGTACTTGGTGATTCAGTTTCCACTCTTTTGCCCACAGGTGACGATGTGTCCAGATCTAGTCAGGTGTTGAAATTCAACGATTAGCGGGAACGATCTTTCCTTCAATCGAAATTTGAAAGTCGACTATCTATAAAGACCTACCTGAGCTTGATCGTTTGATTGGTACAACGTTGGGTTTCTTTCGTAAACTTGAAGGCGTTTCCTTTGTTGTCCTGCCGGCGTTCTCTTTGTCGCTGAATACCTTGAGCTTAGATCCTTCTGTTTTTTTAGGGAGAGTAATTCCAGTCAAAAGCAATTAACAAATCGTCTTTTTTTTTTTGGAATGGAAAGACAACAAACATACTTTGAAAAGCAGGGCCCTTCAATGATGTGCTAGCGGAAGATGCTCGTTCCTTTTCATTTGATTTTGTTGTACCATGTCCATAAGAATGAACGGATCGTTGATTGACGTCTTTATCTTTCAGGAGAGGAGCTGTTGGCGGATCGGTTGAGTGTGCGGTCGTCGTCTCTTGCTTTCCAATCGGGGAATTCAGATTTGAACAATCGTTCTCTCTTCTCTTGCGATTGTCTAATGCTCGTGCATTCTCTGGTCTGGATCTGTGCATGGTGTATAGAATATGTCAACAGGTGAAAGGGTAGAAGAAGAGAAAAGGAGGGCGCGATTCAACACCAAAACGCGCTCACTAGAATAGGCAACTCCGCAGCAAGGTCATGCAAATGGTTCTTTAATTATTACTACAGGAAAGCGATGTACAGCACATATACTATCAGTCAATAACACTATGAAATGTAATATTTACATCTGTAGCACGGTAATTTTTTGTTGCTATCGAAGGAGCAGTGTCGCAAATGTCAGGATCTACTATACATATACTTGATTTTTCTTGTCATTATCATATGCATATGGTACCGTTGCCCATGTTTTGTTCCGGCCATTTACTGCAACAATTGTATCTTCTCTGTTGTTTGCATTCCCTAAACTGCTCTTTTCAAGATCAAAAGATTGCATGGGGTAATAGAATAAGAATACAGGGATGCAAACATGACGGCAACTGTTGACAGTAGCTTTGCACCTCACGATATGATTTGACCACACCAGATGTGAAACAGCGTACTCTATATCTTGAACAATTATGGATATATACAATAGATACATTGTTTCACTGGTCAATAAGAAACGATTATTCTTGAATGCTGAGTATGCAAGCTCCTCAGTAAAGGATTATATTTAATTGATGATACTGTACAGTAGATTGTTCAAGCTCCCCTTCCAGTTCAAATAGCTTTAACTCCTGAAATAAGCGCTTCGAGTTTACTTGATATTTTATCTGTATACTCTCTCCATGTATGTTTCCCGCATACACCCTTTCTAATAAACTTTATGCATCGGCAAATCTCCCTCCTCCAGCATGGTTTTTGGTCCATCATATTCTTCCTAGCTGTTTCAAACGAAATGTACCCCAAAGACGCATTGTTCACACGAGACGTAAGATTTAAAAAAGCCATAAGATTTTAAGCGCACTATGGAAAATAAGAAAAGAAAAGCCAAGCATAACAAAAGTAACTTTTCCTTTACTAGATCCAAATTGCGCGTTTGATTTTCAGCCCCATCTTTTTAAATATTCCATCAGTGTCTTCAGCTTGTTCAATGCTGTGAAAGACAGATGATAGAAATGCGTGTTTGCGTGTATAAGTTAATAAGAGTGTAAGGCACGCAGATCGGTTCGAGGTAATTTCGCTCACCTGATAACTGGTTTGTGGACCAAAAATTTTTGATCGTTTTCCCGTCCACATACTGCTGCTATCTGCTTCGTAATATCTAATACTTGCTCCCGACAGCTCTTGATTTCTTCCTCTGACAATTCGCCTAGAACATTGTAGCGAACACCTTTAAATGCCAGAAACGCCTGTCTGTCGTTGATACCTTCAACTTCTTTGGCTTCGTCCTCATTATCGCTACAGCTTGAAGAAGATGACGATGACAATGACGAGTGACGGCCGCTGCGATAATGGCTGTTTTCGGCTGTAGCTGTCTTGGATGATACGTTCGTCGAGCTGATGTTCAAATCATCGAGACTTTGGTTCCAGATACTGCCCGTATTCAAGCGGGTCAATTCGCGATTCGAATCATAAAAAAGCAGAAAACCATAGTTTTGGTCAACGTCGCGTGACACTGGCGTCGTCGAAGATAGGATGTATTCGCCCACTTGAATAGATGTGATAGTGTCCAAAGGAATTCGCTTAAACTGAACTACTTTTTCGAGATTATAGTTGTAGCTGCATACGTAAAGCGCCTTGTCTGTTAATAACACAACTTTTTCTTCAAACTTCTTGGCTCGTCTACAGATAAAGGAATTATTATTAAACTGTCTTTTACATAATGAAATATTTCTTCCGGTAATTCCACAGAGTATGTCTGAATTTAACTTTACCGTTTTAGTGGTTCATTGGGTGACAGCAAAGTCCATCCCGCAAACTTGTTTTCGTTGTCTTCAATGACAATTTCACTGCTGACTTCGACTAGTATAACCAAAAGTTGATGTCAGCGAGAGAGTCGTTATAGCAGACGAATACTAGACAAATTGTAAATATGCGCAACATGACTACTTACTAGCATCCATCCGCACTTTCACCCATCTTCGTTCTACCCCAGGTTCAGCAGACATCAATGTACTCTGTGGAACATGGCGGAATATCTCAATCTTGTGGTAGCCTGTATTCATGAATACACGAAGCAGCAGTTCAGTCATAATGCCGTAATCATTCTCTGTTACACTTCACTGTTAATCCCTCTTACCTAACACATAATCAATTGTCGCCTGTCTCCAAAAATCTTTGACTGTGTTCAGGTACATGCGTGCCAAGGAGTTTGATGCATCGTTCATCATGCCAGTAATATTTCGTTTTCCCGTTCGAGTAAAATCCCCTTTGAGCGCACTGGTGCCTGCATACATGCGCGATATCATGTCACCATTATTCGCCCAAACTATCATAGTAACGATAAATTAAACGTTAACTTCTGCAATCATTACTGCCGTTTTATTCCATCACTGTCCCCAAAATTGTACGATATTTTACCGTGGTTAAATATACGCTCAAAATGTCCATAGTAACGTATGCCTTCATCCGGAAATTCGGAAATCCCAAACCGCATCAACTGCAGATTTAGAATAATTCTTGCAAATGCGCTCTTTATGACCAAAGAAGGAAATCAAAGGGATAGCAGACCAGTAAGCTCGTTTCCATAATTTTAACTCCATAAAAATAACACTTTAATAAACATACCTGTACGACATTTGTGCGGTCCAAACAATCCATACAGTTCTTTTAAATACAGTTATACAGTTAGCGGAATATTGAACACCACACATATTCAATGTTTGTCTTTTGTTTTTGAAGGACATACCGTTCGTACAACGCCATTTTGTCTGCAGTAAACTGTATTGGTTCCTGCCTGCCAAAAATGTCTAAAATTGGCAGCAAAAAACGTCAGCGTCAATTGACGTTTTCAAACTAATATAATGTACTCTTTCTCTAGTAACACTTACGCTAACTTTGCAAGATCGTCTCGTAAACTGGTGCTGAGCTTGCTAATATTCTCAAACCTCATCCCTTTCGTTTCTCGGTGAAAGTCAAATTCCACGTATCTATCCAATAAAAGATAGTACGGACGTACTTATTTAGCTAATTTCATTCTGTTGCCATCCATGTATGCCCGATAAACCATATTGTCTTTCACTCCATCTTTCAAGTCCCCACATATTATCCTCCTCCCGTGACGCCTTGCCATTATGTACCAACTTTATATTTGGATCCGCCAGGTGTTCAATATGTCGACGGTACTGAGATCCAACGATAGCTTCTCGGCCGTCTAATTCCGTTAAACTCACAGCAATTTGTTTTCCATACAGTCGTTCTTGTTCGACAAAATGCTTTTCAAAAGCTTGATTATTCTCTTCCTCATCGCGATCGAGCGTGGGTACGGGATGTAAGCTATAAGGCGATTGGCTCCAAAACACAGGAACTTTTTCCATCTCGCTTTAGCGTTATATAGCTACATGTTGCCAATAATCACTACATTAAATCAGCATCGCCATTCAAGCACTACTTACTTGATCCACGTGTTTGAACAAAGGATGCAACTTGTGGCGTATCATCTCTCTATACAAGAGCGCGCAGATAAGCACCCTAGCAGGAAGGAATAGGCATCTTACTCTTTTGAATCATAAAGTAAAGTACTTACAGTGAACACAATGATCTGTTCTGTTTCAACAAAGTTGGCCACCTGACCTTGTTCATTGATGCCACGTCGCTGATATCGCATACCTGTGATACAATTTCGTACTATACGGTTAGAAGTCCAGCTTCTCCAAGAAGCGCACGAGAGAGACGGTAAACGAAATATAGGGCTCAAAGTAAACACCCCCCCCCCATAAAAAAAACATACCAGCTCTCTCACGACTGCGCCGTGAAATAAGGATGAAGTCAAACTCATATCCTTCAATCTCACAAGGTTCAATTTGCATTGTGCCTTGCATCACGGGAATAATCCAGTCGTCCAACTTTTTCAGAAAAGAGTCATTACATAGCGTAAAAGCCACATAAATGATAAGAATGTGTATCACAGCGATCAAAAATGGAAAATATGTGTTCTTACATTTCGCTGTTGAAATTCGCGGGTGATGTGCTCGTTCCACCAAAACCGCTTATCGACCTATTGTTTTTCCAAGCATCAAGAGTTACGTAAGCTTTCTATATCATTGCAGTACCCTAGGAGCAGTAAAGTAACATGGCAGCACTTACTTGTTTCCATAGTGGTATATTATCTGGTGGTTGTTTCGTAGGATCATCAAACGAACGCTGGAAGTTGTTGGTGATATCTGGAAAACATATGCGTGTGTCACCCAAATATCCACAAAACAATCAATTTCCCGTTGAAAAAGTACCCGTCCCGTACACACCAGTTAATAAGGCGTACCATAATCAGGAGAATATATAAACATAGATCGGCTAAACAACTCTGTCACTTGCTTCACCAAGCGTTGGTCCAGGGCTATGTTTTCGCTCTGGGTGAGTGCAGCAAAGAGATCTTGCGTCGAGGTATTGACATCAGTTGGAGACGATGATGATGTTTTCAACGATTTCGATCTCGTCACCACCGCGATACTCTCGCTCTCTTTAGCATCATTGGTCGGTTTCTTCTTTGTAGCGCCTAGCGATAGCCGAAAACGAGACATCAGCGGACCCGGTCGCTGCTTTGTGGGTGATGGAGATGTCGATACGGGACGTTTTGTATCCTTCGATTCAGGCGAGCTGCTTGGGAAAAAAAATGACGGGCTGCTTCTGGACGTAGGTGTAGATGCCGACACAGTTGGTGTGACGTTACTGCTTTTTTTCGCAAGAGTAGCGCTGTCGTCGTCGTCATCTTCATTGTCAGTATCATCACTGTCGGACGAAGAATCATCATTGTCATCTGCCACTCCACTATTGAGCAATTTTGACTAGAAAGTACATAGTGAAAGTCATCAGTTTCCCCAATTCGTTTCCGTCCTTTCTTCACACGCATCCCTGCGAACCTTTGCATCGAGTTTCTGACGAGCTTTTCGAGCGTCAAAGTTTAAGCAAACAACTTGTTCGATAACGTATACTGGATGTCCAAAGATCCGACCAAGGAGTTGCGCTCGCGTGATGACCACAAGAAACTTTTCTTTTCATGGTTATTAGCCACAACGTACTACCGCGTCTCCTCCTCCGACTCCTTTTTTTTTAAGTTTTTTGTTGCAGGCTGTGTTACCTCGAATGCCTTCAAGGATGCCTAGGATGCCGTATATCTGGTACGATCGAAAATTATTATCTTTGGGTGGTTCCCAGTCGCTTTCTAATAAGGTGTAGGCAGGAGCAAAGGGGAATGAGGTGGAAGCAGAATATAATTTGAGAACCACGTTGTATATTGTCCAATTTCTCTCCTTTGTGTATTGCAATAAAAACCTCCTAACGCGATCCCTCCATCATAGGTCATGCGAAGCGATTGCCCCTGCTGATTAACAAGCATAAAGGCATCTTCAAGGACGTGGAGTTGAACTATGCTGTTTACACTGTCCCCAGAATCAGCCGGTGTTGGTGGTAGTGGAGGTGTTGTTACTGCTGGTGTTTCTGCTGTTGTTACTCGCATGGCAACTGATCTTGCTTCAGCCTCACTAGGCTAAATGCAAGAAAGTGAAAAGAAAAAGTTAGGGGAAGAAAAGTCAAGTGAAACCTGTAAGCGGGCGTACTGCCAGCATCGCACTCGGTGTGTCAAATCAATTTCGAGGATAATGCAGACAGTGACCTGCGGCCGATTGATTTTCCGCTTCAAGGAAAGTGCATATCCCTTTCCATTCCTTATCTGTAACAAAGCAACTTATGAAGCACCTTAACGGTCATCATTCCATAATCATTGATGGTCAGTAATAAATCAAATTTGTCTATATTACTTTATTTTTTGTATACTTTTCTTTTATTATAATTAATCTGGTATATACTTTTAACTATAGATTATTATTTTTTATTTCTTGCTTGCAATCCTCTGTCCGCCATGTCGCTTATGAATTATGATGATGGTCTTTGAAACTGTACTTCAACTGGTACGTGTGGCAAATACTTTAATAATGGTGGCCATCGACACTCATAACAAGATAGTAGTAATAACGATACTTTCGACAATCATAGTAAGATCACGAGCTAATTAATTATGTAAAGGCCTATGTGTATATGTGGAAAGGATAACTATATATCAAAAGGAAATAGGACAAGAAAGAGGCACTATATATAAATTTTGAGATGTATGGCAAATGGGGAGGGTATTTTCACTCATGTTGAGTATGGATCTTCTCGTGAAATGGTACTTGTATATTGTTGATCCATATGTCATTACCAAGCTTCGACCAACCAAATTCATCGTACTTAGGGGTCGCAATCTGACCCGCGGGTTGAGGACGGGTCAACGGGTCGGGTTGATGCTTTTCTGACCCGCGGGTCGACCCGTCCAACCCTTGACCCGACCCGTTGACCCGTTGTGACCCGTGTATACATATAATATGTATGAGGTACTTGTATTTAAGTAGTCAATCTTCTTGCTGGGAAGCATCATTAGTTGTCAATATGTCTGCTATAGAACTATAGCATCAAACGTACTTAATTCTTTTTATTGTGGGATTATATTTTATAATCAACAGTATGGGATAAGTAAGCTATAAGCAATATTTTTGATAGGAGTAAAGAAGTAGCAATAGTGCAATGAGAATATACTATAGAGGGTGGCAGTAAGAGACGCGATTTGACAAAAGACAGAAAAGGAATTGAGAAAAGAAAATCGAAGGAAGAAGAAAGAAGTGAAAAGAAAAGTGAAAAGGATTAGGGGCATATAGGGAAGTCGTTTTTCAACCACACTTTGAATATTATGCTTTCTTTAAATCATGTGAGCCCAAGCGATTCTTTTATGATGGCACAAAACCCTTTACCTTTAAGAATAATCACTCAAAACGTAGATGTTGCTAGCACTGCTAGGAATTTGCGTGCCATCATCTTGGAGAGCTATATATATATGGAGTTTTGCACTTCCAGCGCTCAAGTTTAGGTTGATTGGCACTTCCTTCATCACTACATTGAAATCAGTCTTGACCCGTCAACCCGAGTTTTGACCCATCGGGTTGAACAGGTCGGGTTGGGTCAGTGTTTTCTTGACCTGACCCAACCCGTCCAATTGCGACCCCTAATCCTAGTAGCCAGCACCAAGCTCATTAGATAGAAGCCTTTCAGCTTATTCTCCTACACTAAAATTTTTAAGGAGTTGCATACTATAAATTTTGACAGGATGTGATTCTAGAGCTTCTTCTGTAGAGCTCGCCAAATACCCCGGGTCATCTATGTACCAGATATCTTTGACGGAACTGCAATTCGATAAAGTAATAATTCGATATAGTGATGGGGTTTGGGTCTCACTGGGCATATCACTATAACGAGCGGCCACTGTAGTTCTCGTTTTGATTCGTACCAAATTATTTCCAGCAGTAAATAGTTTGTCAAATAAGGGAACCTACAACTTTGCCAAGTAACCCGTTTCAGTTACATCTCTTGATGAGTTATTATTCAAAAGATATTGATGCTTCTTAATAATAAGATTCAAGCTAAAAGAAGAAGGAGAGAATAAAAGAACAGGCCAAATTCAGTAAATAAATAACCCTTTTCATTGAAACCTATGAAATACAACACCCATTTCAATACCCATTTCTGAAACTGCTGTCGAAAGCTTTATTTTAGTGATATATTGTTTTGCTTCTGTACTTGTATTGTGCTTGTGCAAAGCTATAAAGCTTATTAGGGTTAAATTATAGTTTACGATACATATAAGGTGCAATAAAGCTAATGTATAAAATTATATTTTTTAGGTATTTTCTATGTAGATAATATCTGTAGCATAATATTAAATGGGTCAATATTTAATATTTTATACAAAAAATCCTTAAATGCTTCATATTGTATATTACTGATATATGAATAGAAAGATGTTTTAATTCTTATTATTAAATCTTTACTTCTCTTTAATCTATTATAAAGTTTGTAATTAGTAAAGTCATTATAATCATCTACATTATAAATAATGAATTCAAGTACTTCTTTTTCTTGTGATGTATTTTTATCTTCTATTTCATCAAATAATTCAGAATCTCTTACTAGATTTTCTTCCTAGAGATGTGGTATGCATTGGCCCAGCTCTTTGCTGGTTCAATTTTAGTTACGGATACGAATGCCTTGCTTGTCAACTGCGTGGAATTGTATAGCCGCATGAAGAGTGTAGATGCTTTTTGCGAGCACTTCCTATCGGCACCAGTATCGCAGTCGTCTATGCCTCTTTTCCATAAGAATGCGCTATAGGCGATATACCAATAGTTTTAGTTTTTTTTATTTTTATGGATTGTAAGGATTTTATAGGTAATAAAGATTTTATAGTTTGTAAGATTATTTTCTAAAATTAAAACTATTTTATTTTATCATAAAAAAAATTGAATTTTTTCTAATATAAAAATAATAACAATGGATATTAATAAATTGATTACCGATGAAGTAAATTCTATACTTGTAATGCATTGAGCTTTTTTAAATTATAATTAGCCTATCATTAATAATAAGTATAAACATAGAACAGAAATAAAACATATCAAGTACATTGATATTATTAAAAAAAAGTTAGTAGAAAAATTAGGATATATTGCAGTCTTTTTCTTTTTGGTTGTATTATATACTAATAAAGAATATCCTGCTCCTTATTTTGAAGTAGAAAAAGGTTTATTTTTACTATACCATTTAGTATCTAGTACTTCAGGAAGAGATGATATTGATAAATTTATTCCTCAAAGTTCCTTTTTTAACTTTTATAAAAAATTTTGGATAGATGAAGAAAATTATAAAAGAATAAAATGATGCATTGGATAACATGTTTTCAAATATAAAATTAAGAATTTTATCCGCCCATAAATATAATCCAGAATTGTTTAAACATGTAACATTGATTATCGACGGTCATGATTCTAGAATAAATTATACCAACACAGAAATTAAACGTAGCAGATTATATAGTTATAAATTTAAAAAAAAATGGATTAAGAACTCAATTTGTTAGTGATATGAATGATATGATTATTTACACTTCTAAAAGTGATTATTGTTCAGATAGCTCTGATGGTAGTATGTTCTTGAATATGTTATTATATAGGAAACTTAATAATAAAGATACTGTTGCAGTTGATGGTGGTTAAACTTTATTTTTAAAACAGTTTGTAGATTTATCAGTAACTAAAGGTTATAATTTTACTGATGATAATTTTGTGTATCCTATTAGAAAAAATCCTAGTGAAAGCTTATCAATTACAGAAGACCATTTTAACAAAACATTTGGAAGTTTCAGAAGTAAAATTGAAAACCAATTTTCAGCAATAGGTAATAAATTTCATAGATTTAATAATAACAAATCAGTTGTGAAAATGGATAATGTAAAGTTTTATAATTTACAATTTAAGGCTGCTTGTTTATTAAAAAATATACAGAAATTTTGTGAGTTATTTAATGTACCAACTATGCCACATCATAAGTTATGGGAAACTAAGAACTTTGATTTTCCTATTGAAAGAAAATAATAGATATTGTTGTTAGTAATGAAAAGCAAAATAAAAATAAATTAAATAAAATGCTTGAAATACAAAGTAGTTTCTTAACTATGGATATATCGGATACTCCTATAATAGATAATGATTATTCAGGTGATGAAATTAATAGTGATGCTAGTAATTCGAGTGATGATTATAAGAAAAGTAAAGAATTATCAAAGAAAAGAAAAATTAAAGGTAGAAAACAAAGAGGATATAAATCTTATGAAATTGAAGCAATTGTTACTCATAAAATAGAAAATGAAGTATATCACTTTTTAGTTAAATGGAAAGATTATTCAGAAAGTGATAATACTTAGTTAACTATTGATAACTTTAATGAAAAGGCAATGCTAAAAGAATATATTGAAAATAATAATCTTAGTTTACTTTCAATTTATTTTTCTAATATAACTTTATTACCATTTTTAAAAATGCCATACTCTACCTTATATATTTAAAGAGGATAAACTCCTTTTTTTTTAGTTTTATAATGAATAAAGTCAGCTGCTATTATTATTGCATTATCTTGTTTATAATATCTACACAAAGTTAATTATTCCACCATTGCAAACATAAATTTTTTTCATTTTTCTTTTTTTAACTTTTTTTATATCTTTTTTATACTCATATTTGCTTACAATAACACAGGGTAATTCTGGTTTTTTTTATTTTTCTTTGATCTTTTTTATTTCTTTTTTTTATTATATGCTTTTTACTATGTTTACAGCAAAGATAATTAGGCTTTTGACCTTCTAAATTAGTATTGATTTTTTTGTGACACATATATCCTTGTTTCTTTCCACGTTTATGTACATATGTACATACATTATTACTACTATTCAAATACCAAAAGTGATTACTTTTAACATCTTGCATTTTTTCTTTTATTTTTTTTTATTTTCTTTTGTTGAAACAAGACATTCATCTTCAAAATATTCTTCCGTTACTTCTTCCATTATATTTTTAATAGATTTAGCTAGGTTATCTGTACACATAAGTATCTCAGAATTTAATAAGACCATTTTAGTTTTTGCTTATAGATTGGATAGTTATTATTTTTATATTGAGAAAAATTCAATTTTTTTTATATGTAAAAATTAATTATATGCACGATTTGAAACTCCGGAATACTTGAAACTTTGAAAACGACGTGTCCCAAGAACTGGTCATCGGCACACTTGTATCCAATCTACTAGTTACTTCAAGTATAACATTGACAAAGGATGCTGTCGCTCAAATGGGTCCCTCCACAAAACACTTTGCAGTGCACGAAAAAACACGCATCTTTTTGGACGTGGATTCGGTTCAGGAAGCAAAAAGATTATCAGATCAAGGCTCGCATTGCAGACAGCTATACATATTTAATACGTTCGTACAACTTCGCCAGGTGCGTTCGAAATTTGATTCTGCATCTGCATATTTGATGTGCCGTGCCTCATCAAATGACACCAACAACTCGCTCGCCCACCCTCACACGATCTGGACTTTATTCGACACTGCAACATCATCATCATCAACTATCTCACAAGCATGACTTGCATTATATGTGTTTCAGGAGATCGCGTTTCAAGTCATCCGGGATCCCAACAGTGCAAAACTCAGCAAGGACGTTGTTCAGTGCATGGTTGAAAGCTGCGACAAGCCAATTAGAAAGCACATGAATGACTTGTTGTCCCTATTTGCAGAAACCAATATGATTAAGATACTAGGAAATGCAGATCTTAACAAGAAACTGATGGTGCTGGCAGATGATATAGTGTCATCATTGAGAAGGCGGGTTGTACAGTACCAAATTGGCTATAAATTTACAATAGTTTTTGATAAATCTAATAAATTGCTTGCTGCCATATTAAATTATATCATCCATTTTGATATCTTATCAATTTTATGACATCATGTGACCAAAATCATGCATTCAATGATTTTAAAAATCGAAAATCCATAATATAAATAAAGAACGACCCAATAGATACAACAAACTATACACCACTGATTACAAATGAAGTAAACTCAATTATTGCAAATTATTGGCAATTCCTAGAATGGAATTGGCCTACTGTACATAATAAATATAAACATAGAACTGATTTGAGACATATTAAATTCATAGATAAAATTAAGGATGAATTGTTACGTAAATTAGGTTATGTTGCTGTATTTTATTTTCTAGTAGTTTTATATACAAACAAGGAATATCCCGGACCTTACTTTGAAATTGAAAAAGGATTGTTTTTATTATATCATTTAGTCTCTGGAGTATGTAGTAAAAAATTTGAAAAATACTTACCACATAGCACATTTCATACATTGTATAAAAAGTTTTGGATGGATGAGGACAACTACAAACGAATCAACAAAATAGTAAATGATTCAATGCATAACATGTTTTCATCTATCAAATTACGTATTCTATCTACTAGAAAGCATAATCCCGACTTATTTAAACATGTAACACTTATATTGGATGGCCATGATTCAAGAATTAACTATGTAGATACTGAAATTGACCACTTTCAAAGAATGTATTCTTATAAATTTAAGAAGAATGGAATACGTACCCAGTTTGTTAGTGATATGAATGATATGATTATTTATACTTTTAAAAGTGACTTTTGTTTTGATAGCTCAGATGGTAGCATGTTTTTAAACATGAAATTAATCAAATATATGCATAAGAATGACATAATGGCAGTTGATGGTGGATATACTTTATTTATCACGCAATTTACAGAGCTTGCTAATGAAAAAGGATATAACTTTAGCTATGATAATTTTGTATACCCTATACGTAAAAATGTAAATGAGCCCTTAACGATTACTGAAGATCATTTTAATAAGACATTTGGAAGTTTTAGGACAAAAGTTGAGAATCAATTTTCAGAAATTGGGAATAAATTCTGCCGATTCAATAATAACAAGTCAGTTGTTAAAATAGATAACATAAAATACTATAATCTGCAATTTTGTGTAGCTTGTTTATTAAAAAATATTACAAAATTTGTAGAAATGTTCAATATTCCTATTTTACCACACCATAAACTGTGGCACAGTAATGATTTTGATTTTCCAGTAGAGCATAAACTAATTGATATAGTGGTCAGCAATGATAAACAAAATAAAGATAAACTGGATAAAATGATCAGATTGCAAAATGACCTGCTTAATATGGCTATATCAAATGAAGAAATGATTGTTGATAATGAATCTGATAATAATTCAAATCAGAGTAGTAGTGATAATGATGATGTTCCAAGATTTAATGAGCGTAGTAAAAAAAGAAAGTGAAATAAAGGGAAACAATGAGCAATGGCATCATATGAAATAGAAGAGATTATTAGGCATAAAACTGAAAATGGTACATATTTGTTTGAAGTAAAATGGGTTGGATATAGTGCTGATGATAACAGTTGGTTATCAATTGATAAATTTAATCAAAAGGATTTATCAAAGGAATATATCAATAAGCATAATCTTGGTATATTATAAAATTGCATACTCTGGGTAATATATCATTGATACCATATTATTTATAAATATTGATTGTATTTAAGGAATGATTGAATTGAAACATAAATAAAATGGGTTTCCTGTAATAATTTTAATAGGTTTAGTTTTTTTCTTTTTCTTGTTTTCTTTTTTTTCAATTTTCTCATCTTCAGTGTTATTAGATTTATAAACAACAAGTTTTTTATTTTTAGGAATATGAAGCTTACTATGTTGACAGCAAAGGTAATCCTTTTTACCATCAGGTAAATTTGTTCTGATTTCTCTACCACAAAACTGACTATTACGTTTTCCTTTTTTAAATTTATGGGTACAAAAATCATTATTTATACTCAAGTATAAAAAGTAGTCTGTTGAAAACAATGACTTTATTTTATTTTGTAATTTCATTTTTAATTTTTCTACAATATTTTTATTAATGTAAGAATCCAATTCATTCTCCATAAATACATCTAATTCTTTGTTAAGATTATTACGTAATTGGATATGGTTGATTGGGAGGAATTTATTTAATGCAACCATTTTGATTGAATCTTTGAAACAATTTCTTTTTTCAAATACAAAAATTCAATTTTTGTCAAAAAAGTAATTGAGTTTGAAATTTATTTCTTGGCATAAATTAATAGTTTTCTGATAACATTTCTATTAAATGCTCTCGAAACCTATATTCATTACCATTTACAATATACAATTCATCATCATTTTTGAAAAATCCTTCAATATCTTGCTCATTAATTTCAATATATTCTTTTTCATTAAATATCTTTTTAATAATATTCAAAAGTAAAATTGGATCCACTATTTTAAATAAATTCTTAAAAAAAAAGAATTAGATCTCAAGATAATTCTAGATCTAATTCTTTTAGGAGATTGGACTCTTTCTTAATGTTAGATTTAACTTGGTAAATCTAACATTTATCACTTGAGCATCATTGATAAATTATAATGATTAAATTTAATTAGCTTATATGCAATAAATATAGGATCATATATAATATTTCTAATTTTTAACTTGTAAATTTTAATATGCTTCTTTACAATATAATGCTCACCATCATAAATTTTATCACTTTTATGTACTAAATACTTTTTTTGATGAACATATTCTAATAATAAATATTTTGCTATAAATTCAGTAATATTTATAATATTTTCTTCAACTAGTATATAATATAATGTGAATTCATACCTGGCATTCCTTTCTTACCAATTATTTTTATATGGTGCATTTCGTCTGTAATCACTGATAATTTAGACGAACTTTGAAAAGCTTCAGGGACTCACCATCTCAAGATATTACAAAACTATACTTTAAGAATGCTTTTTAGACCTATTATAAATAATTATTAAAGTGTAGAAGTTTGAAAAACCACTTGAAAAGAAAGTTGAAGCCTGTCAAAGTTGGTCGGTCAAGGGCAAATTTCAAGGATTTTAGCAGGTGGAGGGTGAAAATTGAAATGGTAGCACAAGAGCCATCGGAGTTATTAGTAATCACGTGCAAACGAAATAGCGAATCAGATCTACTTTGCCTCTTTTACCCTTTTATCTTGATATTATGCCCTACGTAAGCAAGCGCCAGAAAGCTGCACGAGCGAGACAACGTGACGAATTTGGACGTATTACCGTTGAGGCATTTGAGAGAAGCGAAGAAGTCTCTGTTTTAGCTGAAGAAACACCAGATTCTGAAGCTGTTCCTGCTGATTGGGAGCTCTTGGAATTAAGTAGCGGAATGGTTGGGCGCGCTGCTACCCAGCTACCCCTCGTTTGGACCCAAAACGCGGGAAGCGGTCTGAGAGGCGTTTATACGAAGGACTCGCCAACGACAAAGTGGAGGAAAGGGAAAGAATCCGACGCTGCTGTTAAAATGTCATCTAAGTTGACTGACCACGGCTTTACAACCGATAAAAGCACTGATCAGCAGGCTTTGTCTCGGGCAGAAGAAGAAGCAAACAAAGAAGCAGCCCAGCAAAAGAAACATGAAGCTATACTCGAAGCTCATAAGAGCCTAACTACACTCGTTACACCCAATGCTAATGCTCAAAATGCTTTTAATGAAGCTGGCGCGTTTCATATATGCAAGCTAAAGGCTGTGCACCGATATTTCTACTATCAGCTAGAGGGAAACAAGAAGATCAAGAGCTCTGAGCTTGCTGCTACTGACATCTGGACCGATGCATCGAAAGACTACAGGCCAAAAGCAATTCGATGCTGGGCAAACGAGTACCTCGATTTCGGTTTTATTTCCAAACATCAGCAAGGAAAAAATTCAAAGCGCGAATCGATTTTGAGCGATGAGACGATCAAGGAGCGAATCCGTACATGGATCAGCAAAGAAAAGGTCGAGCAGCGTAACCTCCCAGACCTATTGAAGTTTGTCAATGAAGTAGTACTACCTGACGTGCTCGGTGTTCCTGGGTCGGTGTCCCATACCACTTTATGGCGATTTATGCGTGAATGGGGCTATGTGTATCGCAAGAACAACAAGGATGTTTATTATGACGGACACGAACGAGATGATGTAGTCAAATATCGTCTAGAATGGGCTAAGAGAATGATGGAATATCAAAAGCGCATGGATACCTATCAAGTCGACACTGTTGAGAACGTGATCCCACCTACGTTGGAGTCTGGCCAAAAGAAACTTGTTCTTGTAACGCATGATGAGGCAACGTTTTATGCTAACGACGGAAAGCAGACTCTTTGGCTGGGGAAAGGAGAAACGATCTTGCGCAACAAAACCCCGGGACAGTCTATCATGGTGTCTGAATTCCAATGTGCATGCCATGGAACGATGCGATCCGCAGCTTGGACATCTCGAACCTATTTCTATGCTGGAAGCAACAGAGAGGGCTATTGGACAAGCAAGGATATGATCAAACAGCTTACAGAGGATGCTATCCCTTTATTTGAGCTGATACATCCAGACGCTCAAGCTGTTTTTATTTTTGACCAAAGCAGCAATCATAATGCGTATCCTCGCAATGCATTGCTTGCTCAAAACATGTGTAAAACTCCTAAACGCTGCGGTGTAATTGATGACAAACACGATCCGGCAAATCACGAATTTCGTTCTGGCGCATACATTTGCAAGAAACTTAGTAAAGAAGTTGAGCAGGATATGTACGAAAAGTTCCAAGAAAATGTCATCAAGCGAAAACGAGGAGTAGAAATTAAAACTGCTACCAAGCAATGGGTCTGTCAGTTTAAAGGCGTGGAAAAGATATTGAAGGAGCGTGGACTTTGGTGCGATGAGGATCCATACCGACCCGAAAAATCTTGGCGTATGGATTGCAAAATGGAGCCCGAGATGGATAGAAGATGTTGCGCTAGACACTTCCTCGCAGTGCAACCTGATTTTCAGCAGCAAAAGACAGCACTTCATGAAGCAGTAGAAGAAGCAGGTCATATCTTCGAACTCTATCCAAAATTTCACTGCGAATGTAACTGGATTGAACGATACTGGGGTGCTGCCAAAAGGGAAGCGAGAATAAAGTGCGACTACACTTTTAAAGGCCTGAAGGCAAATCTACCAACAATCCTCGATGGATTATCTCCAGCTGACCAAGAGCCTGTTCTCATTCGCCGGTTTTATAACAGAGCTTGGCGTTTTATTGATGCTTACTCTCAAGAGAAACCAACACAAGAAGCATTAGAAATTGTTACAAGATACTCTTCCAGAATATTAACTTCCCATCGTCGCGTTGGTCAGAATGATTAGAAGCACTATTACATGTATTACCAAATAAAGAAGCGGAATTTTAAAATTGAAAATTGAAACAAAATAAAGTTTTGGCGATTACAGACGAAATGCACCATATATACACAAAATTCAATTTTTTGTATAATTTGGATTTTTACAGCCAATAGATTTCTTACAGCCAATAGTATTATCTAATATCTAATTGGAGTTAGATGTCCCCCTTTCAAGTCATCCGGGATCCCAACAGTGCAAAACTCAGCAAGGACGTTGTTCAGTGCATAGTTGAAAGCTGCAACAAGCCAATTGGAAAGCACATGATTGACTTGTTGTCCCTATTTGCAGAAACCAATACGATTAAGATACTGGGAAATGCAGATCTTAACAAGAAACTGATGGTGCTGGCAGATGATATGGTGTCATCATTGAGAAGCGCAAATGAAAAGGTGGCCTCTCAGGCGAAGGAGATATTGCTTTGCTAGTGTAGATAGTAGATAGTTTGCACCTCAAAGCCCATATATCAAGTTGTGGCAATGATAGTTCTCAGGATTCATAAAAAAGTTAGGCATATATACTTTATAGCTGCCATTGTAATGAAGTCCAGAAATCAGAAGCGACGACAAGACCTGAGAGAAAGAGCCCTGCCATGTGAGCCGTAAATAAGGGATAGAGCAAAATAACAACAAAACATTACCTGAGTACTGTCGATAGAAAAATACGATATAAAGGGTATCAATCCTTAATAGTAGTTTAAAAAAGGTTTTATTAATTAAATATATATAACTGCTTAAACATATTTAAGAAAAAATAAAAAATTATATTATAATTTTTTTATTTTTGAAACGTTTAAGATAATTGTTTAAACTTTTTTTAATCCATATAATATGTTTATGTTTTGTATAAACATGTTTAAACTGTTTAAACTATAATGTTCTTTTATGTTTAATTCAAAACTTATAGTGGCGGAATGGTAGTGAGCAAATCCCTCCTCTAAGCAAGGAACACCTGGATGCAGCTTAGCTTGACAGTGAAATCCTTAACTAAAATTAATTAGCAATTTATTGCTAAATTAATTGTTATGGATTGATACTCAAAGCAACCCTCAAGGAGACTTGAGTTACAGAAATACAGGAATACAGGGAACAACAAGACAAAATACATACACTAATAGCAATATTACTAACAATCAATACGAAAATTTTAAGGAGAACACACAATAACACTGAGAGAACACTACAACTACAGGGAGTACTCACACGTAGGGCCCTTCCAGACAAGTCACGGGAAAGAAAGTTTTTCAAACACAACCGTATTCTTATGCTCGAGTGCATCGACTGATTAAAATACAGCTCTAAATTTTTATTTAACGGTGTCTGCTACATCTAGTTTTTCTGTGCGACTTTATCCACCCTGCTACCTAGTTTGTTTCTTGTGTGGCGCGAAGGATCACTGCTTTTTCCTTTGATACCACAATACCCCTCCAGATGGTGTACATAACGCCCCGTAGTGGAAGCCATCTCAACAAAGTACCCCACAACAATCTTTGCGTCGTGATGAGCTTGGATTTTTGGCCACTAAAGTGCTTGATAACCAGGGTTCAGTTTTGGTCTTGCAGCGTAAAGCTTCGGCTGGTCTGCATGAACTTGGATTGGTACTATAAAATCGCTATCTCGGAGTCGGTACACATATCGTCCTAAAACTTCATGGATATAATATGGTCCAAGCCATCGAGGCGCCAAATACGATCCTAGCGTCGACAGCTTGTCGATCATATTTGCTTTTCATCTCCTTCCTGTACTTTTCATGGCGGGCAGCTGGACTCGGTATGGTATATTACTGGTGCTCTACTGCTTCGTTTATCCGTTCCCAGATTTGTGGTTTGATATCAACCGTGACCTAGTGATTATCCCATTCGATCCAGGCATCGCAGGTTCGTGGATGACGACCATGAATAATGAAAAATGGCGAGGTAACCATAGGTTGACTGTTTGTTGTCCTGAGGATGAATAGGGCAGTTGGTAGCCAGGCATCCCACGATCCAACATACTGCGATACAACTTTGATAGGATAGACTTGTTACTACGGATCGCTCGCTCAACTTTGCCTTGTCGCTGCGAATGTTGTGGCGGCCCAACTTTGATCTTGATCCCATGGTTTGACAGCAGGGACGTCGTAATCCCGGAGCAGAAGTGGGACCCACCATCGGAGATAACATGGTTTGGTACACCCCACCGACACACCCTAAATGAACCATACCACGGTTTCTGATGTTTGATTTGGTGTTGCTGTTGCCTCAGGCCAGCCACTGAATATGTCAACACCTATGATCACAAATGAGTTTCCTTGTTTCGTTTGGGCCCGGTAGCGACATGAAATCGAGCATAATCTCGGCGAACGGTCCTTTTTCTGGTGCTTTGTATGGTTCTAAGGGCACTGGTGGGCAAGTTGGACCGAATTGCTGGCATACAGGGCAGGATAAGACGTACTTGGGCATTGCTTCAAAGTAGTCCGGCCAATAGTACTATGCTGCAAGCTTGTCAAACGTTCGTTTCACCCCTTGATGTCCTGCCAACCAATGGTCATGGCATTCTTGTAATGCTGATATCGCATCCTTTTGTTCAACCAGCTTCCTTGATCAATGATCCTTAGGGGCCCGCTGATATATCATACTGACATTTGCTTCTCGGATTGTATCATCATCCTACTGCCGTAGTAATTGGGTGCAGCTCCTTTTCGTCCTCGGCTGTTGCCTGGGTCAATATCCCTGAGATCGCATATTTTGACGTGTCTGTGTATAGAATGAAAGGTCTTGAGAAGTCTGGGTGAGCCAGGGTCGGTTCGGTTGACAGCAGTTCCTTACACTTTTCAAAACAGGCTTGTTCCTTTAATACCCAGTGGAAACGGGCATGTTTCTTTAGCAGCTCGCATACAGGTTGGGTCTCACTACTAAAATTTCGGACATATCGACGGTAGTGCTGCAGTAATCCATAAAACGATCGTACTTCAATTGTGTTTTCCGGAACCGACCAGCTCTTAATTCGCTCGACCTTTTTTGGACTCATTTCGAAGCCTTCCTCTCTGACAATATGGCCTAGCAACGGCAGTTTCTTGTACCCGATCTTGCACTTCTGTTTAGCAATCGACATTTCAAGCTTATCGGCAAGGGATAATACTCGATCTAGGTGACTGATATGGTCGTCAAATGTACTAGAGAACGTCAGACCGTCATCGATATATATGATAAAATAGTCGTACATGACCTCGGCAAATGCTTTATCCACTGTTCTTTGCCAAAAGGATGGTGCTCCTCGTAGGCCCATAGCCAACACTCGCCATTGGTATAACCCATGAATCGTCGTAAACGCGGTAAGCTCTCGTGATTCCGGCGCCAACTCCAACTGCCAGTAGCCGCACTTTGCATCGAATAGACTAAAATACTTCACCTCCCCAAGTAGTGTGAAGATGTGGTTTATGTTCGGTAAAGCATAGCTGTCTCCAATAGTGGCACGAGTCAGTGAAATATAGTTGACACACGGCCTAAATAGATTGTTCTCCTGGTTTTGCGGCGCCTCTGTTGTGTAAGACACGGATTTCCCTTCATCAGTTTTCGCCTGGTGCACTGGAGCACCTTGATACATATATCCTTGCGTATATAGCGCTTCTTTCTGCTGTTCATCACGATCATGTTCTTCATCGGATTCGTCTCGGTCCTTGATTCTATTCAATGCGAACACCCTTCCTTGCCCTTGCTTCGTCCGCACTTTGATACGTATATCATTCCTTGCAGTGACTTTTCGCCTATGTCTCTTTGCACGCTTGGACGGGTCACCTGGTACCAATACAGTGCCTGCTTCCCAAGGGCTTTCACTGGGATCAATAAATCCCTATTCCAGCAGTCTTCTCGAATAGGTCTCAGTCAGCTGCTTGCATCATGTACCCTCGGATAGGGTGCTGTACGATGAGGTTCAGCATCTGATTTGAGACGGATCTTGTCAGTTGAGCATTGATTTTATTCACTTCTTCAAGTTTGGTGACAAAAAGACTTTCGTGCCTTTGTATGACTTCTAGCATTTGCCATTGTTGAGCGTCTGTAAGCTCTGGATTTATATCGAACCCTTTTGTATCCACTTCAGGTTTTGGTGTCGTGATCATATCGACTTTGTGCACCACGCTTTCGTTTTGTGTCCCCTTTTGCGCGGCTGGTCTTGACATCTTCTTTGTTGGCATGAATGTAGGCCCATTCATGTGCGATGGTAGTGGGCTCTGATCTGGACAACGTAGTATTTCTGCAATGATGTCCAGTGCTTGATCAACATCTGCCGGATCGATTTTGCCCTTTCCTGCAAACTCGTTGAGATCCTTGTTTGTATCCTTGATTATTCCGATCGCGTCGCCTTCAGCTTGACGCGCTGGATCCCATACTCATGACCAAGGTGGTGTCTTGAAGGTCTTGATGACGGACTGAGGGCATAACCACCACGCCCCTCTTAAATGGTGAGGCCACGGGCTCTAAAATGCAAGCAGTCTTGGATATTGTTAGTCCTTAGTTCTCCTCGACGGTGATGATAGCAATCTCGTTTGCCCCAGCTTGAGGTCTTTCGTTAACGTCGCCAGTGCTGTCGTATCACTCGTTTTGACCCTCGAATTCGCCATTACATCGCCATAGTCGCCGCGTTTTCGTCAAGCCTTGCTCCACTTCCTGGGTGGGTTGGGATATAGATCGACCTCCCATTTCCATCATCTTCGATTTGCCTCAACTCGAGATACTCTTGGACTGGATCTGGTATCGCATACGCACCAACGATAAAATCTTGCCCCAACAGGAACGGTGTCTCTGGGGTTTCCGCCACTAAGAACGAGTGCGTCACATCAAGCTCGTCCGTAAATGTCATCACCATGTCATGCAAGATGCCGACCACCTTCTGTTCAGACAGTCCACCATAGCTGAATCCTTCATTTGTTGGCTTGAACTGGCCCGCCTCCACTGCAATCCAAAACGGCATAATACTACAGGTCGATCCACTGTCCAGCATGGCTTCCATCACTGTTTCGCCAACTGCAAAGTACACCGCTTGTAGGTCTCGAATTTTTGGCTTGTCCTTGGTTCGTATGGTTAGCTGTGCAGTCCCTTCCTTTTCGCCTGGCTTCTTCCGCCTTGAACCCTTAGCGCCAATCGCCTCGGCAAATGTTTGACACAGATCGGCGAGTAAAACAATTACTGTTGAAGTTGCACCTCCAATTTTGATTTGCGGATGGCGTCCACCAAATCATACTCATCCACGGATCCGTCTGCATTGACCAACATTAGAAACCCTGAGTGCCTGAGCTAGTATGGACGGCTTAATGCGACCTTGAGCTATCGCCAGCTCATCCGCTCGTTGTAACTCCTTCTTTGCTCTGAACGACATAGGTGAACGGTTTGAGTGAACGGTTTGAGTGAACGGTTTGAGTGAACGGTTTGAGTGAACGGTTTGAGTGAACGATTTGAGTGAACGATTTGAGTGAACGGTCTGAGTAAACGGTTTGAGTGAACGGTTTGAGTGAACGGTTTGAGTGAACGATTTGAGTGAACGATTTGAGTGAACGGTTTGAGTGAACGGTCTGAGTGAACGGTTTGAGTGAACGATTTGAGTGAACGGTCTGAGTGAACGGTTTGAGTGAACGATTTGAGTGAACGGTTTGAGTGAACGATTTGAGTGAACGGTTTGAGTGAACGATTTGAGTGAACGGTTTGAGTGAACGGTTTGGGTGAACGATTGGGTGAACGGTTTGAGTGAACGGTGTGGGTGAACGATTGGGTGAACGGTTTGAGTGAACGGTTTGAGTGAACGGTGTGGGTGAACGGTTTGAGTGAACGGTTCGAGTGAACGGTCTGAGTAAACGGTTTGAGTGAACGATTTGAGTGAACGGCTTGAGTGAACGGTTTGAGTGAACGGTCTGAGTAAACGGTTTGAGTGAACGGTTTGAGTGAACGATTTGAGTGAACGATTTGAGTGAACGGTTTGAGTGAACGATTTGAGTGAACGGTTTGAGTGAACGGTCTGAGTGAACGATTCGGGTGAACGGTTTGAGTGAACGCCGCTGGGTCCGCCCACCCACACCGTTCACTCAAATCGTTCACCCACACCGTTCACTCAAATCGTTCACTCAAATCGTTCACTCAAACCGTTCACTCAAATCGTTCACTCAAATCGTTCACTCAAACCGTTCACTCAAACCGTTCACTCAAGCCGTTCACCCAATCACTCAAATCGTTCACTCAAATCGTTCACTCAAACCGTTCACTCAAACCGTTTACTCAGACCGTTCACTCAAACCGTTCACTCAAACCGTTCACCCACACCGTTCACTCAAACCGTTCACCCAATCGTTCGCACACACCGTTCACCCACACCGTTCACTCAAATCGTTCACCCAAACCGTTCACTCAAATCGTTCACTCAGACCGTTCACTCAAATCGTTCACCCAAACCGTTCACTCAGACCGTTCACTCAAATCGTTCACTCAAACCGTTCACTCAAACCGTTTACTCAGACCGTTCACTCAAATCGTTCACTCAAACCGTTCACTCAAACCGTTCACTCAAATCGTTCACTCAAACCGTTCACTCAAATCGTTCACCGAAAGCGTTCACCCAAGCTGTTTACCTAAGCTGAGTCCGTTCATCCAAGCCAATCACCACGTGTGCATGCACAAGCTTCTGCTTTCAAATGACTTATGGTAGAATGCGAGACTAACACCAGCTGCGTGAGTCTAAGTGAAGTTGAAGATAAACTTTTACACAATGATGCTTTTTTTTTCAGTATATTCTCCAAGGTTCAGTGAGTGTTACGTAAGTTGGATGCTATTGTAGCTTCTATTGAGGCCAGTTTTGGCTAAGAACATCCATACTCACTGCCACCGTTGCCTTTGGGTGACGATATGGATATGAATGTAATTATTGATGCATCCTCTCTTTCGTTGTTGGGCAATGTAGACGTTGCAGCTGGTCGTCACGCTCCATTTTCCGTCGAAGACAGTGTGTATGCTGCTGACGACAATGAGGTTAAAAAAATGGAGAGTTGACCGCCTACCATCTCGTCGTAAACGCTGAAGACATTGAGTGTGATTATGATGTATCCTGATTGTCTAGAGTATATCATGTGCAGTGTTCGTTATCATACATAATATCGTAAGTATGGTTCCTGTTTGTATCGCAGTAATGAATAACACATACTTGCTCTACATGCAGCATAAGAAAATGTGCGGGGTCGCTGTTGTTGAGCCTACAACATAAAAGTTAAGGTGCCATCGTTATATTATCCGGACCCAAGACCGGGCTTAGTTGCGCACTGGGCCACACAACGTGGTGCTTTATTTGATAGATCTAACGTTGACTGGCGAAGGTGCGGAATTCTTATCCGTCCGGTGCAGGATTCTAAACCCTGAAGTCCTTTTCATACGTCTGGGGACGCTTCAATAGTTGAGCCCCGCGCCAAATATTACGGTGGAGATGAAACAGCGCCAAAAAGTTGTCAATGCCGCACGAATCAGCCACAACAAAATGACCGAGAAAAGCCCGTGAGCGAAAAGTTCACCTGTCTCTTTCTTTTCCGACAGCCATGCCAACTTACTTGATCCATTTTGCTCAGGTTCGCTCATTGTCCCTATACTGTCCTGCATAGTAAAGAAAAAGACATACACTGACTTTTGTGCTGTACAAAACCTTTATTTTTATAGTTCCACGAAGAATTTCGGCTGCCTGAATTATTTTCTTTGGCGAAGCTGGAGAAGGTTCATTTAGAATGCGACGAAAGCACCTATAGACTCGACGTAAGAAAAAGCAACACACACACTTTCAGAAAATAGAGCCGGTTTTAAATGAAAAACTCACGCAATGGAATACATTTGGGTTTTTGGAAATGATAATAGAACCCTTATTTCAAAGTGACACTGGACTCAGAACAGGAAGCCCAAAAACTGGTGAAGCGTGCTATATTGATCAAGTAAGGACTATTCGAAACAGTAAGGTCAACCGGAAAAACTAAAAAAGTATGTTGGCATGTGCAGAAAAATTTATGAACTCTGGGCTGAAGCCAACTCGTATGATGAGATTCATGCACAAGTCAAGGATCAGCCCGAACTTTGGGTTAGTAAGAGGAGTGTTATTTACAAAAACGCCATTGATGATACATACGACGGAGAGAGAGAGAGAAAGAGAAAAAACTAAAATGCATCTGTTTGGCATGTACACAGAAAGGAAAATACGATGAAGCTTCATTCAAATTTAGTGTATCCGCATTTAATTCGACCATATCTGTTCCACAACAACGCGAGATTATCAACTCATTCTCATACCTCGGTTTCAATGGTCCTATTTCGATGAGCAATCCAGATAATCGATTCTGTGTTTTGGAGGATTATGGCTCTGCGCTACCGCAATTGGGAGTAGAGCCTGCACGAGAATGGATCTATATGGGACGATTGGTAAGGGATGTCCGTGTAATCATCGGGAGTAATGCATAAGAGTTAGAGAGAGGCTGATCAGAAACTTTATACTGTGGCCCATTATTTGTAATCACTAGGTGGCCTCGGGTAGTCGAGACGTTGTTCAAAAGTACAACCTGAAAAAGCGAAAGTATCTAGGCACCACATCCATGGATGCAGAACTCTCACTCGTCATGGCCAATCAAGCACAAGCAGGTTCCGGCAAATTGATCTATGATCCATTCGTCGGCACTGGCAGTTTCTTGTTCACATGCGCACATTTTGGTGCATTTACGTTGGGATCGGATATTGACGGTCGACAAATCCGCGGGAAAGGAAAGAGCAGCGTGAGATCCAATATCGAGCAGTATAGTCTGCAAGGAAGAGTATTGGATTCTTTAGTGTTTGACGTGTGTCACCATCCATGGCGTACCAAAGCTTGGCTTGATGCTATTGTTACTGATCGTAAGTTTCTTGCTCATTTTCTGTGCGTCATAGAGTAACGACTAACATGGTCGCTGTTTATATATATAGCGCCATATGGTGTTCGTGCTGGAGCAAAACGATTAGGACGAAAAGAGGATTCGAAAAAGACATTGCAAATGAGAACTTATGAAGGCGTGCCGATGCACACGTAAATATTAAAGAGCCAGGAGGAATGGACGGTGATGGTCAAGTGCTAAGAAAAAGAGCAACACATTTTGGTATTATCTAGACGCGAAGATTATTATCCACCTACAAAGCCATACGAAATGTCCGAAGTCTTGGCAGATCTGTTGAATTTCGCAGCCGAGCATTTGCGTGTAGGTGGCCGTTTGGTCTACTGGCTTCCCACCGTAGTTGACGAGTAAGTTAGTTTACCGAGGATAACGAGTATGATCTATGTATACACGTGACGGAGGACACGGTCAAATAAACCCATTCTATCCTACAATTACTAGATACTCCAGCGCCGATATCCCACAACACCCTAGCATGACATTGATCTCTAACAGCGAACAGAACTTTGGCCAATGGGCTCGACGATTGATCACTATGGAAAAAGTGCGCGAATTTGATGCGTCGCAACGCATCACCGCACACGATACAGAGTCGTCCTGTATACCCAAAGAGCAGGCAGAACCACAACAGCAGCCAGATACGACACCAGCAACAAATTCATCACCATCATCATCGTCGTTAGAAGCGTCATCAGAACAAATAGAGGATCCAAAACGACCTGGCCACTATCTTTTCCGTGAAAAGGTACTTTTTAAAACTTTCTCTAACATGTTCAACTGGTAAAAGAAGAGTGGGACTTGTCTAATAATGCTTTGTGCGCTGTTCACCACAGTACTTTAATTTCGGCCGTTCTACTCCCGAATCATCAGGCAACAGCGCTTCTGGATCTGAAGCGAAATAAAGTTTTTTTTGGGACTCCATCAAGTGCGCTGGATTGCATTCCTCGCCGTTATATCGTTATCATTGTTTCTGTGTCGCGTTACTCTACAAACAAACAAAACAAAATGGGTGGTTCAACCGATCAGACCGTGGTGTGTAACGCGTCGTCGTGATTATTAAAAACGTGTGCACGCTGTCTCATCCAAGCATGGTTTTTTTTTAATTTCGTGTTTGTTCCTCGTTTTGATTTTCTCTCTCCGCTGAGGTCAGGTCGCGCGTCCTTTCGAAAGCGAACAAAAATTCATCTCAGCGATTGTAGAGACACGACACTATATATTGCTGACTATGATGACAACACACAGTAAGGCTTTGTTCCTGTTTTTTAACTTCCTTGGAATGTGTCTTGTTTCTCTTTCCTTGCGTGAAAATCTATCTTTGGCTCAACCGGTGTTCACCTCAAAGACAAAGCATTAGCTACAACTTCCCTTAAATCATCTCGTTACTGATCTGTCACTACGTGAAATAACCGGATGCGGTTTTGGTTCAAAAAGGTTAATTTGCTTGTTGCTACCAAGCTGTAACCGGCTCTAACCTGAAAAGGTACATAATGCATTTTGTGAAGTTTGTCCTACACTAGATACGTTTGGAAGAACCCTGCATCCACAGAAGTAGGGAGATTGTGAGATACATACCGCTTTATTGTCAATTAATTTGAATACAAGAGTTCCTGTCCTCTTACTCTATAAACGAACTAAACAACATATTTAATCTGCGTAGACATGATATTTAGTCATCTTGTAGTAGTCAACGTTATTATTTGGTGGTAAAACAGAGAAAGCAGACTATCACATACATGGTGTTTTTTTTTTCCAAATACGTAAAGAAAGGCAGGATGTGAAAGACAAAAAAGAATCTGAGGCAGGGTGCAAGAACCGAAATGGGAAATGGAAAGCATGGGCTAAAAATACTTCTTGAACCCCATAATGGGAAATGCTTTTTTATCTATTGTAACTGAGTTTTTTAAATCTTGTTCTGTTTAGAAAACAGCAGCGACCGAAGCAATTACAGCGCCAAGGAAACCGGCGGAAACCGCAAGATGGCCAGCGCTGCTTCCATTATTATCACTGCTCGATGACGGGGAGCTGGACGACGAGCCGGTAGCGCTTGAAGAAGCCAGTGATGAGGAAGAAGAAGAAGCAGCGGCAGCAGCACGGATAGTGACAGGAATGGTCGTGTTTACATTGGTGTTGGTAGCTTCAAAAATAACCTAATGCCATAACATACCCCGAGCAATGGGGGTTAGAATGGTAACAATTGTGCCCCATTTAACCAGGAATTTTCTACCCAATGTATGATGATAGCCTTACACTGTAGGAGCCAGCAGCAGTCGAGGCAGGAAGGGCGTAATTGATGATGTGCTGATAGATGGTTTTACCATCCTCGGTTAAAGCCGAAGAAGCATCCTTGGAAACATCCGCAGGAGCAGCAATGGCCGTGGTGGTAGCATTGGCAACAGTAGAGGATGTAAGGTAGATGTTCAAGCCAAAGGAAGCTATACATTAATAGATCAAAGGCGTGAGTTTAGAGGGAGGAGATATCATCGTATCGGGTCATTGCGAGAATATGGAGGGAGACATTACAAGAGGTGGCATCGTCCATGCTATAAGTCAATGGCAAGATTTGACCAGCAACAAAGATACCACCGTTGTTAGGAGACGAGATGTTGAATTGGCCATCATCAGAGGTCTGTGCTGCCGAAGCAGTAACAGCAGCGTAAAGAAGAGTAGCAATAGCAGCAGGGAGCGATACGAGACGGACCATAGTGTGTTCGTTTGATAAGTAGCAAAAAGTGCTGAAAGAGGGGAAGAAGAGAAAGAGAGCGAATCAAGTCTTTTTTTTACTAGAACCCTATGCGTCTTTGTGTCCAAACACAGACAACCTTGTGCTACTCGAAAATAATACATCGGAGTCAAATACTCGAAAGAGCAGGAAAGAAGCTTTGGTATTTGTTCTTAAAACATGTTAAACAACTTCGGAGGGGGGCGCAAGAGAAGATCAGCAGAAAAGAAATATGGTACAACATAACAATATAGAATAAGCGAATATGCTGGATTGGGAGAGAGAGAGAGAGAGAGAGAGAGTATACGTATGAGATATATGGTAGTGGTAGTGGTAATAGTGTGCGTACAATAACAAAGTACTGCTGCTATGCTGCCCGATGGTCTTCTCGTCCTCTGCGCCTATGGTCCACAAGTCCCAGAGGCGGGCCACTGTTAGAGGTAGCAGCACTTGTCAGCCCACTCCCATTATTACTACTACTATTACTACTACTGGCAGTGGCTGATGTGGTTACAGGTGGCGGTACGATATGCTGTTGTAGTGGATCATCCATGATGCCCCCTTCATCCACATCACTTGGCGGTCCCGAGATGCATTCGCCTGCACGTCGTGCTTCCATCTCTCTCAGCCTGCGTTGCCGTTCTCTTTTCCGTCGATAATAGCCACCTTTACGTCGTGCCGTTTCCAATCCATGACTGAAGATCTCGTATTGACAAAACACACAAATCCATTCATCCGGGTCTGTGCTACGAACGATCGCAGCGTCTGATGTATTTTTGTTATATATCCTGCTGTTGTTGTTACTGTTTGTTCCTGAGCCCTGCTCATTTTCCGCTGCTGCTGCTGCTGCTGCTGATGTGGTTGTTCTTGCAGTGGTTGTGGACGCCTTCTTCTTTTTCTGCGATTTTTTCCCTCGCTTGGATGATGCTGTGGATTTGGATTTGTTGGAAACCTTGTCATTTTTTGTCCGCTGACGGTTGCTCTCCTTGATCGACGTTTTTTTCTTGTCAGCATTCGACAGCGGTGCTGGTAATGGTGGCGGAGGTGGTGGCGGTGATGGTCGGGTTGAAGTGATGGGTGTGGCGGCATGTTTGTTGTTGTTAAGATGAGAAGGAGGTTGTTGTTGAGGTGATGATTTGGCGAGACTCGCACGATTGACCAACGCTTCCATCCTGTCTACCTTTTGTGATAGCGTACGATGCAAGACGTTGGATAATCCCAGTGATGGCCCGACAGAGGATCGTGGTAAATCCTCTAGTTTCGGCAATTGCTTGAGATTTTCTCTTGTCTGTGCACCCATTGTGAAATCAAAGGAGCTTGCAGGAAATTGCGGCCCAGATGGTGATGATGATGATGATGGTGGTGCTGGATGAGCCGGTGGCGGGGGAGGCGGTTCTGATTTGCCCTTGCGGTCTTCGACAGCATTGCTTTTCCATCGACGATCCTTCCGCCTTAATCCCCCTTTGATACGTTCCTCTGAATCGTTCGTCAGTGTAAACCTATTACCACATCGTTTGATCTTTTTCGTATTTTCCCTATAGCTTGCATCCACTGGATCTCCAACGTTGTGTATCTCATGTTCCAACAATATCTCTTTCAAATTCGTCGAGACAAAAGCCGAGTCACAATCTCCTGTTCCTCCGAGTCCACCGAGCGAAAACGCAGTAGATGCATAATTCCGTGATGAGGATTCAAGGATAGGAGGTGAAAATGGCCACATGTACGGCGTCACGGTTGCTGCTGCTGATGATGAGGAGGGCGATGACGGAATAGGTGTCTCTGTATATTTCGTGGATGCACCAGTAGCCGCAGTACTGGTATCAGCAGCCACTGTTGCTAGAGACGTTGGCGGTGATGTTTGTGATGTTTGTGCTGTTACTGCTTCGGACGACGACGGCGCCTTTTCCTGTTGCTGCGGTTGCTGTTGCTGCATACCAGCTTTCCGTATCCATCGTGGCTTTGGAAGAGGCAAAATCTTCCGATTTAACAAATGCATTTGCTTGGACGGGCTGGCTGCGCGCAGGATTTGTGCCTCGATTACATCAATATCGCTTTCATAATCGTCGTCATCGTCATCGACGTCGCCGCCACGCCTCAATGAAGATGATGATGTTGCGTCGGGATACGTTGTTGCCTGGGACAACGGATGCGGCTCTTGCTGTTGTGTATAGAGTGCTTGGTTGCCAGAGCTGCGTCGTAATCCATTCCTACTACTGTGACGACGAGAATATGTTCTGGTGCGAGTGGATGAAGAAGACGAAGAAGAAGGAGATGTGGTGGATGACAAAGAGGTGGTAAAAGAAAAATGGAAATCAGTCATGGGAATAACGGATGGTTTGCTGCTATTGTCGCTTGTTGATGTTGTTCCTGCCCCTGTTGATGGTTTAGCTCCAATTGCTGCACTACTGTCGAGGGGTATCTGCAATGGTCCATCAACTGCATATCCCGACTTGTTATCAAAGTTAAAATCGAACGAGGAGGAAGAGGATGAGGACGAGGACGAGGAGCAAGATGATGATGACGCCGCTGCTATCGCTGTTGCTGCATTGGTGACGGCATTGTTGGCGTTGGAGGACGTTGGAGGTGGTGGTGGAGGGATCTGGTCGTCTGACAGTTTATGTGCCTTCATAAGCGCAATTAAATTATCAATCTTGGTTATGGTATCTTTATCTTCGAGAGCTTCTTCACTCGCAGTCAGCATGGAGATGAGCTCTTCTTGTAAGTCTTCTCGATTTTGCGTAATGGTATCCTTCTGATGACGAATAGAAACAGTGTCGGTTTTGCTGTTGCTGCTGCTACTGCTGCTGCTATTGTTGGATGTCGAATTCGGGTTGGATGTTGATTCCACTTTGCGATGCATATAGGTCATTAGACCGAAACCGTTCCATATCCTCTGGGAGAGCGATTGAGTGTTCGAATCGTGGCCTTTTTTTTTGTGCGTCCCCGTGGTAAGAAAAAAGGTTGTGTTGCAACAGTTTAGGTTGAATACAGAAAGAAAAAGAGATACACAGTGTATAGAAAGCAGGGAAAAAAAGTCAGCAGGGTCCTTCTCTGTGTTGGTTGTGTCAATCAATCTTTCTTTTGCTACATTTATACCAGGAATGTTTTGAACACCAGGTACAGGAGGTAATTCCTCCTTGTTCGATGTTTCAACAAGAGAGGACATCGGCTAACGAAGAATGGACCGGGAAGTGAGGGCTGTTGCTTACTTTTTGCGTCAGAGAACCGTAAAAAGAATAGTAATAAAAAAAGGGCGAACTAAAAAAAAAAGGTCGGGCACACAGTATACGCACATGGAGTATGCGAGTATACGGGAGTTTAAAAAATGCTGGAATTATTTCTACATACCACATGAATAGAGGAGAGGAGGCTCACGCAATTGTGTTTATGCTTGACTTTAGGTATGAGGTGCAGACATTGGTCATTTGATATAAGCACACTGCTGCTTGGTAGCTCAAATATGCCAGTATATTGGGAATACTAGCCCCTAGGTAATAACAGGATATGATCAGCAAGCCCGGCAAGAAGCAAGCTCGTCCAACGGACTGACCTTAACCAATAAGCTGTGTGCCCTTCGTTTATGGTGATCGCCATTCATGCGTTATTGTTTTTCTCTGCCTGATAAGCTGTCTTTCTCACAAATTATAAAGTAGCAGAACTGCGGAATTAGTCATCATCCTGAAGCGTACGATATCTTGTGCACCGTAAATTCACACAATTCGTAAGCACTGTATGTATTTGTTAAAGTCGTACATGTACCTATCATTAAACGTCCACATATCTGTGATATTTGCTAATCAAAGGTCGTTACAGTATAACTCAATATATCAATCACTAGTACGGTAAAAAATTGAAGAAATTTATTGATAACTTTGATTTAAAATGAAGGGTATGCGAGGGAGGTGTTAAGGCTATATGTGTGTCGATGAGATGATGAACGGTATTTTGAGTGACTGAAGTAAAAGAGATTTTTGCATATGAATAACATAGAATAAATAATGTACATAGTGAAAAGCAACGATGATTGTAGTGAGGGTATAAAGAGAGTTATTGTGACTTTTGTTTCTTGTTTGAGGATGGCGGCGCCTTTGACGGATTTTGATAAAGGGCAAAGGAGCGAAGAAAAGGGCGATTGCATGGTCGTTGAGTGCCAGCAGGCTTTTGACAAAAATCAAGTCCAGAACGCGTGATACGATGCCGCCAAATCCGGACAAGACTGACGCATCTGATTTGGTGTTGGTGCTGTGCTTTTCCAAGAAGGATCCGATGGTCTCCCTCATCCATTGGCTTTCAAATCCAAGAAGCTGTCATCTACAGAACGGTCATATCCCGCACAAGAAAGAGAAATGCTCGGTATCTTTCACGCCTTGCGAACGTGGCGTTGATTTATCAAAGGGCGACAATATATCTTGTACTCGGACCATCACCCACTGAAGTATTTCAAAATTAACGCCACCGCTGACGCTATGGATAGCCGAAATAGAGTTCTATGATCCGGATATCCAGTACAAACCTGGTAGAAACAACCATGTCCCCGATTTGTTGTCGAAACGGGATGGCCCGGCTGCTGTCACCAAAGAGCCAAGTTTGGACGCACTCAATTGTCGAGTCGCTTATTGCGGGTGGATCCGTAGCCAATGGGAATGGGGAAGAACAAATGGTAAAGGGTTGTTAAAAGATACCCTTTATTTGCTTGTGGTGAAGTGGTATATCAATATGCTTTTTTTTCTAATAAAGTACGGCGGCGATTATCGAGCGAATATACAGGGCTACAGAAGTTTTTAGTAAGGACGATAAAATGTGTCTTTCACAACCCATACTTACTCCAAATTGGTGCACTTAGATCTAAATTCGGCCATCTTCTCTTCCACCGATTGGACTTCCTCATCCTTTTGGGCAGCTTTCTTGGTAGCTTCCAAGGACCAGGATTTAAATCCTTGACCATCTTTTCAAGCTTATTTTTGTCATCTTCTGTAAATTTTGCCTTCAATGATGGTATTGATGACGACGATACGGTGTTTCATGCCGAAATCGCAGGTTCTGGAAACTCAGGCTCTGAATGGCTGACAAGCTCTGAGCGGGCTGATGGATTTTTTGACGGTCTCTGTGTTCAAGTGTGGATGCTGATTGGGAACGCTTTTTTTCGGTGTTGGACCAAGACCAGTTCTGCTTATCCTGTAGAAAATATACGGTTAAAGGAAACTTCCTTCCACTTGCATAAGTTTGAAGAAAAATAGAAGTTGCCTACCAGCTCAATGTCTGATTCACGTGCACAAGTACATATAAATACATTGTAACCATGAAGACTTTACATCACAGTCCAGCATGTCAGGTGAACAAGTACTAATTATTATCGGCTCCAGCTCATCAATGACTCTTTGTAAATCAACGCCTTCTCCACTGCAGGGACGCTGCCTATTTTATAATTAAGAAAAGAGAATTATTGAATGGTACTGTTACGGTGAATTTGGGGTATTCCAGGTAGTTGCGTAACGGTTTAAGTGTATGTTTTGTAGTGAGCACCAGTAATAATATCGTTTATTACAGACGGGTTGTGAAGTGATATGAGTGTAAAGTAAAGTAAAAATGTGTATGGTTTATGTCCAAGGGTGTAAACGGTAGTGAGCTGATGTCTTGATTAAGCTCAGTGAGTAGAGATGAGGATCAGGGATGTTACGTCTGTCCAAAATGAATGAAGAATAAGGATCAGGAATGCTACGTCTGTCCAAGTAAATGAGAAATAAGAGCAGGAATGTTACGTCTGGTCTTAATAGAAGAGTTTATTTAGCTTCAGTTATGAGCAATAAACAATATGTAAGATAAAACAAGCCGTGTTTAGGTCTTGAGTGATTGAAAACAACACTTAAAAAGTTAAGTCAAAAGTGGGAGGTAACTAATGTCTAAGATAATTCATGCTGCGGTAGTTGTTGTTACTGCGGATGCTGCGGTAATGCTCTTATTCAACAAGCTGTTCATCGAATCTTTACAGGGTAAAGGGTTCGTTCTATTTATAGTTGTTCCTTTTGATAATTTGGGGGTGCAAAAGAGTTGTAGAGTTGCTGCGGTTGCTGCGGTAGTTATGTATTGTATTCTGATTGCCGCTTGGTGTGTGGTTCTTTTGTATGTTTGGTTTATTTGTTATGGGTGGTTCTCGGGGTAACAGTACTATATAAGAACTGTGCTTGATAATATTTGCTCGAATGTATGTGCAAAGAATGTAGTTGTTGTTGTACCTGTTTCGCACGCCCCGACACAGCTAGCAGCACATGAACTAAGGGAATTCATGCTCTCGTACTAAGTTTTTTTCTCAATTAGCTTTCTTTACTTCTTTTGCCAAATCATTTTTCATATGCTTGTTACACAAAGTATCTAGTGTCGTCACTTACTTCTCGCGTCCCCAAGGAGTCAGAAAGATCCACAGGAAAGTAAGAGGCTGCGGAGGAGAATATGTAATAGTATGATCATATAAATTACGTACAGACCTCCTCCGCCAGAATCCGGGAAATCGAACGAGGAACTATTGATTGATTGTATGCGACAATGCACGTTCAAGAATAGTTGCCCGTTTTATCAGCACTAAAAAAAAGTTGATATAATGCATATATTGTTATTAATGAAGACCTCAACTAAAGGATATGATTCTGTCGTGACTGACTTACAGGTTTCTTTCAGAAACCAGTGTCAAGATGTACTGATCAGATTGCTGAACGGATCTATCATTTATCTGGTTTTTCTTTTCATCGTCACAGACACTAGTCGCGTATAAATAGCTGTAGAAAACAAGTGAAGGATAGACCATTCATTCTTGTAGAATTAAACAGCAATCTCAAATGCTTCTAGTCCCTTCCTGTTGTTGAACATCACAGATACTATAAAAGCATTAAGACTTACGTGGTATGTGTTTAACAAGCGCCAGCATATCGAAAAGATACTTCATTTATCCTTTTGAGAGTAACGAAGTATCTAGTGAGCTATATCCCACCCTGTAAAGTGCTTGTACTTCTCAGCTACTCACGTAAGTGAAGAAGCGAAAAGTAAATCGTTGTCAGTGCGATTGGTACGTTCACAACTAAGCGTACACACCTACTTCAGATCTAATGACAGTGATAGCAGCATCTGCTAACAGCGTAGTGACGCGTCGTATTAAACAAAAAGAAGAAAGGTAAAACTATGACATTCTTTATTTAATGGGAAAAAAGAGTGTGAAAAAGAACTACTGACCGAAGTTATTTGAGAGAACCTACTTATATAGTTCTGAGCAGTTTGTTGCATAAAATACGACAAATGGTTCTTTGTGTGACTCGCGTTGCGGACGAATTCAACATGTACTACGTGATCTCTAGCAAAGTATTAATCACAACATTCATTTAATATGAATTCAATTAAAACATTGAAATCCTACGTGCTACCAAGAGAGCTGAGCAATATGCAGAAGAAGGAAAGTGCAGAGTTGGCAACGTGGTTCAAGTGTGATGCGGACGCGATTGTGGCGGTATTCCGAGACTAAAATGGCATGACGCCGCCGTCAGTATTGTTGTCAAAGAAAAAGACTGCCTGAAAACTAAGCAGAAATCTGGTGAGTATACATTATAACTAAAGCTGTCTAGACCAATATGATGAGCCAATGCTGTAGTATTAATATCCGCAAAGGCTGCATTGATTGAGATGATGTGTAAGCAGGAGGGAGTGGATGATGTTGCTGAGACCTGAACAAAACCTGTTGGATTCGAAAAAGTCCAGAAGATGTGGCAGTGCGTTCTGGATTAAGCTTACGAGGTGTTTGGTGCTGAATGCGTCACAAGTATCAGCAGTATACAGGCGTGCCGTAAAGTGCTGTAAACATTGGCGACGTCATTCTCAACGAGGACTGGCTAGACAGGCATATACGATATAAATACTTATAATTTATCGATGATCACGCTCTAGCTGTCTATATACATATTTGTATTGTATCAACACATTCTGTATGAGCTATATCTACCTTTTATTTAGTAATATATCCCCATCTAATCTATCAATACCGTTTTTAACTTTAAATTTTCGACACTCTTTTAGTATCCGCACTCGTCTTTTCTTCGGCTTGATGCTTCATATATCAATAACCCATACCATTTCATAACCATTTACATTTGAATAAAATGAGTAATGATCATGTCTTTGCGTCTTGGAATGTTAATCAAAAATATGCATAAACTTGTGTGTTTATTTTGCAACTGTGCCCCTCCTTCCCAATATACTAACTACTATACAAGATATTGCTTTTCAACATAACGCCTCGTCGATCCAATAGAAAGGAGAAGTGTGAGATTAAATTAGTTACAGCACTATCCGTTATTAGGGTCACCCACAAGGGATTGGTAACGTGTAAAGAAGAAAACACATCACCAGTATTGCCCTCCATTAACAACAGACACTTGTCAGACATATTGTACAATGCCGTATACAGTACCCGCTCGTTAAACCGATCACCTTTAAACCGATATCTCGTTAAACCAATCACTTCCCCAAAATACCAGCTTGGTAAGCAGTATGTGTGTTATATAGTGGACCCTCAATCTTTAAACCAATCATTCGTTAAGCCGATCACTTTCTCGAAAAACAGAGGTGATCGATTTAACGAGCGGGTACTGTATAATGAATGATCGCAGTGATCAATCGTAATGATGGATACTTGTCCACCGTACTGTACAAAACCATCTGATGACCGCCTCTTCAACATCATGAGAGAAGTCCTGAGATAATAAAACCATGCCATGAATTTAATACTTAGATTCGTGCTAGGAAGGGGGAAATAGCTTTACGTCCAACTTTGGCGAGGATCCATGTCATACAAGTATGTAATTTGAGCTTAGTGCAGGTTAGAGCTGAAAGTAGGTATTGGTATTTTCGCTACTCTACCCAAAAGTGTATAATCCTTGTATTTAAAGATGTCTGATTATATAAGAAAGAATCTCATCTTTTCTTTAACCACACAATAACACTACGTGTCATCGATAACACTGCTGCTTAGCAACGTATGCGATCGTTCCAATGTTCGATAGCTCATGCTATGAGCTTGCAACAATACTTGAATTCAATGAATCTCCAGGCATTGGAGTAGCACTTGAACAATTTGTCTTCCCGTACTAAACCCAACGCATTTCGAGATAAGCACATTGCATAGATAGCGAGACTTACGATATTTCTCGTACGTTCACTAAAACTTGTCGTGTTCTGGTTTATCAAATGAAGTTTCTTTTTTAGAGTTGGAGTGAAGAAAACAATCAGAGGACGGTGAGTTAGATAGAAAGAGAACTGAATTTACTTTCTCCAAAAAGTCATAGAGTATGCTATATTCAAAGCAGCAGCCGTACCATTGAAATAACCGATTTTGTAGTTACAGCTGTTTACATAGCTTCCAATCAATAATTTATATGATATGGAGCGCGGAGCTAAGCTAATACTAACAGTATTTCAGATGGAAAGTGTCATACCAGTAGATGCAGCAGTTATTCGATTCACCGCGCGAGTCTATCCGTTAGTGTTGCTTGCTTGTCTTTTTATAAAAAGATAGACAGCAGTAAAGCACCACGTTTTAGAAGCAGAACCCTATGACGTCGTCGGTCTCGGTACATCAGCAATTTCACCTACACAGTAATATAGATGAGTGCTAGTACCGACTGTACTTTGCTACACAAGTGCCTATTTTATAAAACCGGTATATGCAATGTTACAATTCACCTCTTATCCAATACTGTAGAGTCATATGCAAGTAATGTTTGTGTTTTACTTTTTTGTATCATCAGTTGTGCAATGTCTGCAACTTATGTCCTCTGTATACTGATGAAATGCCATTTTCTTAACATAAAGGCAATAGTTAATTTATGCCGAATCAGGCATCCTCACACACCATTATAGTGTGTGAGACACTGTTTATTAGCTTTGACAACTTGTCCGGTTAAGCCCATAAAGCTTCAAAAATAAAGCGCAAAATGACCGTGCACGACCCTGGTGCTTTCGGAACGTTATGACTTTTTCTTAAATAGACGTGTAATATACTAGATAAAATACTGTATTGATGGCTAAGACTATGTGACGAGGGCCCTTTTGCGCATGTATTTAGCAATACACGTTTCTTTTTTGAAGTGTGCGGTGTGTATGGGAGCACAAATCCCTGTACAGAAACAACAGATTTCCTTAAACTTCGGAAAAATTATACTTTATCAGGTGAAGAAAGGGGATGAAGGGAGTCAACAAAGTTTATCCTCTGCGTCATAGCGTTTTTGCGTGTATATTCAAACAAACACTATAGCTTAATCTGGCAGTGTGTTATGGCTAAGTCGTTCTTTATCCAGCTGAGAGTGAATACGCATGGATGCTTGCGTCTCATGTCGCGTTTAGGGCGTAACTGACACACCATTCTTCTACTAATATTATTGTTATGAATCAATTTCGGACTTCTTTATGTTTCATATAATATACTACACAAACTAATTACAAACAACTCTAATAGTGTTGTTGTTGTTTTAAAGAAAAATGATGTAGTAGTAGTGGTAATAGCATTAGAGTAATTATAGAAGAAGGGAAAAAATACAACAGTCTTTTCTTTTTTGACTATGTACAGGATGCGAGTCAGACTGTTGGAAATGATAGGTTTACTAAATAGAGTAAGAAAACGTCCCCCAGGTTTACCATAACTTTCTGTATGAACATAAAAAACCTCGAAATATGATATGTGGCTAGTGGCACATCGATAGCTAGCTATACACATTACTACCTTATCTTCAGATGTAAAAGCTAAAAATTGGACGCGACCCATTTTCACTTGCAATAGAGCTACTGTGACTACTGCGCTACATATACTATCACATTTACTTGCTCTTTTTGATATTTGACGATTGTGTACATATTGGCGGTAAGGTTCGGAACAGCCGATCATGATTTTTTACAGTTTAGGAATTCTTTTGAACGGTGCAACAGAAAAGTGTGCCACCATCTGTTCGGCTATTCTTTTTTGTTTATACGCATATGCAAGAGAGCAGGATGCATTACACCAACAACGACGTCAGCAACTGATGGACATAAGAGAGAAGAACGCCCTTTCTCTCCCCGCACAAGTTTGTCCGACCGAAACTTTTTCCTCTTCGTGTTTTCCTTCATCTTGCATTAAAAAAGAAAGAAAAAAACTTTTGTTATTTACTCCACAAGGTAACAATAACAATATGCCTGCATCTGTCGTAGTTATTAAAGTTCTGCGGCACCCGAGAGATAAAATAAAGTAACAAAGAGTAAGAGAATGGATAGGGAAGGAAGAAAAAACGAGTGGGGATGGGAAGACCCGAGAGAAAAAATTACAAACAATAATCGAGGTAACAAACATAGCACGAATGCTGGAAGCTCATTGGTGTAGCATATTACTTCTACTAGTAGCTGCTGCTAATAGCCTCTGAGTATACGTGCTTGAAGATGTTGTATGTGTGCTGAGTATTCTGGATCACTCACACATTCTCTCACACAGCGCTACTATTACTTGGTAATAAAGTGACACGGGCGCCCTTTTTCTTCCCCGTAATGTTGTCATGCAAAACAACAAAATCAACAACAAGCTTGACACCTGTATAAAGTCAGAATAGAAAGCAGGAATATAGTATAACAGCAACGTGGACGCCCATTATTATCATCATCTACAATACATCGTCACGAATTTTCCCATCGAAAAAAACCTGATTGTAATTTGACATTTACTGTCATCATCAATTATCTCTCGGCATGAAATGAGAGCAGCCCCTATTGATCGCCAGCCCCGGATTTTTTTTAGCTTCCGTTGTCGTACATGTGGTACTTACACACAACACGCATCTGTGTCATCCCCTATATCGTTTGACAAGATATTGTGGAGAGGAATAAGGCGATCAATGATGACAACAACCTCTATATAGCAATGGGTTATTTAACATGTAACTTAAACAACAACCTCCAACATAGCAACCACTAACATAGCAATAAGTAAACTAGCAACCAAGTGTATCCGGGGTGAATGAACTACACATTAATTATGATGGAAGAGGCTAATCTGAAACAAGTGTCTGTATGTGGAATGTATGTAGTGAGTGAGTGTGTGTTTCGGGAAATCGAATGACATGAGATTGAACGCCTTATTTGCTTGCTTCTTTCCATGTATATCTAAATCTGGGGAATCGCTTCTTTCTTTTCAACAAAACAACAACAACAATTATTTAAATCCCTGATTTGATACTAACCTAACCTTTAAAGTTACACTTGCTGGAAGGTAAACAAAAAATGACAAAGTAAAAAAGCTATTTAAGCTTGGTAGAAAGAAGTTAACTCGTCGATTCCCCACACTTTTTTTATATTCTCTTGTCTCTTGTTTCTTTAGTCTTTGCCTCCACTATCTGCATTTCCTCCCAATATCCAATTTCTGTAATATATATCATCATCATTATCATCATGGTCATTGCATCCTCTACAAGCATCGAATCGACACTCGTCAACGACGTGAAACCTATAAATCTCAGCGGTGGACAGTGGTAAGAACATACCGGGGCATAGTTAACCCCCATCGACTTATAGGTTTTCCAGAGCACTCAAACGCGGATAAACTAACCTTATATCTTTCTTTTATTGCTAATGTTAGCACTCATTGTGGTCAGGTAAGAAAAGAGAAACATCGTTTTGGACGCGTCTGTCTGTCAATGACGAGGCGCGTAGTTATATTATTTATTTAGTTTCAAAGAGGGCTAATTAGAACCTGTTCTTCGTATCATCTAGTATGGTCACTCCAAAAAGTACTGTGGACTGTTGCGACCAAAATAATCTCAACTTTTCACGCCGTCATCGTCGTCGTCGTCGCTTGTTCCGCCCTGTGCCAAAGCCCTGATTTCAAAAGTTTTAAAAGTTACGCCATCATATACCCTTCACTATTCGTTTTCCATCTATCCTTATGCTCAACACTGGAGAGAGCGAAAATTGATCATTCAAGCCCAAACGACGACGAACGATGCCTTCTTTCAAATGGCTCCTTAATAGCATCGTCCACTTTGCCATCTACTTGTGTAGCTCTTCTTTTCATTCATCCAGCCAAACCACCAAAAAATTTGTACTTTTACACATCCTTTTCCTCTTCCGCAATCCGCCTTTTGGCTTTTTCTTATCGTATGTGTGTTTTCTCTTCTCTTTTTTATATACACTTCTTTTGGCCACTTTTGTTTTTCTCTCTTGTACATATTCTAATGACATTTTCATCAACAACTCTCTGACGATGTTGACCAGCAAATACCATCTTCTCTCTATTTCCATTCTTCTTCAACCATTATCGACAAACAATACCTTTACATACCTCTGTATTTTGTGTTCTCACTTACATATTCTTTTCTTGCAACGACGGCATGTTATATCACTCTTCTCTTCCTAATAAGTGCACTGTATGAAGGAACCCCTCTCCCTTACTTACTACCTACTACTTAAAAGCCCCACTCTTATACATATGAAACCAAAACCCCTCTTTACCTTTTCATGTTTTTCCCAAAAAAAATAAAAATAAAAAGCTTTTCTGATTATATGGTGTATATAATCATAAAGACGGAAGGACCTTTATAGATGATAGCTGTAGTATATGTGTGTTAAATGATGTGGTGTAGATGTTTTTTTACACTAGTTCCATGTAGCGCTTCAGCTCATAATCAGTCACTGCATTCTGCCACAAACTCCATTCATGCTTCCTCGTTTTGACGAAATGATCGACAAACGAATCACCGAGCACCTGACGTGCAACCGATGATTCCGCATCCATAGCAGCTACCGCTTCCTGTAATGTCCTTGCAAGCTGTTGTCCTTGTTGTTTGTCTTTTCCACCTTCTCCTCCTGAACTTTGTTCTGCACCACGTCCATCGTCTTCGAGCGCCGAAACAGGTAACGTTTGACATGTTTTTATGCCCCAGATTCCACATTTCAGGATCGCGCCAATGGCCAAATGCGGATTGATGTCTGCTCCTGACACACGCTACAGCAATGTCGGCATGATTTGCCGCCTGTTAGAACCCCGTTTGTGTTCACTTTCCTTTTTCCACTACACTTTACCATTTCTAATCGTGTGCCATTAGGGGATGTAGTGGGTGGGACAATCACTCTGACAGCACCCAAGCGGTTCTCGACTCCCCAAGAGACAGTGATAGGAGTCCAAAAATTGCCACAAAGCCGTTTGTAGCTATGGTAATGGATTTGTTGCGTAATCAGCGTTAATCGACCCGCTAGTAGAAATAGCCCATTCACATTTCATCACCACCATTATCCCTTAACCTGTTCATAGCAATAACCTGTTGATAGTTGGTGCCAAAACGGCCAATATACTTGGTAAACCATGTAACACACCCGCCAAAAAGTGGACCAACGTTTTACTGATATGCGGATGGATTGTAGATACTTGACTGGACTCAAACGGATAAAACATATTTTTGCCTTGCTTGTCGATCAAGCTGAAATGCATATGACCTGAGCAGCCGGGTAAGTCCTGATACGGCTTTGACATGAAGCAAGCCAAAAACCCATGCTTCAGTGCAATTTGTTTCATGGACGTTTTGAATAAGCTGGCACGGTCACCGGCTTCTTTGGCATCCGTATACTTGATTGCCGCTTCAAAGACTCCCGGGCCGGTTTCTGTGTGCCAGCTTTCCACGTCCACTCGGAACTCCTCAAGCCAGTCGAATGCGCGATAATAGAATTCTTGGTTTTGTGTAGGACGTAATAACGAGTATCCGCACATACCAACCGTCAAGGGATTGGGGTTAGCGAATCCTTTGGCTTCCAAAGACTCTGCGTTTTCTGTAATGGATGCATGATGATATTCGCGGAGTGTTATCTCTTTGGCTCTTGTTTCCTTCCTCGCCCCCAACTTAATACGAGCGACAGCACCCCCTCTCCCAAAACAGCCACATCACTTTCTGTCACCCAACCCTACTAAAAAAGTCATTTACCTTTAAAACAAAAGAATTCAAATTCAACACCACAATAGGCAGTACACTGGAGGTCTTGCTCACAAGCGTCTACAGCTGATTGCAAGAACACGCGGGGACAGCAGTAAAGGGGTTCATTTGTGCTTGGATGGATCAGGTGAACAAAGAAGAACGGGGTGTTGTTCTCCCACGGGATCCGACGATAGGACGCTAAATCAACTTTGGCAACCAAGTCAAAAAAGTGGCAATCTTTCCCACCGAATTCGACAGGCGTTGTATACATGATATCTTGAATGTCCCAACCAAAGATAACTGAGCATAAACCTAGAATTGTGCGTTTCGTTTATATAATTTCAGCACATTTACATCTTATTGATATACGCCGTACATTTAGATAGTTACCAAATCCAGATTCAATTACTTGTAAGAACTTTTCCTTGTGCATAAGCTTCCCACGAAGGACTCCGTCAATGTCAACTGTGGCAATCTTGACCCTTTTGTCGTCCTTTAATACTTGATGGATGTTGTCAAGAGTGACAGTATTGCTTGCATCGGCAGTCATATTTTTCCTCTCAAATAAGGCTATGGTAAACCACTGAGAAAATTGAAGAGGAAGGATGGATGGTCCACAGAAAAAGGAAGAAAGGAGGGAGAAGTGGAGTGAGAGGAGATTGAGAGAAAGGACATTCATATGTTCTCATTCAAACGTGACCTGTGTTTCTAGTAGTCTGTGCGATGTTAATGGTGTTTCATGCCGTCTGCAGCTCTGTTTGTGACATATGTTTATGTGCATATGCACTAGCTTTACGCACAAGTGTGCAACAACGAATCCAGAATTCTGGAATACCATCCATCGTCAAGAACCCTATGGATTCATAGAGGATAAGAAGGACTACCATAAAAGCAACACTCATTAACGGACAGTAATGATGACGATTCTCTTTCTTTTATCGTTCAGTTAGAGACAACAGTGCAGAGCTAGGACCCCTTCAAATGCATTAAATGCTGCACATTGTATGCTCGGTGATCGATGGTCCACATGATTGGGATTTATACCATGATGTGAGTGATGTATAAGTTGGTATTGCAATGCAGCACTGAAGGTCATGATGTAGTACAAATCATCAAAATTGGCTGGAGACAATTTGCCTTTTAGTGAGCGTTCTTACTACTCTTCAGCATTCTTAAACCGTATGTACCAGCGAGCACTCGTGCTGGGATACGGGAAGAAATCTCGTTTAATCCATCATAAATTTGCGAACATGCAGTATTTGTTAAATGTGGCTCCGTTTAATCAACAACTTAATACGCCAAGATGCTTTTTTGTTTTTGTACTACATCAGCAACTAATACTGTGATAATAAGTATATGGTACTTTCAATGTGTCGATCGATGCTGCATGATAAACAGAAAGAAGGGGGCTCTTGTAACAAATTTACTTAAATGATTCTTTTTCCGTGGCAGCTGTACACACCTCGGAGGTGGGCCGCAAGTTGTGTGCGTAACAAATCAACACATAACATAAAATGAGACTTAGTAACATTATGGCTGGGCTTATCAAGGCCTATCAACTCGTTTTTCCCCTCGGCTTATAAATTTGCGTGTGTAGGACTCTCGTTATGTACATGCGTATCTGTTAAATTATAGTATACATATGCTCTTTTCCTGGTGCCACATACTTACAGTTCATCTCGAGCTTAGAAGAGACTTAAAAAATCTGTTCTTGATATAAAGAAAAAAGAGCAAAATTCAAAATATTCTGGAAGTGCAAGAATGTCGACCGATAGGCACAACTTTAAAATCTGAATCGAAAGGCGGGTTTAGAATATTTTTAAGCAACCAAACACTTTATGCTACAATGTCGAAAGGTTGTCGCACTCGGACTACACAGTTGTATACTACTACAGTATGTACAGCTATGAGCATATCTTTACAAAGTATTATTTGCTAGTACATATAAGCAGGCTAGTACCGATAGTAGTAATAGTAATAGTTGACAATTGAGTAGGGAAAAGGTTAATGCATATTAGCTGGGAAGAGGAGAAGCAGGACCCTGGGTATAGTAGAGACTCATATATCAATGAAAACGAAGGGGAAGAGGAAGAAAAAAAAATATTGTTGTATATCATAGTGTATAGATGCACTGAAGATAAAACACACTACGCTACATCGAACGAAATATTGTTTGTGCGGTAAAGGGTTTAGAATACATAGTTTTCACTATGTTAGAGGTAGAGGCAGATATTGTCAGAAGGCTACGTTATTCAAGACACCATCGAAGTTCGACCGATGTCATTGTGCTGAGGCACTTCCTTGACCTCTTCACGGACAACCTTTTGCTCGCCGGTTTCTGGATCGACAGTAACGATCTTGTTGATGTGATACGCGTAAGCCTGCTCACCAAATTCTGCAACGTCCAAGCCTTGTAACTCTACTTCTTGCGAGACTCTAAGAGATAAGCCAGGGATTTTGTCCATGATGAACAAGATCAAATAGGTGATGAAGAAAGACCAAGCAGCACCAGCAGTTGCATCAGCAAACTGATAGCCGACTTGAACCCAGTTTTGGTCCATCCAACCGCCAGGGATTTCTGTGCCGTCCAAAGCGGCAATGTAGCTTTCAGCAAAGACGCCAGTGAATATGCAGCCAACGTAACCACCAACACCGTGTACGGCAAACACATCCAGTGCATCATCATAACGCAGCCAGTCTTTCATGTGCGAAGCAAGATTACAAAAGACGCCTCCAAAGAAACCAATAGCGACAGCAGGGCCAGGGCCAACAAATCCTGCCGCAGGTGTGATTGCTACCAAACCAGAGATAGCACCAGAACAGAATCCAAGAGCTGAGAATTTGCGATCAATACGATAATCCAATGCCATCCAAGTGATGGCGCCGATCGATGCTGCCAAGTTGGTAACAATGCATGCCATACCGGCACGCAAGCTGCCGCCTAGCGCTGACCCTCCATTAAACCCAAACTGTCATGGATTCCCAAAAAGGGTATGGAAAAGAAGATGAGAATGGTAGTAAGGGTATGCAGATGGGAAAATATGAGAAAGAGCAATGCGCGAGACTATATATATTTACCCATCCAAACCACAAAAGGGCTGTGCCAAGAACGACGTTTGACATGTTGTGGGGCTTAAAATCGCTCTCCTGCGAAATGCTGCCTTTGCCTGCACGTTTGCCTAGGATCAATGCATAGGCCAAACTTGAAAAGCCGGAGGCAATGTGCACAGGTGTGCCGCCCGCAAAATCAAGGCCGCCCAGTTGGAAGCTCCAGCCGTTCGGGTTCCACGTCCAGCAGGCGAGAACGTCGTATACGATGGTTGACCAGACAAAAATAAAAATAATCATAGGCATGAGTCGTGCGCGTTCGGCTGCAGAACCGATGGCCAGGGCTGGTGTGAGACATGCAAACATGCCTTGGTATACGCAAAATACAATGGCGGGAATGTTGGCGCTGCCAGGTGAGGGCTCTCCCAATACGTCGCGGAAAAAGGCATGTTTGACATTGCCAATGAAAGCCGAGCCAGTATCGCTGAAGGCTAAGCTGTAGCCCCATATGAACCACTATCGTTTTATTTAACATATGCAGTTTAATATTATTTCGAGTTGAACAGAAAGAATAATTCCTCGTGTGTTTTTTGAGTTTGACACCGTTCTAAGCAGCTGCTAGTGCTGGTGTTGATCAAAGTAGGAATGTACTGATGTTTAATATATGAGTAACAAACCTGGACTGAGACAACTACCAAGCAGAGGAAAGCACTCATGATCATTGACAGTGCGTTTTTACTTCTGGCCAATCCACTATAGAAGTAGCCAATTCCTGGTATCATGAGCCAGACAAGTGCCGTGGAGGCAAGCACCCAGCCAATGTTGCCCGCATTAAACTCTGGACCATATGGTAATTCTGCGTCCATGGTATCGAATAGTAGAAAACCTTTAAAGAAATATATGGCAAAAAGAAAAGAGAGGCAAAGGAAAAAGGAAAGGAGGTAACAGTGGGCTATTAATGGGAAGGAGAAGAGAGATGATATTGATGATGATGATGTTGTTGTTGTTGCCTAAGCTATATAATATTTGCAACCATATTAAAAGATAACTGATAAGCAAACTTGTTTGTTGAAAGGGTATTGTCTAGTTTCCCTTGTACTCCCACTTTGTACCTATAATACCCTTTATAGATAAGAAAATCGCCAAAGGGAAACAACGCAGATGAGTTCTTATCTATGTGCAACAAGGACCGGGGCCACCACCACACATCAAACTCTATACAATCTTATTGTTTTCTATGCGGCTTTCTTGGTATTACTAGCACTTTGCTGAGAGCAATGGTTGTAATTCTAACTCTACGCGCGATCGATGATATAAACAACAAAACAACCAAGTCGCTAATTCACTGCTACATATGCATTGAATCCCCAAAAAACATGTGAAGTGCCGCGCATCACATAGCGCATGGTAGTACACACACTCTCCCTCTTTTCATCGTTATCTTTCGCCCTCTCTCTTGACTTGCATGAGGCCCTTCTTTTCTGACGACTTTGGTCTTTTCGCCCTTACACGGAAAAGAAAACCTATGCCTTCGCTTCCATCAACTGACTAATACGTATTTCTAAAAAAGAAGAACATCCCTGTCCAAACAAGGAGCTCAGTAACACTTCTACTGAGTGATATACAACCGTCCGCCGCTGTTGGAAAAGATAGTAGATAACGCATGATGTGCTGTCGACTGCATCTACTCTCCTTCAAAAAAAAAGACATGATGTATTAAAGAGCCATATGATGCACTGCATGGTAGTAGGAGGATCGATCGCTGCGGATCCATGTTTTGGTTCTCTTTTTCAAAAAAAAAACATGTATTGACATTCTTTCTTTACAAACAAACGATAAGAATCGATCGTCGCCATGCTTTTGCATTATCAAATCACAGATATCATAAGTATGGAGTGCAAAACACACCATTATGCGATTCTACTTTCGACGATGCCTTTTTGGTAAAGTATGTTTTACTGACATTTATATACATGCAACGTATACTGTAGGTGTCATTTTTATTATACATATAGTACACCAAGTATCTGTTTTAAATGACCTTTGTTGATTGTTATGTATGGTACAATAAATGTTGAAAATGCGAGTAAGGAATATTAGTGTGACGGGAGGAGATGGGATACGAGAGGGATTGTGTGCGTGCATGTCTAATAGATGCTCCATAGACTAATCCTAGCTTCTTTGGACCCACCAATCAACCAATGATCAGATGAATCTTGTAGTGTCGATGCGAATGCGACGGTATAGACACTATCACGATGGTATGACAGGATAGCTAGAGGTTGAAGTGATTTGCACGAGAACACACGGATTCTAAAGGTCGATGATCATCATCATCCATGATCAATAGAAGATAAGTTTCTTTTTTCTTTTAACGGTTTTATACTAACAGCCACATTAACCGTTATCTTTACCTGCCATCGTGACCAGCCGTGGCAAAAATCTTGCCATCTCTTCGAATATCCACAGCAGCCAATCCGGATTTTTTGATACTCGACTTTTTGATGACTGGATTATCGTCTGATCGTTGTGATGACGACAACGGCGACGACAGTGCATATTTGACGATTTGATTATCGGCAGAAGTAGAAACAGCAAATGCATAGGCAGTACGATCCACAGCGACGTCAAGTACTAGACGAAAAGAAGCCCTCTTTTTTAGTTTTCGATCGACCATCGGACTGAATCGAAATAATTTACCTGGGGCTGTGTGCTCTTTTGCTTTCCATACAAGGTTTGGCTTTTCATTTAGATCAGAAACGTTCCATAGTGCCACTGAACCGTCCTCATAACCGACCAAGACGAACAGCGTGGATCCTTCTCCTGGCCAGAAAAGTTGGACAGCCATACATAGACGATCGTCCTTTTCGTTGCTGTCCTTTGCTACCCCAATCTTTTGCACGATCCATTTTTGTTGTTGTATACTGTAGATGTCTACCTGAAAAAAAAGCGCTGTATATCAGTCAAATGCCCTGTCAACAGAATGCCTCCCCTTAGAAATTGAGTTATCATCCGTTATCTTTGTGCAGCTAGAAACGAACTTTAAATAAATAAACGGCCCCTTTCTATTTTTTTTCTGTCTTGGGATTTCCTTTCCCTCCTCATCGAGCTATACCCCCTCTTGTTGTCTTTCCCTTTCTTCTATCCTCTTATTATCAAAATCAACCGATACAAACCAGCGATGTGTGACCTCGGAGTGGAAGGCATAAGAGCGTATCATCTTTCGAATCTCCCTTTTAGTCAACCAAGTAAAAATTAACTTTTCTAATTATTCTATACCTGACGTTTGACAAATGGATGACCGGCAAAAAGAGAGTGAATAATATGGAATCGAGTGGATCAGCGTTGCTTCACACTTTAGCTTGTCACTGTTATCAAGCAAAAGTTGCCATATATGCACCACGTTGTCTCTCCCCTGACTGATAGTGGTGGGAGGAGAGGGAGAGAATAGTAGTAAAATTAGCACCAGTAGCAATTTGATTTTACGTATCTATTCCAGCACGTCGTTATTCTTGCCTAATAAGCTTGTTGGAATCGTAGACGTGCACTTGTAAACAACCGTGTTCATGGGCTTTCCACTCAAGTATAGATCGTCGCGTCTTCATTCTCCAAATGCAAACCACGCCGTTCGCATCACTATTTTAAAGAATCAATAATAAACGATATTTGCGTGTACGGGTCAGCCAAGTAGCATTATCTGTTGCAAAGTAATCACTAAATATTACTAAATAAAAAAATTACCAAGACGCAATGTACTGGTCATTGTCAAAAAACTTGACGGCATTTATTGACGAATTATGCCCTCGAAAAATATAAGCGGGTGTTGGAGGTGAAGCCATAGTCGCTGCTCTCACTCTTTGGCCGATTTCCTTCTTTACCAGATTAAATTTCTTCTAGAAACTGGCTCAGCATACCGCTCATACGAGCGCCGGCGACTTCGAGCAACAATACTTCTATGCACTGCTACTGCTAACGTTGCTGCTACTTGACAACATAATTAAGCGCACTTTCGCTTATTTTTAGCAAGTCATATATATGTAAAAACCGTCCATTTCATAGTGCACACGGTGCTTCCATGAGATCGGATTTGACGTACTCAGCACGTAGAACTCCTGTAGCGAAAGCGGTCCAGGCTCTGTATAGTTTTGACGAGCAAGCTCAGAGGGTTGTCATCGTAGCATGTATCCAGTCGAGCCTTTTTGTTGTGTGAGGAATAGATAAAGTCAAATCGTCGGAATTCTGGACCGAGCCTCTTGGAGCTGTTGAATCTCGTAGAAACTGATAATATATGAGAAGCTTCTTTTATACATATCAAGTGAGATAGCCTTTTATATGCCGTCACACGCAAACCAAGAGGTAACAATATTATATGATTGAGTACTATCCTTTCTTTACTCGATAAAGATTGTATTAACTATATACAATCTAAGTTTTAAAATCGCTTATTTAAGCTTAATATTTATTCCATGATCGCGAAGGAGTTTCTTTGTTGTTTTGCTAATGATGGCACCCGTGCTTTTTAGTAGCATCACTTGCTTGAGACTCTTGCTTTTTGAAAAGTTGACCGCATTTTCATCCTTTATGCCAATATTATAGCGGGCCACATTGGTCAAGTAGAAAAGCCGAGACAGAGACATTGTAAAATCAATTATTCCCGTTGCTGATACGTTATAGCTGCGATCTCTCCATGCAGGGGTAGCCTCTCTCTCTGTCTCTCGCTCTCTCGCTCTGCTTGCTCTGTCTCTCTCTCTGTCTCTCTCTCTCTCTTTCTCTCGGGCACTGACCTGCACAGGGTAGCGTCATGTAAGTTGTGCTGTTATGCTTTAGAGCAATGTGAAAAGTTGTCATTCGTGTGAGAATTTATCAGTTCTGATAAATTCCTTCGTTATTATAATCGGTTGCATAGCCCACTATTAAGGAGCAGGGCTCTGGTTGAGTCCTGCGTTGCCCGGCGGCGCCTTAGGTAAGTGCACCTGGCACGACGACAATTACTTATCAACGACTAAACCCTTTATGTATTACCGTATAGTGAGGATGACGTACCCTGTCAGCAGTGTGCGTAGAAAGCCGTAAGTACTCTTGGGTATTTTAATGGGTTGTTACTTTTCTATTTAAAATTACTGTTATTAAGCCCAGACATGTCTTACAGGCCAAATCAGGCTCAACCATATAAAAAGGAACCATCAAGGTCGTGTGAGTGATATTTCCTCTTCTGTCCGTGTGTTCAACCGATCAACCACTTTTTTTCGGCTCTTGTTTTAGATGCTGAAGATGGTATTGTTGGTGCTGTAGAGAGCTTGGCCCACCGATGATAACAGCAGCAGGAGGAGCAATATCATTTCAAACCTACCTTTAATGAAAGTGGCACATTATAAATTCGGCATTGTTACCAAAAATTGCGTCTATCCGTCCATGACGGAGTCAATAAGATTTAGATACTCTCGTCCGCTTCCGAGCGAGCCTCTTGATACGATTTTCTCCTAATATGACATGATCATAAACGACAATAATACCTGCTCATTTCCGACTTTTTTTTTCCAAGAACCTTCTTGATCTAGCAGCATCCTTAAGAATAAACGTGGAATCGTTGCACAAGGTTGGCTAGGCAAAATAGCCATTCTCATGATAAAATTGAGCGTCATGTTAAGTTAAAAAGAGACAATAGTATGTACACGTTGTACTGTACCAATCCTTCAATTGCAGAATAGAGTAGAACGTGTGGGTAAATGTCAAGATACATGTAACGAAGGTATAGTGAGAGCAAGACACTATTGTCGCTGTTGCTCTGTGGCATAAGTGTTCTCAATATATAAAGATCACTAATATCACTATATTTTCTATCCCTTGATGTTGCTTGCCGAACTGAGCGCGGACTTTTTGTAAACAGTGCGTCGTGAGCAATCGAACTCTTACTGCTTATCAACATTCGGAAAATTTCTCATCATTGCAAAAGTTTGCGTCAGCTTGCTAATATATAGTATATTGCTGGGCAAAATGGAAAAATGCGATACGCTTTTTGTACCCAAGTGTGTGGTAAGAAAAAAAACCTAAAGGGATTGATAAAAATAATCAGACCCTGATAAATGGCAAGTGAAGGTAACGAGTTAGTTAGACTTACTAATCACAACAAACAGCAATGGTCAACCTTTCAACCGGCTCATTTGAATTTCCGGTTTGAATGAACCACTCGTCTTTAAAATCTAAAAGGCAATTCTTTCCTGTCGTTCGTTTACTATCGACTATGTGGCTCATCCTGATGTGACAAAATGACCCATCCTTTCTGTTTATTCTTTTTTTAAAATCACCGGAAACCTAGCAAGTGTGCTGATCAAAGGCCCAACAAGTATGTATAAGAGGATGGGCCTTTTCACCTTCCCTTCAAATCATGGGGCTTTGTAAGGAAGAGGAAAAAAAGTTTTGGAGAGACATGTCATTTTCTTTTCCTTGTTGAGTGACTAGTTTGTTTAGACATAGCAGACCGTGGAAAAAAACACTGGTACTGTACAATGATGCTTATTACGCATGTGGACACACACTTTGAATGTCCCCTAGATATGCTAAGACGCTGCAGGTAGGCGTGGTAAAAGTATATGCGTGCAGTAATGGTACTTCCAGTACGCAGTATAGCAGGTTCCCACCATCATCTGTATCGAAACCCAATAGATTTGTACGTTATGTCAGCATCACAGCCACAGATATAGCACAATATTCCGCTAACTTACTTTGTTGTGATATCAATACAGGGTTGCAGGGACCTCTTGCTTGTTTTTTTGAGGGGTTCTTTTAGATTACTTCGGTCAGTCGACAAGGGTCTTTGACGACGTATGTTTTACCGCAAGGGAAAAAGATTTGTTTTTTTGTTCGGTCAGCGAAGTGTTCAGAAGCTGGACGAAGATCTCTTATTAGTCAACAGAACTACGTGTTCTCCCGCCTTTTTACAATTTCAGCTGGGAAAACCATACAAGACAAAATAAACCGATTTTTACAAAACCTCGCCTCATATAAAAGTAACCAAAAGCAGAGAAACACACGAGGGGTACCCGCATCTTATCATACATACAAGAAGCATGGCTCATGGCACAGCGCTGCAGACTATAAAGTAAACAAGGCTTCTTGTGTAGATGGGGGAAAAGAGAGATTGGTTGTACTGGGTATAATGAATGCCAACTTGACCCTGAAGAACAGGGGGGCCCAGCTCGGGCTTGAACAAAAAAAGTAACGGCAGCTCTGTTGATAAGCGAAAAGGATCTGAGAGAAAGGAAGAAGGAAACCTCACCACTAGTTATCATAGATAATACGCAGCGCACAAACACATGTAGAAACAACTTAGTATGCACGCCCACATACGGCAACACATGAGCTCCGATTGCCAAAATCAAATGTTCTTCAGTGTTACAAAGGGCACGCGCACACACAGGCTTATCGTTCAAGTTTAGGATAACCTTTGTGACACCGTACGAGGAGAAAAATGAATAGAAGAATGATCTGCCGTTCTTTGCTTGCAGTTTCCGCTAAGCGCTTCCATTCTATATATAAGTCTCTTCATGTTTTCTGTTTGATCATCGTTCGAAAATCAATTGTGCAGGCGCAAAGTTTTTCCCTTCTCGCACTCTCCACTTCCCGAAAGTAACTGTTGTCTGTGCTGGAATAATTATACTTTTTGTTATCACTCCGCGATGCCATTGGTGTGTGTCTTTGTACCTCAGTCGCCGTGTAACCTTCGCTCATATACACTTTTTGTTGTTATATGAGAGCTTTGCAAAGGGAAATGGGCAAGGCACAGAGAGATAGCATTTGGGCAAACACCGTGATACGATGTATAAATAAAACAAACTTTCCCACAATCTCTTTTCTCTTTTTCCCTTACTGCTTTTCTGAAAACACTCGCTTTGGATCTTCTCTCGACTCTCACACGCAAATAACAACAGCAGCATCAACAGCAGACCCTGTTTTCTTCCGTTTTCTCCTTTTCTTTCTCTCTTTTCATTTTAGCCATGCCATTTGCTACGGTTGAACGAACGCATAAGCGATTCCGATCAAACGACCCATCTGACCATGCGTATCCGCTCTGCTTCACTCCACCCTTCCCAGAAGACGAATTTGGATTCGATTTCCAGCAGCAGCCGCACCTAGAGCATGGGCAGCAGCATCATTATCCCTACCAACGCCAGAACCCGCATCATAATCATCAACAGCAACAGCAACAGTCGACGTTTTCGTGGAACAATTATTATCAGCAGCAGCCCTGGGGAATCAGCCATAATAACGCAAAATCGGAGGCATTCTCGCCAATGTATCCTAGCAACAACACCTTCTTGCAGTCTCCTCGTCGTTACCCTGGCAGCAAAAAGCACACTGGGCTTGCCATCGACACAAACAACTACACTCTGGACACCATTCCTTCCTTGATTACCAGCAGTCCGCCAACACCGCTAGAGACATCAGGGAGTAGTGTCGACAGCGAGCCCTCTGGGCTCGTCTCGCCACCAACAACTATACCCTGGACTGCGGCTCAAACAGCATCAGCACCAGTAATCACAGACGATGAAATGACGACGGCCGATGAAGAAGAGTCAACGACCGCACCCCTGATGACAGCAGCCACAACACCGAAAGGAGCAGTTGCCTTGCACGATATATTTTCAAAGTTCAACATCTCTTACACCGACCTTGGCATCAATATGGAGGCCCGCATCTCGAGCGTTTCCGACTTCCGCGTGTTGATAGACGCCTTCAGCAAAATGTGCTGCACACCACAGGGCAGCGACAAAGACCAGGCGGACGAAAGAAAAGGCAGCGCTACGGGAATCGTCTTATATCGCAACCCCAACTCACGGATCAAGCCCGTCAATTTCTTTGCCTCAGCCTGTGGGCTCGGGCAAATCTTACACCCGCACTCGAAACATGGTCCGATGACAACGTTGCAACAGATTGTGGATGCGTGCATCAAGACCTTTTTCACCTGCTGGGTCCGCTATTTCCCTATCCTGTCCAGGGAAGAGTTTATGGCCTGGTACAACAACCATCCGTCTCCGACAGACACGCTCATTGTCAATGCCCTGTGCTCCCACTGCTTCCGTCACATGGTCTTCCACCACGGCGGCCCACAGTTCGATCATTTTCGACAAGATCCATATCAACTTCAGGAACAGGAGGAGTTCTTTTTCAACAGGGCCAGAGACTGTCTGGGCCAATCATTCGACTGTCCCGACCGCTATGCCGTGCTCAGCATGATTTACATGAGCATTCGAGCCGAAACCAGCAGGCGACATCATTACATGGGCATGGCCGTGTCCATGCTGCATGAGCTCGAGATTTACCCTCGCATGGCGTATAATGCAGACGACGAGAATTTCGAAAAAGAAATCGACACCCGACTGTGGTGGTTTGCTTGGTCGATTGATCTGTACCTGTATTCTGCAGGAGCGCCGAAAAACACGCCTCAGATACGAGGACATGGCGGTGTGGACATCCCAAGGGTGTTTGAGCAAGACATTGATGACGGCGAGATCAGTGTACTGTGCTATCACCATTGCATCCAGTTTTGGCGGGTCCAAGCCGACATTATCCACATGCTGTGGGATCGCGAAGCGGAAATGACGGTCGAACAGCTCAACGCATATGATCAAAAGATCGTCAGCATGTACGAAGCGTTGCCATCGTACCTAAAGTTTGACAGTGGATTCGAGTACGGTTCCGAAGAGCTGTTTCTCGCGTGCATTCGGGTCAACATTGAATGTAACTCAAGTCGCATTATTTTGCACAAGCCGTTTATTCCAGATGTCAACGATCGCTATCCCGGCCGCTTTTCACTCGAGTCGTTGAACATTTGCTTGTCAAGGGCACTGATCCTGCTGCGAGCGCTCAACACTTGCGTAAAGGTCCCGTTCTGTCACTGCGCGTTTGATCGTGATGAGATGTGGCGTGTAGCCGAAGTGATTTCAAATGCTATGGATATATACCGCGCATGTGCATCCCCGCTGATTTTGAACGGTATCGACAAGGAAGAGTACGACAACAGCCTGCAAAAGTGTTTGGGTATCATTACTCAGACACACGAGCACCAAGCACGGAACAAGGATTGGGTCCAGGTCGCGGATTGGATTGAGGTCGAAATTCGACGGCATCAACTTTACGCACTTCCAGCGAACAAAAACGACAGTACTGCACAACAACAGCAACTCTACCAAAGACAAAACAACAAACCGGACTATTTCTTGGCAAATTTAAAACCATCGATCGCGTTAAACAAAGACCAATCATCATCACCTTCATCTTCAGCCATATCGCCATCATCATCAATATCATCATCGTCATTAGCACCATCCCCTCCAGCACCGCAGCCAACAACTCCCGTACCCGTACCACATAGCAGCAGAAGGAGCGATCAGGACTCGTCTCACCATGAAATCACCCCATCCGGCTCTATGCTTTCCGTACTATCATTTGCTCCCTCATCATCACCATCATCGTCCACTACATCATCATCCAGCAGCAGCATCACTTCATCTTTCATGCCATCCGCATCTCCAACAAGCACAACAGCAGCAGCCGATGCGCAACTACAGCAACAATCATTCGTCCAGTGCAATATGTACGCTCCTCCTCCATCTACCACGTCTTTAAATTCATCATCCACACAATCTAAAAATCAAACCCGTTTCCGTTACTTTAATCCACGCAAAATGAACAAATTTTTATTTATCGACGAGAACCCTATAGCATGAACACACACAAATAACCACCTCCCCATATATACATATATACACATATATCACAAACAAAATAGTATTGATTTTTTTATATATCATACATGTAAGAGCTTAATAGTAATAAATTTGTATGTTTTAATGCATGACAAGTAGTCGTACAAAATTTATGGTGTGGGATTACTATTATTGTAGCACAAGTTTGTTTTGGAAAGCAACAAGCGGGTAGATAGAAAGAACAAGAAGCAGGGTGGTAGTGTCGGGAATATATATATAAGCAATGTCAGATAGCGAACAGATAAGAAGATAGACATGGGCGGATGTTATGTAGGTAGTAGCAAAGAATAGAAATAACGTAGATAAGGAGGAACGCAACGGATGGTTTGGGGAGGAATAACTGGTGGCAATAGTGTGTATGTACAATAATATAAAGAGAGAGAGAGAGATATGGAAAATCACGCTTTTCTAAAAAATACCAGCCTTGTGTAGCTTTTGCTTCATTCCCTCATACGCACTCTCACTCTCTGCGTATTTCATCTTGAGACTGATAAGAACTGCTTCCACATCTTCCAGCTGATTCTCCAAGTGTCCGTTCTTTTGCGTCAGCTGCTTATTCTGGCGCTGGAGATCGTCGACGACCGGCATAGATGCCTTCAACTGATCAATTTCTGTCTTGGCTTGCGATAACTGCCACCTAAGCTGTTGGTTTTCGTCATCCATTCGTGCCACATTCATTTTAGCGTCGATCACCTGCCGTGTTACTTCTTGGTGTTCGTTTTCGAGATTACGGTAAGATTTCTCGAGTCGTCGTACGTGGCTCGAAAGCTCTGTGTTGATGCGTCGCAAATTTTCTTCTTGTGATTGTGCTTTCGCTTCGCGTGCTGCTTCAGTAGCATGTTGCTTGGCGAGACGGGTCAAGAGGCGCGTGGGAACATCCATGCTATAAGCGTCATGAACAAAACCGCTTTCATCGTCCTATGTGCATATTTTCAAGGTGCGTATGGTATGATTAGACTTTTTCTCCTTTCGACTTTACTCAAGAACACACGCTTCCCCTGTTTCCCCATAACAACAAAGGGTGGGAGAGGATCACCCCCTTTTACCTTGTATGTATCAAAGATAGCGTTATTTAGAAACTCCACGAGCGCTTCAAATTCCAGGTTTAGCAAGGTATGTTGATTGCGGAACATTAAAGCCAAGGCGAAACGTAACACGACATGAGATCCTTCGAGTAGTACCATATCGAAGACCCGGTATGCTAGGTGAAGAGGACATCGGCTGGCGAACAGTGTCAGGAACCATTGCGAGGCATACATGCTCGGCTGAACACCTTGGGTTTCTAAATGCTTGTGTATTTGCGGCAACTTTTGTTGCAAGATATGCTCGAATTGATAAAGTCGTTCATGAAGCAGCTCCATTTGTGGCATGAATTGGGCGCGCAAGCCATATTGGCTCATGAGCTTAATTAGTACGCAAAATGCCATATCGTCCGGCATCTAATCCAAAGGAGGAATAACACATTGTGAATGTCAGTCAGTCAATCCGTTCACAGCAATAAGAGTCGATAAAGTGGTAAAATCGAATATAACATACATGGAGTAAAAGGCACCCGACGATAAAGGGTAAACCCTGGCAATAACCAACTTGTTGATCAAAGATGCTGTACGCTTTTGTCACGTTAAAAAGCGACTCTTGACCCTCACCATCACGCTCCTTGAAAAAGTCGTGTGTAGGGAACGTCCTTGCCAGGTCGCGTTGGATTGATTTTTCATGCGGACTGATGCGTTTCAAGAGTTCGCGGTATTCGGATTCGAGTTCACCATTGTTGCGGGATTTGGACATGATTTGCCATACGTAGCCGCGTAGCGAAGGAGGAATACCAGCAATCATGTGATGCTTGACAGAATCGGGCTGGCTTCGGATCATCTCGTCAGTGTCATTAATAAACACCTCCCAAAAATCTAATCAACAATGCCAACATTTGCCACTTAGTAAATGTTTTTTTAAAACCTTGGGACGTGAAATTGCAAAATTACCATAGTCATGATCAGGGTCAGTCGTCTTGAGACTTCCAATATGCTGTTGCGCTTCATCTTTTAGTGCTGTATGCTTGGGCGAATGTCGGATAAGGCCAGAGGGTGATGGATGATGGTGATGGTCTTCAGAAGAACGGCCAAACTTGGACATGAGCATGTCATAATAGCTAGATGCACTCGCATACGACAATCGATTGTTGCTCGTTTGGAAAGATGTTGATGGCGACGAAGGTTGCGATTGGAACCGATAAAATTCAGACATGCGTTTGCTTTGACGTTCGCGAAATGCGGCTGAGGGTCGCTCGACAGCACGGGTCCCGGTACGGGTCGACGAGGGCGAGCCGGCGCGTTTGAACGGGTTGAATGAGCTAAAGGATTTCGCTCCTAAACTATCTGAACGACTGCGGCCATTGTATTCAGAGCTAGTAGATCGGACCGACTCGTGATCGCTTGTTGATCCAGACGCAGTTGATTTTGTGGTTGCCATTGAAACACTGTTGCTATCGCATGGTGGGAGTGGCGGAAGTTCCTTCTTTTGTTGTTCAGGGATTGGATCCTCTTCTTGTACTCCAGTAGCATGGATTTTGGCTTCTGTGATTGGTTGCATTGACCCTTGCTGCTGTTGCCGCTGTTCGACAAGAGTGTGATATTCTGAGGTACTGGTTTGCTTTTCATTATGCACCACATTATTCATTGTTGGCTGGTCAACGGTGTGTTGCTTTTCTGTTCCGAGCGAGACGAGTTCGTCTGCATGTTGCTGCTCAAGGATCGATTGTTTCTGCTCGGCAACTGCATGATAATTATCTGGTGTGGCTAGGTGTTGCTCCTGCTGCTCCAAAGTCATCGATTGCTCCTTATCTGAGATCTGCTGCTGCTGCTGCTGCGTCATATCATGCTGTACGGCAGTAGGCTGCTTATCCATAACCGTTTCGTGCTCCGTATGATATTGATTTTCTGCAATGGGCTCAGAAACAGGTGAAAAGTGTTGCTGCTGGGCAAAAGGTGCGTGTGATTGCTCGGCATTGAGTAGTTGTTGCTGTTGCTTATGCGTTTCCTCGACAAACTGCTGCTCCACTTCTTCGCTCAGCATTTCATATACTGCCGATGGTGCTGTCGCAGTCGGCAGGGACGGTATAGGCGGTGGCTGAGGTCGCGATACTGTGGTGGCTCGTCGTCTTCTTCCTGACGTGGCTGTTTTTGTGATGCCTTCACTTCCAGAAAATGAAAGGTTGAGAGGAGGAAGTGGTGGAGGAGGGTCATTTGCTCTCGACACGGTAGCAGCCCGTCCACGAGTACGACGAGCAGGCGTAGCGATCGCAGGCTGTTGTTCTAAATCATCCAGTAGTGGCGGATGCTTTGCCGTTGTCGGTGTTGTCATGGCTGTATCCACCGAGTAATCTGTATCACTTGACGCTGCAGAGGACGAGTGCTTGTTTTTACTTTTCGTCTGTTTTGGGAATGAACTGCTGTCCGAATCGTCGTCATGTCGGCCATGTTCGTCGTCATCGTCGTCGTCGTCTTCGTCCGAACTACTTCCTTCATCCTCGTCATCCGTCTTAACCTGGATCCGGAATCCAAAATGGTCGCGGTACTCGTTGTTGTTGGGATTCATTAAAGCTTCATCAACAACGTCTAAATCAAAATCACACAACGAAAACTGTCCATCCTCGGAATCTTGGTCAGAATCGTCACTATCGGAATGGGTATTGGCTTTTGGTGGTGGTGGTGGTAGCGGCCCTGAGGAATGTAAGGTAGCTGTAGTAGCGAGAGGCTCAGGAGGCATTGTAAAGCTATAGCGAAAAAATAAGTCAGGAACGGAAAAGGGAAGTGAGTTTGAGAATAATGAAACACAAAAGAAGTGATGTTGTACCACTCGATCTGAGAGGAGGTTGTCCTTTGTCGCTCCAAAAATAATGAAAAGAGGCTAGTTCTCGTGACCTCCACTAAAGCAAATAGTACATTTTTAGTGCATTTATTGCTGCAAAAACAAGGGTCTCGGTCTTCGATATTGGACTTGTCCATCATCCTGTTCAGACTGATGTATAAATCTTTATTTAATGACACTAATTATCCCAGCAAATCTTTATAGAGCATATAACACAGGCCAGACAATAAAAAAGGACCTTCATGTTGTTAGAGATGTTGCCGTTCCTCTATCGCTGCACATCACCAGAAACTAAGTTCCAGTGCATATATGACAGTTCTGTGCGTAAATAGTATGCACCACGTTCAAAGGATACTCCAAATAACAATTCAATACTGTACACATCAGATTATCGACAGATATCCAGCTGTGGTATCCACAAGTTAATTGATTTGCTCATAATTGGATACTTTCACACTTGTATCACTCAGCTCTACTTTGTTGTCACGTAACCAGTATGTATTGTTACCTACGATATTAGTAAGTGCTCTGATACGATATACACTTGATGTGGAGTAGCGCAAGTCCACAGTTGCATATACGTAGCAGTGGCATCAGTGTACGCCTTAAAGCTATTACAACATGCATGTACTGTAATTAATGAACTTTGATTGCTCTTGTTCTAATCAATCACTTGTTATATATTCATATCGTGTATTGTTTTTTCCCAACGCTTTATGCTTCATTAAATCTGGACATACTGTCACCCTAGATTGGATTAGATGGCATATACAGCACCTCTCTGCTCATGATTACTTTGAAATCATTCACTTACAGAAATGAGAGCATTCACCTTGATATTGAGAAACAGAGCTTCAAGTGGCAGGTGTTGGATAAAGAAGGATTAAGGTGAAAAAGGAGTGTTATTGAAGACATAGTTTTCTAGTGTGCTTTCCATATATACCCGTTGATAAAAGCAAAAATGACAGTACAAGGAATACATGATTGCTCTTTCAAATAGAGAAAATCCCGTCTTATCCCATGTCGAATGCGATGTTCGTCAATAATATTGTAATATCAAAGAAAACAAAGACGTGACCCAAGCGAGAATAAAATATAATCTGTCTATCTAAACTATATTACATACATATTTATACTGAGATGATGATGTGTATCATGGCTAAAATACAAAAATATAAAAACAGTGGATTCAGGATTAATAAAGCAGTGAATCTCTTTCATCGTAGAAATCCCACAGCTGACAATCACTACATTCGTCCGGTTCCGGTTTACAGTCAGGCATGGTAGGAAATTGGTCTGGTCGTTTGAGGATCTTCTCTATCACATCGCCAATACGATGTGATCGAATATCTACGCGCCATCCGTGCTCATTCACCGTGTCCCACGAGCAAACCTTTTCCATCCATCAGTATTCAGTTTGAACAAAGATAAAAGAATTAGTTATGAGATCCGATTGTTGATCTGTATATGTATCGATACACACACACACACACCATCACCACTTGATCTAGTTTCATGTTTGCATACCTTGCCTGTGTGACATCGGGTTTCCAGAGCAAACCCTCCATACCAACAACTGCTCCAAGGACCCTAATAGTACATTTGTAGATTTTTTTAATGTTTTAAGTGCGAGGATGCAGCAAACACTGGCTAAATAGTGATGCTTACTGTACAAACGCCCACAAAGATTGGATCGGCGGTATGCCCAAAATGCCACATAGGCATATTCGCAGCTCCGGGTGGATGGGGAAGATGCAGTCTTGAGGAGGCAAGTTGATCGCCTGGGCTCTCAAAGGTCACTGTTGGTACGCCGAACGTTGCGCCGACCATGCTTGCCAAGGCCCCGCCAAGCGAATGACCCGTTAGCCAAATTGTCGCATAACGATACCTGTCCGCTACCTCCTTGTATATTTCCTAAAATAACATTATTGTAGCCTTTGCATCAGTAACAATGTTTTAAATTAATTTATGTATATATTACCAATGCATGATCATAGTAGAGTTCGTGTTCCAGAAGCGCCTTTTCAAGACAATGGGATTCGCATTTGTAATCGTTGCCTACATAGCACTCACATACAGGTTGCCACACTCGACTGACCCTGCCACAGCAACATGAAAAAAGCATATTGTCCTAACGCATGTATATACATATACCATTAGCACTACTTTTTTTTTCCCCACAAAATTTGAGCCGATTTCTTTTCGAAACAAAATTTACATTCTGCTTATCTCTTTCTCCCGTTGAACCACCTGTCCATAATCCAGCGCTGGTGCCCTTGATACTGATCACCAGAAGCGAATCATCCTCGTTTCCAAAGACATGTCCTCGGATCCCATCGTCATCCCATCCAAAAGTTGAATTCTAACAAACCCGAGACATAAAACAGTAAAAGGATCAAAAAAATCAGTACATTTGGAGCTATATATGTACATCGCGATAATATAAGGAAAGAAAAGAAATTCTTACAACATTCCAAGGTGGACCTAGCGGATACCAGTCTGTACTATCGGTTTTATTCAACGACGTATAGGCATTATTTGTCATCATGGCCAAAGCCAATATGGAAGGACGGTGAGAAACGTCTGGCACAAGGCCCCAACTGGATTCGAACTCGGTCATGTCAGCAGCGGACAACCTCATGAGCCGGCCCTGATTGTAGAGGTCTCGAAGTTGCTGATTCGTGTTTCGTGGTCGAGAAATGAGTCTTAGTACCGGGGAAACAGGGAAATTCGGAATGGAGGAAGCGGTAGTCGTATAAACGACTTCTTGGCGCCATACGGTCCGCGATTCCGGCGGTCGGTGGTATATTGCTTTTAGTTGTAACGATTGTGTTGGGCTTGGGAAAACATGAAAGGGACTTTGCTGCTGCTTCAGTTTAACCCCTTCACAAAACTGCTGACACAGTAGTAGTAATAGAGAGATAACAAACGATAGCGAGTGTATGGAATGGCGAAGCCTCATGAGAAAGTCATGGCGAAGAAAGTTGGGGTTTTGGAGTTAGTGTGTACACGCTTTGTAGCATCCGCTAAGTCATTGGATCGCACATACAAAAAACCTTGTCTTTTGGGATTTTCGGAATCAAGTAAGCTCCGCCTTTGATTGATTATGTGATATTTGCGTATTACCAGGTGCTCTTTTGGTTCGCATACTCGATAACTATTCGATAACTATTCGAACAAAGCTGCTCAGGCTCAAGACAGTCACTAAAAGCTTCAGATGAGCCAGTTATGAAAAAGTAATTGCATGTGGCTGACCATGAGCAAAGTTACTCTCCACCGTATTACCGTTGTAGTTTATGCTCTACATTTACAGTTGCCGATCTTTGTTTGTTTGCCACATCTGATGTGATAACTTAGTGCTACACCAAAGTGCTTGCTACAAACAATCAAATCCAGATCAGTTGCTGCGTGTATTTTCCGAGATCTGTTACGACAGTTGATATTCGAAAATGACAGGTCTTGTTCAAAGTGAATGAACAGATTGGAAACCAATATCGCAAAGTCTTAGTTTCTCCGATTTGTATGTTTGCTAAATCAGATTATGATAAAGTCTTGAGTACGAGCAATCCCTTTCCCTTGTCTCTCTCTTTTTTCTTCTTCTTCTTCTTCTTCTCTTCTCTCAAGGGGATAAAAAGAGAAAAAGTATTCGCAGAAATTATGTATGAACAACAACATCATCAACAGGACCATCACCGTCATCATCATCATCACCACCATCCCTTATCAGACAATGCCGCGTTTGCTATGCCTACATCTCAACAAGATGATTTGGCCATGAGTTATTCGCAATTTGTATTCGATGATCAGACGTTGGCTGCGCTGGACTCGCAGGATTTTGATATGAAGTATATGCAGCTTCTGGAAAGCAGCAATAATGACCTTACAAGCAATCCTACTCAGGTAAAAACACACACATATGTTTGGGTTGCCAGTTTTGTACCAAGAGCTGCATTTATTGATTTTAGTCATTTTATTTGATCTAATAGTTATCATACGACGATACAGATCCCTCATCTTTGCTATCTGCTACAGCAATCCAACAACAACAGCAACATCAGACATTTGTACAACCCCCACCTCCACCACCACCACAACAAATGCAACCGCAACAGCCACAAGAGCAGTACACTATCGATCAGCCCACAGACTTCTACAGTCTAGATCATGTATCATCTGGCGTACTATCGTATAATGATGAACCGTTCCGACTACAGCATGAGCCGCAACATCATCGTCATCATCATCAAGAACAGCAGCAACATCAATTGCGGCAGCAGCAGCAGCAACAACAAATAGCATTCGACCCGTCGTCTCAATCGTTCTATCCCTTTGGAAACGATAGCAACGACACCATGTCTTTCCAGCCACCGTTTCCACCAAGCGATCACTTTGCAAGCAACAGCGGCAGCATGTCCATGGTTGGACATCATCATCATCACCACCACCCTATACAGCCACCACCACAACACCAGCAGCTCCACCACCATCATCATCAGCAACAACAGCCTCATATGGGACCTTCGTCGATCGCTTCATCATCATCCACATCTTCCTTATCATCTTCTTCATCCTCCTTTGCTGCGCATGTAGGGGGTGACCAACGGCCACAGATCTATGTACGCAAGGCGTGTGTTTCGTGCAAACAATCGCATGTCGCATGCGATGTACAGCGGCCATGCTCACGGTGTGTTCGACTCAACAAATCTGATACATGCGTTGATGCTGAGCGCAAAAAGCGTGGAAGACCTTGCGGATCGGGGAAGAAGAAACGAGAGGCCGCTGCGGCGGCGGCAGCGGCAGCGGCAGCTGCTGCAGCTGCTGCATCCATGGGCGGTTTGCCTTGAGAGACCCAAAAGTCCCCCATCACCTCTTACAATAATTCCTACTATTACTGCCCATTACGCCTTAAGATAATTTTTAGACTCTTTTTTATTTAGTCGTTGTTGTTGTTTTTTAATTTTCTTCTTAATCATCTATGCATCCACAGTATTTCATCCTATTACAATGATAACCCATTTACTTTACTACATAAAAATCACGCACAGACATTTCACACACGTCATTTTACAAACAATCCTCACACACGCGCTATCTCTAATACGAATAAATATGTAATGTATGTTTTTTACAAGTTTTGGCTTAAAAGTCAATTTTCATCCTTGATATAGCTGACCATTTGTTTGTCATCAAATAAACATGGTTGGTTGTAATGCAGAGACAAAAGAAAAAGACGAAAAAATGTAATTTACAGAATTCTATTTTTCTTCTAATTGGGAAGAATGACGTTGTTGGCGGTGCTGACGATGGTTTGAATGACGTTTTGTGTTTGCTCCTCCTCCATCCAACCAAGCACGGGTATCCAACAAAGCTTTATCTGGGACAAGTTGCGGGTATTGTTTCAAAGCTAAACCATAATATTCTCGCCCAAGTTTGTATCTTCGCGATCGTCCACAGAACCGCAATATGGCGTCAAGCGAATAAACTGTGGGAGTAAGCAGACCATGTTTGCTTGTGGGTTTGGCAGGTGCGCTGTTGGTGGATGATGTTGGACGTAAACCATATAACTGTTCAATCGCATCCACACCCAACTGGATATCATCCGGCTCTGTTGCCGTTTTTGCTAATGCTGACAGAAACGATGCTGCGAGTCGATCATCCAGTGTGAATTTACCGTCATCACGATTGGCTTTGTCGTTGCTGTCGTCGTCGTCGTGCTGTAAAGCTTCTTCGGTCATGGTTATTTGGCATGCTTTCTGTGCCAGTGTGGATCGACCTCCTCTTGCTTCTGTTGGATTGTTGCCTAGTCTCTGCTGTACTTGAATCCACAGTTGTTTCACAAAATCCACATTGTCTGCACATCGAAAAGCAATACTATATGTGTACTCGTTCGGCTTGCATGGTAGACGTTTGAAAACATCCTGAACAGGCGTTTGTGTTTTTTCGTATGCTAATAGGAGTGTATTGTAATGGATGATGCTTGGCTTGATGTTGTAGCGAGCCATACGATCAATCACTTGTTGTGCATTGCGGATTGCAGCAGGAGACGACGAATGCGCACACGCTGTTAAGAGCACCGTAAACGTCTGTTCGTTGGGTGGAATGTTTCGTTTTCTCATCTAAACAATAAAATGTCAAGCTACACATATCCGTTGTGGAATTATCGCAAACTATGAGAGGTTTTACCTGAACAAAACATTTTTCTGCTTGCGATCCTTTGCCTTGAGTCGCATACTGTTTAATGACGGTGTTCCACGCTGCTGTCGATTGAAGACCAACACGCAAGCATTTCAAGTATTCTAATGCATCATCAGCAGAAGCAACTTTGGCAATGCGCGACACGCGCTGGGCAGCAACATAAGGATCTTGCGGGATCGTGTAGAGGTACTTGTTGGCTTTAGCCGCAGGCGAATCGATCTTTAACTGGGGTTGTCGTTGCTGTGATCGTTGTACTTCCTGCTGGCATAGAGAAGCTGTGTTCGTCAGACGACGATGTCGAGGAACGTTATGTGCAGTAGATCGTATAGTAGAAACAGATCGCTGTATAATAGTTTTTAAAGTTGACATTATTGACAATCCCACATCAGATGTGTGACTCCCTGAAACTTAAAAAAAGAATTTATGCCACATCCAAGTGCCGACGAGAATTATGGTTTTTCTTTTATTATTACAGAATTGATGATATGGAGCAAAGAATGACTTGATTATTGTTTAGTTTAGATGGAGATGATCTGATATGATATAGTAATGCGCCTTGTCTGTCTTTTTTTTTGTTTAGTGTTTGCCGGGTCGAACACATAGTTCAACAAAGCGAACGAAATGATCCACTGCGTTTTGTCGTACATTCACGTCCTGTACAAGAACATCTGGCAACATTGACCAAAGATGTGTCTGATCTGGAGCCTGGCACAACGTGACAGCAACGCCGCCAGCACGTGCACGCGATGCCAGATAGCCTGCTTCGTCGAGTAATACCTCATTCCCGCCTACAGTGATTAACATGTGCCGTGGTAAACTAGTTGCCAAATCGACTTGATCAGGCAAATAGCGGAATGGTTGGTCTCCTTCCTCAGGGATATAACTTTCTTCCATACGATCCACAGCCGCGGCAGTCATGAAATCAATGTCCATGTTGGCGCGCCATGACTCGCCTCCAGCTTCCAATCCGGTATAAGGCGATGCAAAGATCGCACCTGCAAATTTAGGTTTGTGCAAATGCATCAAGTCGAGCGCAACGGCAGCACCTGCATCATCGCCACCTAAACACACACACCAACGTTAAAATTGTTTCGGCAATCCCACATTGTCTAACCCATTTTGAGAATACAAAAGAATAAAAGAAAATCACAGCATTAATACTTGCCAATGATAAGTTTCGATGTAGGTATATGCATGGTATTAACGAGCCAGTCATAAGCTGCTTTTACACCATTTACTGCTGCAGGAAATGGATGTCCCGTTTCTAAAACACACGGTGTAAATCAGCTAATCCCGTCTACATTGCTTTTTTTACACGGCCCTGAATTATGAATAGCTTACTGTATTTGGGTACGAAAATAACGCATCTCATATTCTTGTCTGCTTCCAGCGCACGGATCCAGGTAATCCATACGCGGATGTACAATAGCGTCATATCAAATCGAAAACCTCCACCTAACAATCATGTATACCACACACTATTTAACACACATTTTATTTCATCATATATTGCCAAATGTTTTCGCGAGTTGTGTGTAAAAGTCTTTACCTGAAACCCACATGATTACCACATTGCTTTCTTCAAGACGATCAGAAATGGCTTCTTTTTTACTTCCAGCAATATCTTCGGCGATCCAAGTTCCGTGGTCAGTGTCTTCGCGTACCCATCGACGATTAAATGGCAGTAGGAAGCCAAGAAATTGAATGATTCGAGCAGAATGGTTACGATTGCCCCAGCTAAATGCTACCCGTAGTAAAAAGGTAATAAACCAACGTCGCAGAACCCAAAAGAATTCCATCGAATCACCCAAAAAGAAAAAAAAAGGTAAAAAAAGGGAACCTCTTTGTTTCAAAAAGATTATTTTCACTTTACCTCAGGGTTTCCAAAAAGTATTGTCGCACCCAATGTCGCAGGTCAATGTCGCCTGGCAGCAAAATTAACGTCACGTGTTCCAAATTGACGTCGCTCTGCTTGTGTATTGATGGTGCCTGTTTTTAGAAGCAACTTTATGTCATAAGCCGTTTAATAAAGACTATTGAACAGTATTCTCATTAAGTTTCAATGATTTATTATGAATAAAATAAAGAGATTTCACCTATACCTTGGATTAGGGGTCGCAATTGGACGGATCGGGTCGGGTCAAGAGTCTGACCCGTTAACCCACGGGTCAAAAAACACTATAACCCGACCCGACGTGTTCAACCCGACGAGTTAAAACTCGGGTGGACGGGCCAAGACTGATTCCGATGTGATGATGAAGGAAGTGTCATCCAACCTGAACTTTAGTATGCTGGAAGTGCAAAACTCCACATATACAGTACACAGCTCTTAGGATGATGACGCGTAAATTCCCAGCAGCAGTGCTAGCAACATCTACTTTGTGTGCGATTATTCTCAAAATCAAAGAGTCTTGTGCTATCAGAAAGGAATTGCTTAGGCTCACATGCATTAAAGAAAGCGTAATGGAAGTAGTGGCGTTAAAAAAATCGACTTCCCCACACGCCCGTAATCCTTTTCCCTTTTTCCATTTCTTTTCACTTCTTCCTTCTTCCTTCTTTTTTCTCCAATCGTTTTTCTTTTCTCAATTCCTTTTTCGTTTTTTGTCAAGTCTCGTCTCTTACTGCCACCCTCTATTGTCTGCTCTCATTGTACTGTTGCTATTCTTTACTTCTTTTACATACATTGCTTATAGCTTACTTATCTTATACTCTTGAATATACGATATAATCCCACAATGAAAAGAATCTAAGTGCATTTTATGTTATAGTTCTATTGCAGACATATTGACAACGACAACTTTAATATGATGATGCTTCTCAACAAGAAGATTGACTACTTAAATACCAGTACCTCATACCTATTATATGTATACACGGGTCACAACTGGTCAACGGGTCGGGTCAAGGGTTAAACGGGTTGACCCGCGGGTCAGAAAAGCATTAACCCGTCCTTGACCCGTGGGTCGATTTTGAACCACGGGTCAGATTGCGACTCCTAAATGCGATGGTATCAGTATACTTAATCACTAGTAGTGCTTGGTAATATACAGTGAAGATGGCGGGTTGGACTATACTTGAATACAGTAATTCATTTTGGTTGAGTGTATGTGATGTATCATATAAGAGCAAAAAAGAAAGCAGGAGCTTTATTGCTATATTGTCATGGTACTAATCGATTTGGTACTAATCGATTTGAGTAATGAATTCTGTGCAGAGAAAAGAACAGTAATGTGAGATGTGTGTTTAGGTAATAGTGAATTCATGCACACGAGGTTGTCCAGTTCATACTTACAAATGAGCATATACTTTAAATATTTGTTTCTCATAAGGTCTATGAGCTCTTGTTACATATTTGAAGGCTAAGTTTTGTGCACCTTGAACATCTACTAAGGCTTTCTGGATATACATCATAGTTTTGAATAAATATCTCGCCTAACACTCTACTCGACTTTATTTACGTCTTTTATTTCCCCAATATGATTCAAGGTTTTTTTCTTAAGGTCATCCAGTTGCTTTTTGGAAGATTCTCCTTTACAAGTGCATCCCAATGACTGTTCGAAATACTTTTAACAACTATCTTTACCAAGGTTCCTATTCGACAAAGCCAATATACTGTTCATCCCAAGGCTAAAAAAGCAGTGTAAGCACAACATTATAAAATAGAGTTAAAATGTCGGGAAGCAGTATAGAAATACAACTTACTATACGAGATTTTGTGCGGCTTGATCCAGGTCGAAAAAGCTCTTGCTATACGTGTCAAGGGCAGCACGTTTGATAATAGTACCAGCCGGCAATTTTTCGGCATCATCATCGCTATCGAGTTCATTTAGTTCCTATTCAATCAGTTAGTTTTTACATGCTTTTTTCAGTCAGTGCGGAGCAATGTTTTAATTCCTTACTACATCAATCTTTTTTTGTCTTTTTTTTTATTGTATTTCCCAGAGCTCCAGTACTACGTTTGATGATGGATTCCATGGTTTGTTTTTTCAGCAATGTCTTGAATAGTATCCGCAATTTCGTCCTGAATCTTTTTCTTGTTTTCATAGTGAACATCAAGTTTTTCATATAGATCAATCAAAGAAAATGAAGGTCCATGATTTTCTCGTATATAATTACTTATTAAGATTATTTTGCCAGAGAGATTACGTGAAAGAGAAAAGGGAATTACTATACTTGCTGCAAAATCGGGATTAGCTTAGTTATTTTTTTTGCAGGAAGTGCGGCTTTTCCAATGAGAATAATTCGCTGCAAGAATCAGTTTATGTAATTCTTTCTCTACTAGAATACTGTAATTGTTACTCAATTAACTGCTTCATTGATGTGCTGACGTACTATTTCTTTAAAATGTTGATACCCGTAGATGAATTCTAGCTTGTAAAAGACAACAACAAAACGACGAAGTTAACGTATGTATTCATTACTCAAATCGATTAGTACCAAATCGGTTAGTACCATGACAATATAGCAATAAAGATCCTGCTTTCTTTTTTGCTCTTATATGATACATCACATACACTCAACCAAAATGAATTACTGTATTCAAGTATAGTCTAACCCGCCATCTTCACTGTATATTACCAAGCACTACTAGTGATTAAGTATACTGATACCATCGCATTTAGGAGTCGCAATCTGACCCGTGGTTCAAAATCGACCCACGGGTCAAGGACGGGTTAATGCTTTTCTGACCCGCGGGTCAACCCGTTTAACCCTTGACCCGACCCGTTGACCAGTTGTGACCCGTGTATACATATAATATGTATCAGGTACTGGTATTTAAGTAGTCAATCTTCTTGTTGAGAGCATCATCATATTAAAGTTGTCGTTGTCAATATGTCTGCAAAAGAACTATAACATAAAATGCACTTAGATTCTTTTCATTGTGGGATTATATCTCAAACTCAAGAGTATAAGATAAGTAAGCTATAAGCAATGTATGTAAAAGAAGTAAATAATAGCAACAGTACAATGAGAGCAGACAATAGAGGGTGGCAGTAAGAGACGAGACTTGACAAAAAACGAAAAAGGAATTGAGAAAAGAAAAACGATTGGCGAAAAAAGAAGGAAGAAGGAAGAAGTGAAAAGAAATGGAAAAAGGGAAAAGGATTACGGGCGTGTGGGGAAGTCGATTTTTTTAACGCCACTACTTCCATTACGCTTTCTTTAATGCATGTGAGCCTAAGCAATTCCTTTCTGATAGCACAAGACTCTTTGATTTTGAAATATCGCACACAAAGTAGATGTTGCTAGTACTGCTGCTGGGAATTTACGCGTCATCATCCTAAGAGCTGTGTACTGTATATGTGGAGTTTTGCACTTCCAGCATATTAAAGTTCAGGTTGGATGACACTTCCTTCATCATCACATCGGAATCAGTCTTGGCCCGTCCACCCGAGTTTTGACTCGTCGGGTTGAACACGTCGGGTCGGGTTATAGTGTTTTTTGACCCGTGGGTTAACGGGTCAGACTCTTGACCCGACCCGATCCATCCAATTGCGACCCCTAATCCAAGGTATAGGTGAAATCTCCTTATTTTATTCATAATGAATCGTTGAAACTCAATGAGAATACTGTTCAATAGTCTTTATTAAACGGCTTATGACATAAAGTTGCTTCTAAAAACAGGCACCATCAATACACAAGCAGAGCGACGTCAATTTGGAACACGTGACATTAATTTTGCTGCCAGGCGACGTTGACCCTGTGTATCCATAAAGATGGTTTGTACTACGTTGTCAAAAAAGGAAGGAAGGAGGAGGGGAAGGGCAGAGTCTATGCGTGTATGTTACTATCATATGAGGCGTGTATACTCTTGAAGAATCTGTGGTTTCAGAAATAGAAAAGGCGCGCGCCACTCTTTCTTCTTCTTTTTTCAGGATTATAGAAAATCATACCATTTTAAATTTTCAAATTGCAACCTGTAAAAAGAGATGGATTAAAAGACAAGTTCCCCCCTTCAAACTTTTAGTTTACTTTAACCCGACAACTTGTTATTTTTATTAACTTGTCCACAGGAGCATATACGATAATGAGCCAAAATGAATTCGCTTTATTAGAGACAATCTTGTATGATCCTTCCCAAGGCAAGTAATGACAACCAACTGATGCAGGTTTTTTATGAGGTCATTGAGAATTAATAATGCAGAAAATAGGGTTCTATTTGCTTGATCGGCATATTCATCGCTTACTACGAGCTGCGAGTGATTTCCATGCCAGTGACGCGGCTCAATTCACAACGATACCATCGTACGAGCAAGTCAAAGCGGTACTTGAAGAAAACGTTCCCCAAGACTCCACCTATAAAAGGGTAAGTCATCGTCTATTGTAGAAAAAGGTTAAAAAAAGAAACAAAGGGAGGAGGGGGTGAGGGTAATCTTCTAATAATTGTTCTAGATCCGTTTATTATACGACGACAAACATGCCCTGCGTGTCGAGTACACAGACCTTGGAAAGGATTACAAGGCACACGAGACGCTTGCTGAAGCTGTAAAAGCAGGAGAAGAAGAAGAAGGAAAAAAAGATGCATTGACAGTTGTCCTGGATACCGAGGCCGTTCCGTGCTCTGCATCTGACCCATTCATGGTACACAAGACCACGCTTCGCAATGTGTACAACGATGCACGCACACGAGCAGGATGTGGTCAAAAGACATTTGACGTTGTGCTATGGAATAAACAGCGGCAGATAACAGAAACTTCAATTGCAAACATTGCTATTCAGACGGAAGGGGATCGATGGATAACGCCAAGTTTACAATGCGGTAAGTGAAAAGATAGCGAAAGAGAGCATGAGATACGGAGGCTAGGTTGGGGGGGGATTAGGAGGGGATTAGGAGAGAAGAAGGGGAAGGATATATGCGCATTCATAATAGGAGCTTATAAGGTTGCTGCTGTTGTTGTCGTTGTTGTTGCTGTTGTGTGTGCTCTTTGTATGCGAATGATGTAGGTTTGCTTCCGGGAGTATTCCGAGACAAGCTCTTTTCTTCAGATGAAAATATCGTCGAAGGAGTGATCAGTGTGGATGACCTGATAAATGCACAAAAGGTAAACATGCAATTTTTTTCTGCTGCTGTGCGTACCTTGCAGCTTTTGTCGTCCAACAACAACAACAAAAATACACATATAACAGGTAATTTTTTGGTCACTTCTGTAGAGCGGGTATCCAATCGTGTGCTTCAATTCTGTGCGAAAGGCATATCGCGTGCAGCTTGTGGATCTATCGACGTAGCACCATCAGTTGTTTCTTCTTTTGATCGAACGACGACGGGTGTGGTGGTGACATCGGCGGCAGATTGCCGACTTGTGCTGTTTTATTTAGGGATGGATGCGGATGGGATTTAGCGTGCTTTTGAGGAGCTAGACCTTTCCTCCCCCTCCCCCCCTGCGTGATAGTAGGAAAAAAGACTTATAATTTTATTAACAGCATAGAGAGTACAATAAAATTATATCATGAAGGAAAAAGATATCTCTACCCCTAGCTTGCGTTTTACATGCTATTTTAAATCCGAATACTATCGCTTCCTCGGAACAGCTTCTGCGTTTGATAGGTCCATGCGATCTCTTGGCTTCGTTTATTGTTGTTCTCTTGATCTTATTGAGGAGATTGGGAAATAGACGATAGGTTGATGGTATATATCTGAGAAGGCGCGTGGCTTACTAACTGACAACGACAATGCTGCTGTTGCTAAGTGATGCTGTTGCTGTGCGTATTGTTAATGATGACGACGAAGATGATGATCGGGGGGAGGTTGTTAAATATGGATTCCCCCCATTTCGCCCGATTGGTGCCTTGTACTGTAACACGGGCAAAAAGCAAAAGCTGCTCATATCTATCCAAACCCCCCAAAATGCTAGTTTAGGCCGAGATTACCGTCCCTTTGGAGTTTGTAAATAGATAAATTCTTTTTCCCTTTGCTTTTCTTCCCTTCTTCCTCTTTTCTCTCTCTCTCTCTCTCTTTCATACTCTCTGACCACACGCACCCGCACACCACACCCACACAACTACTTTGTCCAAGGAACAGTAACACTTAACTTTATGTCATTGACACTATGTCCAAGAAGACCACTTCGAACGCCTTCCAGCAATCAGCCGCCCAGCCCCCAGGTTCAACTCCCAAACGTGTGAAGGTTACGCTTGCATGTATCGTTTGTCGGAAGAAGAAAGTCAAGTGCGATGGCATCCAGCCGTCATGCTCTCGCTGCAATTCGATGGGTCTTACTTGCGAGTACTCTGACCCGCCTAGAAAACGTGGCCCTCCCAAAGGATATATCGAGGTCATTGAGAACCGTGCGCATCGTATCGAATCGCTTCTGGGTAAGCTCATCATGCAAACAGCAACAAGAACGAAATGCCAATGTGTTGGACTTACACATGCTTTATAGTATGGCATCCGCAGCTGAGGATGCAGCAGCCTATAACTGATAAAGTAAATACGGCTACTACAGCGACTACTACCACAGCAGCACTTCCCACTACTACCACTACTATTACTACGACCACGATGTCGACGAGTGTCAATAGTAATAGTACTCAACAACCTGCTACTACTACTACGACTACCTCTGATGCCCGTGACGATCACTGCTTGTCAGCTGGTCCAAATGCTCTGCTGAACCTTGTGTCCAATACAGTAGCGTTACACGCGGATGCCAACAATAGCAATAGTACGAGTGCCCCTGTACGTGTTCACTAGAAGACCATCTTAAGCACTATAGAATGAGTTATCACTGATAAGGTCCATCCATGAAATCTTACCTCTAGGGCAGCCACAACAGGCAATCCCACTTTTCTCTTAACAACGAATTGGAGTGGGCCGAGTCCTTTTTTGCCCACTTTAATTTGTTTTTCCCTATCCTGTCGCGGCAACACTTTTTGCATCAGCTGCAACACCGCCCGCAGGAAATGGATCCCTTGCTACGTTGCGCGGTTCTGGCCCTCGGTTGCCGCTATGCCGAAACACAGAGTCACGAGGACGCGGGTGCCCAGTTCTTCAAACAGTGTCAACAGCAGATTTCGAATACAACAGCATTGTCCCATGACAACAACAGCACCTTATCCACACTACAGGTAACAGCAGCTGTGGTGTAAAAGAGGAGAGAAGAGGGAGGGGGGAATGTACCACCCAATTTCTCTTGTTTACTGAAAGCTGAATAACTCAATTTACCCTGAATTAGGCTGTGGTGATCATGTGCTGGTATGCGTATCTGTCCGGCGACATGCAAACGTGTCGCACATACTTGCACAAGCAAGTTCAACTGGTCAAGGATCTCAAATTGCATCGCGACCCAGACCTCTCCCTGGGCATTGTTACCATGGAGCTCCGCAGACGAGCCTTCTGGGTGGCCTATGTAACCAATCAATGGCTTGCATGCTGCACAGGCGGTCCATTGATGCATCAGCAATCCTACTGGGACTGCCGATGGCCCCAACTCGAGGACAACCAGCTGCAAGCAATCGATAGCAAGAACTTGACCAACACTGTTACTTCGTCCATCGAATATGCCCTTCAGATAACTGTGTTTGCCGAAATGATCAAATTGGCACGAATTCTAGACGACCATCATCTCCACAGCGACAGTTCCCCGACAAGGACGACGACTTCTGCACTGACGAACTGGTTTTTGAATTTGCCATCGTACCTCGAATACAATCAGCCAACAGATCATGGTCCGCCCTCGCCCATTATTCGCGTGTACCACATGCTCTATTACACTGTCCAGATCATGCTGCACCGTGCGCTGCCAGATACTTTGGGTGTATGTAACACAGCTGCAAACACGATTGTACACATTGCGGAACAGATGATTCTTCACCAGCAAGAGCGTTATCTCTACAACACGTACTTGCTCAGCCTCAGTCTCGCCACGTCGATCCATTTAGATAATGCACACAAGGCGCCGATCAGTCTCGGTAAAAGCATTCGCGTGTTCAAAAACGCCAACTGCACTCGATTGCAGCAATCCGATTTTGATTCAGCGATCGACCATTATCTCAAGAGCGAGTGTCATGTTTCGCTGGAGAACGAAGACGAACAGTTCACCCAACCGCCTGTGGTCAGCAAAAAGCGGAAACGTTCGACTGACGAGATTAGCAACAAGAGCGAGGATGGCACCTCAGCCAATAAGCCAACAACTCTTACTAAAACTACTACTACACCGACGGTAACGAGTACCACCAAAGACCCCATGAACGAACTCGACATCAACGACCTGCTTGGTTTGACCGGATTGTTTGATAGCCCCACCAGCAACAACAACAACAACGGAAACGATTGGATCAATAATCATGACTGGCTTGCAACAGCTGTGCCCATGATAAACAACAGCCACCACTACCTAGAGCCACTCCATCAGCATCAGCAACAACAAGACTTTGCGTTTCCGACTATTGAAACGTTATCATCGTCCTCTGACTCTCTCTCATCACCCACAAACTCATGCTTTTCACCTTCCCATTCGCCCACCTTGTCGTGTGACAATACATCCATCGCACACGACAACAACAACAACAACAATAACAATAACAATAACAAAAACAATCAGAACGACCAGACACAGTTTTTGGCAACCTATTTTGACGCATTGCCGCTCGACAATTATGCCTGGGCCGATTTCATACCTGGTGAAAATTTCGCTCTGATGCAATGAAGAAACCTTATTCTCTACCCATCAATGTTTATATACGCGTACCACACACACATACCTTCTCCTCAAAATCTTCTAAAGACATGATACACACAAACACACTGTATATGGGTTTTTTCTATATGGAAAAAAAACCGGGCTAAATTTTTCTTTTTACGATACACAACGCAGGAAAGAACTTCTTTTTTAATCATCATCATCATCATCATATATACAATTCCATTCATCATTCAAGATCATCACATCACAAACCTATGCCATTGCTCTCTATCTCTCATCATCATACCCTCCTCACCTCCACTATTATCAATCCAATCATTCTTCATCCTCTATATATATTTACGACATTCATGTTTGCGCAAATAAAGCTTTTCTGAAATTAATGCAATTGCAAAAATTATGTCGGTAATTAAAGTTCCAAGAAGCCAGGGCGCTCCGTGCTCCCCTAAAGAAGTACTGGGTTCCGAAACCTCCGAACTCCCTCTTTTTAAAAACCAACAGAAATGGTAAGCAGAAAGAAGAGAAGAAAAAAAAGATATAGAGAGAGCACCCCAAAACAAATGAAAAGCGAAGCGAGAATGGACGAGAATACGGATGGATGAACACATTTCGGAAGCGGATGCATCAGATAGATGGATGGATCACATGAATTCACTTTGGGGGGAGGAGGACGCGCCACTCGGCCACATATACCCAATGTGCAACGATTTCGAGATCGATGAAAAAGCTGACAATGGCAACAATTTTTAAATTGACCATGATTTAGGCTCCTGCAAAGAAGTCCACTGGCAAAAAGGTCGCTCCCGCACCCTACCCCATCAAGGCCAAGCAGGGCTCCAAGGCTCCTGCCAACCCCTTGTTCGAGAAGCGCGCCAAGAACTTTGGCATTGGTCAAGATGTCCAGCCCAAGCGCGATGTCTCGCGCTTCGTCAAGTGGCCCGCCTACGTCCGTCTTCAGCGCCAAAAGAAGATCATCTACCAGCGTTTGAAGGTCCCCCCGGCTCTCAACCAGTTCACCAAGACTTTGGACAAGAACACTGCCACCCAGCTTTTCAAGTTGGCCGACAAGTACCGTCCCGAGACCAAGGTTGAGAAGCGCGAACGTATCCGTGCTGCTGCCGCTGCCAAGGCTGAGGGTAAGGAAGCCATCAAGACTGACAAGCCCGTCGTCGTCAAGTACGGTTTGAACCACATTACCGCCTTGATTGAACAAAAGAAGGCTCAGTTGGTCGTCATTGCTGACGATGTCGACCCCATTGAGTTGGTCCTTTTCTTGCCCGCTCTCTGCCGCAAGATGGGTGTCCCATACTGCATCGTCAAGGGCAAGGCTCGTCTCGGTCAGGTCGTCCACAAGAAGAACGCCACCGCTTTGGCTTTCACTGAGGTCGCTGAGGCTGACAAGGCTGAGCTCGCTAACTTGGTCTCCGCCGTCAAGGTTAACTTCAACGACAAGACTGATGAGATCCGTCGCCAATGGGGTGGTGGTATCAACGGTCCCAAGTCCAACGCTCGTCTTGCCAAGCGCGAGGCTATTGCCGCCAAGGAAATTGCTGCTCGTCAGTAAAAGAAAAGGGGAAAAAGAAATAATAAAAACAATTTCTGTTGTTGCCTATAGAGCACTATTAAGGTTGATGTGCCAAGTTGACTTGTTTGTTGGGTGTGGCGTGGGAACCGGTTCTGCAGTAACTTGGGACAGGGTAACTTTATTCCTCATGGAGTATAGCTTACATGAATGGATAATGTTAAAGGGATACAAGAATGCGTGATAGACTGGTGGTGCGCTAAAACTCACAATAGAAAGTTCTGCGTGCTGTGGTTGTACACTTCATAGGCAAAAGGGATTTTCGTGGGCGTGATAATGCATAGGTTTTGGATGTAGCGTAGTTAAATATCGTTGTCGCCAGGGCCGCCATAATTCGTTTGAGCTAATTGTATCTGACCATACATGGACGTTACCACCAACGAACAGCATTTCGCTCAGATACAACAGCTTCTTCGAACGTCCATGCACGCTTGTCGCCCATTTGGATGTCGCTATTTGATTTGCACACACGCACACCTCAATATCTTTGTTGGGATCCAGGTTTTTATTGTAATCCATTTCCGGATTTATCGCCATTCGTATACTGTGCGCTGCTGTTGATACCGTGCTTGTTGCTGGGCATTTTACGAATTATGCATTTTGTATATTGCAAAGTATACATATTTTTTAGGAGAAAAAAGTGATATTTGTGCTCACGCGTGTGCAGCAAAAAGAACGAAAAAGTGTGAGTGCTGCTTTGAACGTAAGAGCCCATGTAGTTGCGACTTTGCCTCTTGTCCTGACTGTTAAATTTAGCAATATCCCTTTCTACTCTTATCCTTTGCCTTGTTCTCTATATATTGTACTCTATCTTTTAATAGTAGTGTTTAAAGCGCGTAGCGTTCAAAGATGAGGATGCAAAGTCCCACGTCTCCCTGTAAGGAACCGATAATGAGAACCTCTGTGTCTGAGTGGGGTTGGAGGTGATGATCAAACAGTCCCGATACACTTTATATTATGATGGACACTATTTTGTTAGGATATTTCAAAACATAACAATGACTGAATACGCTATTTTTCTGTCATCGCTAATATCCAAGATACACGCCGCTTCTCCATATCGATCCGATGATGCATGTGAAAATGCAAAGCCGACGATTTCCTTGACCTTGACAGCTGTCACATACATAGGCTAAAGACTACAATTCCACCGTCTACTTTAATAGTTTCCATGTTTACAGCATATCCTCTCAACTTTTTGCATAGTATTAGACACCACTTTTCGTTAATGCTCGAGTACCAAAGTATCGAGAAAGGGACGGGCGACGGACCCGGGAAATGCTATTTTGACTGTCGTACGATCCTAAGGCCTGTTTTCGTGCATGATACGGCCATTGAATTGAAGATAATTTGTACATGGCACAATCTGTCGTGGTAAATACCACAGTCAGGATATGTGTTGCTTGTATAGGCATTGCCGAGAAATTGTACGTAGCAAGATATATACGCGCGGTGTGGCTAAATAATGAGCTCTCAGCCATTACTCGTAGTGATATAATTTGTTTGCATAACATGTAGCTTAGCTATGTAGTAGCAGGCATTAGTGTCTCTGTTTATCGTTTCAGGACCAGTTGTACCGGTGGGCGCATGTATGCGCATCAATTGTGTAAATTTGTTGGGAGATTGAAGCTACGTCATGCTGGGGACGGACAAGTGAGGATAGACGCAAAAGTCCGATGAATGTCACACACGAAGCTTCGAAACGCCAGGTTTGCCGCTTTATATCTTTGATTCCTTCTCTTTCTTTCTTTAACCCTTTTCTTACACCACTCTTATACATATACCGCATATACACCATGCCCGGAGGAGGACAAATGCCAAAGGAAAAGCAGACACCCAAGGAAAAGGTGTGTCTTATCTGTATCGACGGTTGGGGTGTTTCGCCAGTCCAAGATCCCAAGGGCGACGCGATCCGCAATGCTGAGACGCCCGTCATGGACAAGTTCAAGGAAACTTACCCCTATTCTGACATTGCCGCTCATGGTTTGTCTGTCGGTCTTCCCGATGGTCTTATGGGTAAGTTCTTGTGAGACAGCTTAGGGGGGGGGTGCTATATACAGTGAGTGGTAGTTAGGCGTAGCAGAAGGGCAATATGCTAATGGTAAAGAAAACACAGGCAACTCTGAAGTTGGCCACTTGAACATTGGTGCTGGCCGTGTCGTCTACCAGGTATAGTGTAGAACACGGTTACTTTTGGGCTGTGTGGGTTGTAGGCCACCTTTCTCTTTTTTATTGCGCTCGTGCGGACCGGGAGAGAAGCGAGATGGTCCGACGAACGGGAAAAAAGTGACTGGCTAAGATGATTCCCCCAATGTGAAATCAGATGGTCCAAATACAAGAATCTACACGCAAAAAAAAGAATAGATACTGATCCCCGCTACTGATTAGGACATTGTGCGTATCGATCTTGCTGTTAGAGACAACAAGTTTGGTGAGGTCGGAAACATCAAGGGCGCTTTTGAACGTGCCAAGGCTGGTAACGGTCGCTTGCACTTTTTGGGTCTGATTTCCGATGGTGGTGTCCACTCGCATATCAACCACTTGGTTTCGCTCTTGGAAGCCGCCAAGGCTGCAGAAGTTCCCGAAGTCTACATCCACTTCTTCGGCGATGGTCGTGACACCTCTCCAAAGTCGGCCACCAAGTACTTGAAGACGCTTCAGGAGAACTTGGAACGTTTGTCGTATGGCAAGCTCGCCACCATTGTGGGTCGTTACTATGCCATGGACCGTGATAAGCGCTGGGAACGTGTTCAGATCGCATTCGACGCATTGACTGAGGGCAAGGGTGAAAAGTCAGAGGATGCCATGAAGACGGTTGAGGAGCGCTACGCAGCCGATGAGACAGACGAGTTCTTGAAGCCCATCATCTTGTCTGACGAAGGCCGCGTCAAGGACAACGATACTCTGTTCTTCTTCAACTTCCGATCTGACCGTATGCGTGAGCTCACCCAGGCATTCGGCATTGCTCCTTGCCCCTTTGAGAGCAAGGTTCCCGAGAACATTGAGCTGTTCACCATGACCCAATACAAGGGCGATTATCCCTTCAAGGTTGCTTTCCCCGCACAGACCATGGACAACGTCTTGGCCGAATGGTTGGGCAAGAACGAGGTTCCCCAGATGCACGTTGCCGAAACCGAAAAGTATGCTCACGTCACCTTCTTCTTCAACGGCGGTGTCGAGACCCAGTTCAACAAGGAAGAGCGTGGTTTGGTTGCTTCGCCCAAGGTCGCCACTTATGACTTGCAGCCCGAGATGAGCGCACAGAGCGTCGCTGATCGCGTCGCCGAAGAAATCGCTAGCGGCAAATATCCCTTCGTCATGTGCAACTTTGCTCCTCCCGACATGGTCGGCCACACTGGCAAGTACGAGGCTGCTATTAAGGGTGTAGAGGCTACGGATAAGGGTATCGGTACTATTTACGAGGCATGCAAAGCCAACGGCTACATCTTGTTTGTCACGGCCGACCACGGTAACGCCGAAAAGATGCTTTCGGACGATTTCTCGACCCCTCACACTGCTCACACTTGCGCACCTGTTCCTTTCGTCATGACCTCTGAAAAGTACAAGTATCAGAAGGATGTCAAGGGTGCCTTGGCTGATGTTGCCCCCACCATCCTCGATGTCATGGGCTTGGATATTCCCGAAGAAATGACTGGTCACAGCATGTTGGAGAAGAACTAAACGAGTACTGTGAAGTCAAAGAATCTGTTGTAAATGTAGAATTTTACTGTTTTATAAAACTTTTGTTTCCCATTAAATGTACATCTCTTTTAAATATATCAGTTGTGGAAAAATTCCTTCTTGAGTTTACTGTTCTACCATCATATTATGCTTTTCAATTAGCAGCGGTGCGGTAGTGTTGCTGTACCTTTTATGAGGTAGTGGGTAATCAACGACTACTATCGACCTAGCACTGAAGGTAGACTGACAGAAGTATGGATTTCACATCATACAAGCTACACGTATATCTAAAACGCGGTAGAGAGGAGCAAAAGTTTTTTTTATATCTAATCAATCCGTAATGAAGAGATATAATATACGTGTACCGGAGCTTGACTTGTTAGTAGCTGTAGATTGACAATGCTCAATCTATGGGATATCGCGGGAAAACACTGAAAACGCCGATGCCGCTTTTTGTCGATATCCCTAAAAGAAATTTGAGTTGAAACATAGTAAGCGATTGGATCACTGTAATATTAGGACGAGCACATTCAGTACTACGCTCCATATGTCCGTGCCAGACATATCATGCCTCTGTTTCGCAGCTGTAGTGAAACGTTGGAATCTCTATACCTTCATATGGATGGAAATGGAGATGTTACGTTGCTGACGCAACAATATGCCAATCTTCGCTTCCATAGCAACGAGTGAGAGTGCAGTGTTATACTTAAGGCTAGTGTTTATACAAGGAAGAGGGGCGGCAAGAACCCCAGTAAAAGTTGGTATGATTTATCTATATCGGAAAACTGAGTGACGCCCCCTATAGCTACATTTAAAGTATATTAGCAATAGGTCTCACAATCTTGTTCAGCCGTATATTGATCATTTGCAACCCGTGACGACCGTTACTGTAGAAAGCATCAATAAAGCTTGTAGCAGCTTCTGAACTATGTATTGTACTAACTCATGGTGTCTTTATTTTTATAATATTTACTAGTACTAAAGAAGCTGGCCTCATCCTTATTAATGTACTATAGAGCATTTTTGAAGTACAGTGAATCTACCTTAGCTAACGAGAAATATCATCAATTGCGGCAAAGTTCAGGCTCGTTTCTTACCTTTCGGAGAATTCATGGCAAAGACTGAACTTGCAGCTTTTTTCCAGGTTACACAATCATTATAGCTGTCAAACGCGACTCTCCGGAGAAGTGACTTTTCAATTAGATATAAAAAGCTATAAACTTCATAGCTTTTATTTTCTTTTTCTCTACAAGTTCCGACAATCAATTTCAACAGATGGGATCGTTTAATCAAGATAATCCAGAGGATCCACAGTTAGAAGAAGGAAAAAATGTGGAAGAACAGTCAAACTGCAGCAGTAGTACGCGAATCGACGAATTGAATACTGATCCAGCCAACCCAAAGGTACGTCGTAATACCACATCTTTTTCTGTCGATCCAATTACATGGGGATGCTGTACTCACATTATATATAATTGAAATTACCCCCAATATTACAGAACTGGTCAAACGCGAAGAAGTGGATCAATTTTTTTGTTATTTTTTTCAATGTATACATAAGTTACTTTTCAGCTTCTATATATGTAAGGTTTATAAGAAGTAGCTCAGGTACGAGTTGGGGTAATAACCCACTCATGTCTCTTCTTGATGGAATAGAACAATTATTGCTGCCAAAGTCAAATGACATGCCATGACACATACAAACTATGTCGGATATTGTATAAGGCACAAGTCGAGCCATTGCCATGATAATTAACAGCAAATGTATCCTATTCAATAAATGTACGTCTGAATCAGACATTACCTTATTCTCAAGATCACTAGATTAATAGGAATGACACCTTGTAAATAATATATATTTTGGTACATATAAGAATAGATGATAGTACATATTAGACGTTACATGTTTTTGTTTGCTAGACATGGAGAGATAGTAGAGATAGTCGTTGTTGATAAAAGTAATAGTAAAGAATGAAAGAAGAGTCAGTATATATAGGGGAATAAACTGATCTATAATTGAAGAGGAGTAGCAACAACGGAGATGATTCTTACAGTATTATAAGGAGATTGTTGGTTTTAAAAGTGGTGTGAGTCGAGAGGTATATATCTCTAGCTGCGGTCGTGCTGATAGTCGTAATCTTGAACTGGATAAACTTCTTCCTTGGACGTATCAGCATGAGCATGTACTTCAGCAAAGCGACCGATCGGATCACGATGCAATTTGGCATGGCGAACACCATATGCAAAGTAAATGACCCATCCAACACCCATCCAAACAAACAGACGCCAAATGGTAGTAACTTCAGCTACAGCAATCAAGAGGACGCAAATGACCATACCAAGAATTGGAAATACGATAAAGAAGTATTTGCCACCGGGGATCTTGAACCAACGCTCCACATCGGGACGAGTGAAACGGAGGACAATTACACCAGCGTGAACAATAAAGAAAGCCAAGAGAGTACCGACCGAGGTCATGTTACCGAGCAAATCGACAGGAAGAACAGCTGACAAGAGAGCTGTAATGGAACCGACAGTAATAGTGGCAATATAGGGAGTCTTGAAGCGAGGATGTACTTTGGCAAATACTTGAGGGAACAGTCCGTCTTTTGCCATCGAGTAAAAGACACGCGTTTGACCGAGCAACATGATCAAAATGACAGAGCTCAGACCTGCCAAGGCACCAATGATAGTTATAATCTTGAGCCAAAGCCAGCTTCGACCGGTACGTGCCTCAACAGCCTCAATGGCAGTAATAACGGGTGTGGCAGTGTTGAGCTCAGTGTAAGGAGCGGCACCAGTCATGACAGTACAAAAAGCGATGTAAAGGACAGTGGTTACAACAAGCGAGCCAATGATACCGATGGGCAAATCTCGCTTGGGATTCTTGGCTTCCATGGCGGCGGTGGTAACAGAGTCAAAACCAATGTAGGCAAAGAATACAGTTGATGCTGCCGCAAAGATACCCGGAGCACCAAAGTAATGCCAGTCGCCAGATGTGTTGGGCGGTACATAGGGATCATAATTGGATCGGTCAACAAAGCCGCACATGGCAAAGATGAACAGGACGACAACAATAAGCTTGATGATGACAATGACGGAATTGACCCAAGAGGATTGTCGGATACTAGAATGAAGAACAAGTATATTAGAGTGTGCTTACAGCAGATAATGATATGCCCTGCAAGAGTATTGACCAAAATACGAAACACATTACCCAACGCAAAGGACAATTGTGATGAGCATGATAACAACAAAGCCAGGAACATTGAAAGCGTGGCCCTCTTCATAATAAATTCGAGCAGGGTTTTCATCCCAAATGACGGTTGGTTCAGTCCAGCTGTCAGCAAAGACAATGCCGAACAATCCAAAGAATTTCTTAAAATAACCGGACCAGCCAACACCAACTGTTTTAAACAATCTGCATTAATGCGAAAAGATTATTATTAGGTTCGAGTGAAAAAAAAAAGTTACCAGTGGCAGCTCCGACCATGTATTCCAAGATCAAGTCCCAGCCAAGAATCCAGGCTACAAACTGATAAGGTAGAAAAAAGTTACGTTTAGTCGATTAGTGTAGGAGCAACCTGATAGAAGCTTAGTTTAGAACATAAAATATACCTCGCCCATGGTTGCGTATGCGTAAGTATAAGCCGAACCAGACACTGGAATCATAGAGGCCAGCTCAGAGTAACTCATTGCGGCGAAACCTGTGTATATTATCATTGAATTGTCGCCGTTCGTCATCGTCGGCGTTGACTTTGTTAGTAATGTGCTGGTTGGGTTCCGTATGGAAAGTATGTATGTGATGCCATAACGAAACTTTACATGATGCAAAAGCGGCGACGATGAAAGAAACAGTAACAGCCGGACCCGCATTTTGAGCAGCAGCTTGGCCAGAAAGGACAAAGATACCTTACAAACATTGTCATAGAGTAAAGGCCATCTTTGATTAATTAAGAAGAAAAGGACTGCCTTCTTATTCACGCACACATGCATTTTTGCTTGTTTCTGTTTGTTTGTAATCTTTGTTTTTTGGGGATCACACCGTCTTGTGGGTGTAATATGTGGTGTATATAACTGTTCCATAACCTAAGCCCCCTCTCCAAGTATAACAAGAGCTTTACCTGTTCCGATAATGGCACCAATACCAATGAAAACGAGTTGCCACCAATTCAAGTATTGTCGCAGCTCAGTATTACCGTATTCAGCATGCAAAAGCTCGACAGGTTTCAAAGTGCCAAGGCGGCGACCCCAGTACTGAACTCCGGTTTCATCAGGACGACGCAAGTAGCTTGCTGGATCAACTTTAGCATAACGCAATTGGAATTGTTCTAAGAAGCCCATGCCGCCACTACGCTTGCCACCAGCTTCTTCGACGTAGTTAGCGTCGAACGACTTGTTTTCTGCCATGACGTAGATACAAAAGGGCTAGAAAATAGAGGCAAAAAAAAAGTGTGAAGGGCAGTGTTTGTCAAAGAAAAGTGTAAAGAAGAGAGAGGAAGAAGAGAAGAAAAGAGAGCCGTGAGATTATTTTCCCTTTTGATCTAGTAAAAAGCAGGTGTTTCTGATTGCTTATCATGTATATACGAAACAGTGTGGGTGTGCCTGTGTGAGGCAATCTGTTCCTGTCACTTGTAAAAGTTGGATCGCATGCCCTATTACTAAAGTGGTCTAAATACAACAGGACGGCCATAGGGCACTCCATGTGTAGTACAATCCTTGCCACAAGATGACCACCACAAGAAAAAGATCCAGTCCGCGCTAAATTGTCTTATTCCAGTGCGTTTGTGTACCCGTTCACAATCTTGCTATCAGTTAATGATAAGCAACAAAAAACTGCTGTCTTCCTGGTGAAAGTTCCAAGGGAGCAGCATTAGGTTGATAAAGCACGTAGCAGTAGCAGTGGTTAGCAGAAGCCAGGACTCGATTTTCATGAATTCGGTAGTTTACTGTCGCCCTCTAATGAGGAACCTGCTTTGCTAAGCAAGTGTGTGAACGAGCCTAGCTCAATAGCCACATGCTTCTCACCACCCCCACTATTTTAAGCACTACCAATATGCAGCCTGCACCGAATTTTCTTCATGTCGTCCTCTTTTTTGATCGGCTGTTGTTGTCGCTATCATTAGTCGCAATAAAAGTCATGTAGTTTTACGCAACAGGGAAAAAAAGTTAAGTTATAAAACTGTAGTAGCAGCATGTTTTTTTATCGCGGGTGTTATCTTGTATACACTTTGTGATCTACCATCTATAAGCCAATAAAGGAGAATACGAGCGAATGGCGTATTTGGGAAATTTGACCTTATTCCAGCAATCACGCGCACATTATCGGGGCTGTGGTACTACTGAATGGGGAACCACACACTTGCTATAAGCGGCGGTCCGCTGTCGTACAACATACAGAGAGAAGTATTGGTCGATTTCCGTGTGTATTATGATGCGCATCAAAGTACCTTTCTCACTTATATCAAACATATCAGGTAACACGTCCCCATGCTATTATGCAGACTTGTACTAAAAATAAATTATATAAACAATGCGGAAGCCCTGATGATTCGCTGAGGTATAGATGCAAGGCAAGGCAAAAGCCATGGCGTGGTGTGATCTGCTTCAGCATTTGCAATACATTAGTGTTTTGGAATAGCTCTGTATAGAGTACAGTAGTTAGTAGCAGCGAACAGCAGTTGAGTACATACATTGTTGTTTAAAATGTATATTTTTATAGGTATGATAGGATAGAATACTGTACCGCGGACCTGTCGATGAAAGGAACTGATATATCTTTGTGGAATATAAAAACTTGGTCTGAGAATATGATGAATTGGGACAGCCAGCGGTCGCCTTCGTTTTATTTTGGCAGATTGTGCATCCTTAGACGAAGTAGCAAAGTTCTCCCACGCTGTTTTGGCTGTTGTATTTCTCCAATCTGCCGACTTGTCCTCTAGAACGGTCAACCACTCCAAAAGATCAGACGTGTAGTTGTGTCCTCGTACCACTACTGGAAAGTAGCGAAGTGATCCAGCTCAGGTATGATATCTGATTTTGTCCGTGTGCACCTCATAGCTATGATAAGTAAGACTTGTAATGTACTGATGATGTGAGTGTTGTTCCATACCGTCGAGCCGGTGGTAGCAATAACCGACACGTTCGGCATTGTTATGCATATGGGCACCATGCCAAGTTTTCTTAATCCTATCACTAATCATATGTGGGACAGAGGGGGTCAAACCATGCGAAGCTCAGTGCTCTGGAATACTGTTTCTTCTTTGTTTGATGCTTTGAAGAAAAGAAGATCAAGAAGAGCACCAGAACAGAAACTGTAAAGAGCAGTTACTACTTAAACATACAACAGTTGTAAATCGTAACATTATTGGTCTTTTACATACATTTTTAGTGGTGGCGTGCTTCGAAAAGCTTCCACAACGCTGTACACCCGTACCAAATACATATAAAACAGTATGAAAAGAGGATTCCACGACCACCATTCGTCATACAAAAGGCTCTTACATATTCTTTCCTCGTTTATTGACCAGAACAGCAGCAACAAAAAAAACCTTCTAATTTTGCCAATAATATAGCACTCAACCTCGCCCTTTGCGTTTACTGAGCTCGCTGATCTTTGTAAAATAATAAAGCAGTAGAATTATCCTTTTACTGTGTTATTTTGTGCACATGGCCACACATGCTTTCTTGTACATCTTGTGATAATCCGGAAAAAGTAGTTCTTTTCAGTTTAAGTTTTATCTTTTTCTTCTTTTTACAAAACAAGCAATAATGTACTACCCGAATGGACGGTATTGACACACCAGTCCTAAATTGTTAGTCAATGTATAGGAAAGCCTTGCGTCATACTTCAGAGAAGCACCCACTTTGAGGGACCGTGTGGCCCGACGTATCATAGATATGTTGTTCGACTTACTTTTAAAACCAATATGTCGACACCATCGATGTGCTGTCCTTGAACGGATGTACTATTTACAACTGCTGTATCTTTTTTTACAACTCCATTTAGTTTGATGATTCATTTTGCAAATACCGTGTTTTTGTTTGTTGTGACGATCATCGGAGTAAGAGAGGGTTGAGTGTGCATGATTCTTCTGAGCGTCGCCATTCTTCTTTAGTATTGGTCATCATCACTCTTATTTTGTCATCAATTGCTTGTTGTTCAAAAATCGACTGTTCGGTGTACCGTATGATCGGTTACTTTGCTGTTGTACTGCACGCCCGGCATACATTTATCGACAGTTCAGGTATTTTTGAAAAGCATGGATATAACAAGGTCTACTTTAGAGGCAGTCATTTAGAAGGTATAGCTTATTGGAAAGTCCGTTGGCTGCTGAGCCAGTAGACTAAGAGCACCCACAGCGGTCGCTGTTATGAAAACGTCAAATTTAACATAACAGGGCATATCGTGCAGCGGTTGCTGTTAAATCAATGTTAAACTTCACGCGTCGTTGGTTTAAATAAAGGATAGACAGGGACTGTATAAAAAATATTATTTCTCCCATTCTCGAATCTTCCAACAAGCCCGAAATAGAAGACGTTGTGCTGTCCCTGCGCGTCAGAAAACCAAAACGCAAGGTCATGGATCGCCAACGCTCTGTATTTCAGATGATAGTTATGCAGGATTATTTTAACCAAGTCCCAAGATACGATGCGACATTTTTTTCAACGTCGCTTCCGCATGCAGCGGGAGCTGCTTTTGCGTATCGTGCAAAAGCTAAAGTACACGTACTTCCAACAAAAACGGGATGCAACCGGGAAAGTCGGCTTCCACCCTTACCTCAAAGGAACCGCAGCCATGCGCATGCTAGCGTATGGCAGATCCGCTGACGCTGTTGACGAATACACTAAGATGGCTGAATCCACAGCAAGAGAGTGCTTGATGGAGATTCTGTGAGGGTATCATCGAGTGCTTTGGGGAGGAAATATCTTCGTGCCCCAAACGAAGAAAACCTCAAACGTTTGTTGGCCCTTGGAGAGGCGCGAGGGCTCCCGGGCATGCTTGGCTCCCTCGACTGCATGCATTGGAAGTGGAAGAACTGCCCCACGGGTTGGGCCGGCATGTACACGTCTGGCAAGGGAAGGTAGCCCGACGGTCATCCTGGAAGCCGTCGCTTCGCAAGATACGTGGATCTGGCACTCGTTCTTTGGTGTTCCCGGGTCCTGCAACGACCTCAACGTCTTGCACAAGTCCCCCCCTGTCGACGATGTCATCAGCGGTCGCTCCCCAGCTGTCAACCACAAGTATTATAACAAGGGGTATTACTTGACAGATGGGATTTACCCACCGTGGGCCACATTGGTCAAAACCATCCGGCATCCCGTGGGCAACAAAAAAAAGGTACATGCTTGTTTATTATATAAATATTTCTACCTAATTTAACTCATTACCTTGTTGATCTAGTTGTTCGCCCGGCGACAAGAATCTGTCCGCAAGGACATTGAGCGCGCTTTTGGAGTGTTGCAACAGCGTTTTGCAATAGTCCGGGAGCCTGGACATTCGTGGCACGTATCACACCTCGCAAACATCACGAAGGCGTGCATTATCATGCATAACATGATCGTTGAGCACGAGCGGGATGGGTACGAAAGGCAGTGTGAGTTGGATTACGACAGCTGTTCTTTCTTTGTTGCGCCATCCATTCAACGTGGTGGACAACCGGAAGAACTTCCCCATCACCAACGTCAACGGGAAGTCCATGACAAGGCCGCCCATACGAGACTACTACTCGATCTTGTCGAGCATATCTGGGAGCGTCATGGTGACGAATAAAATCATGCATTAAGAACGTACCTGTGATTCCGCTATGATGATATAGAAACAATGTTTATTGCTGTTGCTCCTCTTCCTCGCACCCATCTTCTTCGCCTTCTTCCACATCGTCTTCCGCCATTTGCTACTGCTTCTCCAGCTCCTCCTTCAGATCCGCAACGATCTTGTCTTGCATGGTCTCATAAAAGTATTTGCGCAACGGGGGAAAATCCGAGGCATCCACACTCATGATCGCATGCTCAGCCATCAACTTGTCGCTGTATGCGTTCATTTTTGCAACAAGAACACGCTCACGATCGATCTCTAGCTGGATTCGCATCGTTTCCAACGCTTGATTTTCGATCGTTTCGTCTTCACCAATGTCGTCCGAAGCGCGTTTTCTCTTGTTGTCCTTGACTTGCTTTTTGCCACTATTAGCAGGGCGGAAATCGACATACTTAGGCTCGTTCGAACTATAAACTAAACTTTGGTTACTACTTTATCTTTGAAATTGCTTTGAGCGTAGATATAAGATGTGTAAAGCTGTGGTACCTTCTGTTCGTCGTTTTCGCCACTTGCAGGATCGGCCTAAACTTTGCCTTTTTTCTTGCGTTGGGAGAGGGCGGCGGAACCATCGGCAGGGGGAGCAAAGTTTGAAGTAGTAGCAGTGGTATTCATTTTGAGTGGAACAAAAGTGAAAAATAAAGCAGACGTTTTTTTTTTTTCCAAAGCAAATTTTTTTTAAGTGGAGCAAACTTCTTAATTCGCATTGCTCTACATCCAAAAAAGGAAACCGGCTTTGCCACATTTTTTTTTTCGGAGAGGGGAGCCTGTCAAGCATATTTTTTTTTTGAACTTTCGTCCTGACCTTTTCCCCAGCTTTTGCTTAATCAACCAATGGTCAGAAAGGTGGTCGATTCTCGAGTGGCTACACTCATTAAGAACTGTGTGCAAACCAAGCATCGCTCATTCTTTGTAGTTGTAGGCGATAAGGGAAAAGAACAGGTAAACTTGCAAAGCGGAAACGACAATGAACAGATCGAAACTCTAATGTTGCCCTGATCTAACACCATTTGAATTTTTGTTTTTTATTCTCTTCTTAGGTTGTCAATCTGCATTATTTGCTGGCTCAAGCTCAAGTTACCTCACGACCATCTGTACTCTGGTGCTACAAGAAAGACCTTGGTTTCACTAGGTAAAGATTGACTCAGCTACTTGTAATTAGAAAAAAAAAATATGTAAAAGCTAATTCGCATACATGGTGTAGTCATCGCAAGAAACGTGAGGCAAAGATCAAAAGGGAGATCAAGCGAGGAACTCGGGAAGCCAACACTGAGGATCCTTTTGAACTGTTTGTTACGGTTACCAATATTCGATATGCCTACTATAAGGAGACACAAAAGATTCTCGGTAACACCTATGGCATGTGTATTCTCCAGGACTTTGAAGCTATCACGCCCAATACCCTCGCCCGAACCATTGAGACTGTTGAAGGCGGCGGTATGGTTGTTCTCTTGCTCAAGAACATGAGCTCGCTCAAGCAGCTGTACACAATGGCTATGGTACGTTAAAAACCAATGGAAAATGGGTAGTGCATCCATATGGATATAGGAAGAAAAAACAGTGAATTTACCATTGATCTATGCGAAAAAAATTCAATGTTAGGATGTCCATTACCGATACAGAACGGAAGCTCATAACGATATCGTTGCTCGTTTTAACGAACGATTCATCTTGTCATTGGGTTCCAGCGAGAACTGCCTTGTTGTCGACGACGAATTGAACGTACTTCCCATCAGCATGGGCAAACACGTCAAGCCTCTGCCAGTTAAGAGCGCCGAGGAACAAAAGACAGAAGAGGAAATGGAATTGGACGAGTTGAAGGAGTCGCTTGCGGACACCGAGCCAGTGGGATCGCTGGTCAAATGTGCACGTACGGTGGATCAGGCCAAGGCTGTCCTCACATTCATCGAAGCCATTTCTGAAAAGTCGCTCCGCAGTACGGTTGCCTTGACAGCAGCGCGTGGTCGTGGTAAATCCGCCGCTCTCGGTATTGCCATGGCATCCGCCGTTGCTTATGGCTATTCCAACATTTTTGTCACCTCGCCGAGCCCCGAGAATCTAAAGACGCTCTTTGAGTTTGTCTTCAAGACATTCGACGCACTCGGTTATGAAGAACATCTCGATTACGATATCGTTCAATCCACCAACCCTGAGTTTAACAAGGCTATTGTCCGCGTCAACATTTTCAGACAGCATCGTCAGACGATCCAGTACATTCAGCCTCAAGACGCTCATGTCCTCGGTCAAGCCGAATTGCTCGTGATCGATGAAGCCGCTGCAATTCCCTTGCCCATCGTTCGCAAGCTTTTGGGCCCCTACCTCGTTTTCATGGCATCCACCATCAACGGTTACGAAGGTACTGGCCGATCTCTCTCTCTCAAGTTGATCCAGCAGCTTCGTGAGCAGTCGCGCGGTTTCGTTGGCAAAACGGGTGGCGTTGCCAAGGATGCCTCGGGCGAGAACGTGATGGTGGGTCGTGACATGGTTGCCAAGAAGCAAATCGACGACACCGAAGGTTTGGGAGGTCGCACACTCAAGGAAATCAAGCTTGAGGAACCTATTCGTTACGGACCCAACGATCCTGTCGAAAAGTGGCTGAACGAGCTGTTGTGCTTGGATGCTTCAATCATATCCAAGAACATCCAAGGTTGCCCGCATCCTTCCGAATGCGAGCTGTACTATGTCAACCGCGACACACTTTTCTCTTACCATCCTGTCAGCGAAACATTCCTGCAGCGCATGATGGCACTCTATGTTGCAAGCCATTACAAGAATTCGCCCAACGATTTGCAGCTCATGAGTGATGCTCCAGCTCACCATTTGTTTGTGCTTCTTCCTCCCATGGCTCATGCCAGCACGAGCCTTCCGGACCCACTTGTCGTCGTGCAAGTCTGTTTGGAAGGTGAAATCTCGCGCCAGACCGTCATCAACTCGCTTTCGCGCGGTCAGCGTCCTGCCGGTGACATGATTCCTTGGCTCGTCTCGCAACAGTTCCAAGATGATGACTTTGCAAGCTTGTCCGGTGCACGTGTCGTTCGTATCGCCACTCACCCCGATTATGCCAACATGGGTTACGGTTCGCGCGCTCTTGAGCTCCTGAAATCGTACTACCAGGGCGATATGTCTAGTTTGAGCGAGTCGACGGGTGACGATGAGGAAGAGACCATCACGCGTGTGGAAGACGATGAACTGGAAAACGCTGACCTGAAGACAGATCAAATTAAGGTCCGTGATCCGCTCAAGATGCCTCCTCTTTTGACCAACTTGAGCGAAAGACGACCACCCCGTCTTGACTACCTCGGTGTCTCGTACGGTATGACGCCCGCTTTGCACAAGTTCTGGAAACGCTCCGGCTTTGTGCCCTTGTATGTCCGTCAAACGGCCAACGACTTGACTGGCGAGCATACATGTGTGATGGTCAACACCTTGGAAGGAGGTCTTTCAAGTGCAGCTTGGTTGGATGCGTTTGCTGGTGATTTCTCCAGACGTTTCCTGAGCTTGTTGTCGTACCAATTCCGTGAATTCCCAGTCATCAATGCACTCAGCGTGCTTGAGGCAGCACATCACGGTCGCCAAGAATCGAACAGTATCACCAAAACCCGCCTGGACATGCACTTCTCGCCTTACGATCTGAAGCGTCTGGACTCGTACTCGAACAACATGCTTGATTACCACGTTATTCTCGATTTGATTCCTACTGTTGCCTTTTTGTACTTCCGCGGCGAATTGTCCCCTGGTGTCAAGCTGTCTGGTGTCCAAAGCTCCATCTTGATGGGTATTGGTCTTCAGCGCAAGTCTGTTGAAGACTTGGAAAAGGAACTGTCACTGGCTAGCAACCAGGTGCTTGCCATGTTCGTCAAGATTGTGCGCAAGGTCAGCCAACACTTTACCCAGGTCCAGAGCGACGCTATCGAAGAAGAATCGCCGGAGCTGAAGAAAAAGAAAAAGGAGATTGAAGCAGCTGCAGCTGCCGAAGAAGACGAGGAAATGATGGGTACCAAGGATAAGCGGGATATTGAGGATGACGAAGCATGGCGACCGCTCAAGCAGTCCATGGACGATGAACTGAAGGAAGCTGGTGACGAAGTTGTCGATGGACTCAAGGCCAAGCAGCGCGAGATGATTGACAAGCTGGATTTGTCACAGTACGCAATTGGTGGCGAAGACAAGGACTGGTCGGCTGCTCAAGCGCAGGTGGAAGCCTTGAACAAGGGCAAAAGCAAATCACCAGTCGTCAGCATCAAGAACGCAAACTCGTCAAAGAAGCGCAAGAATGTATCTGCAAACGAGATCATTGCTAAAGAAAACAAACAGTTCCAACCTAAAAAAATCAAGATGTCAAAGAAGACCAGAAGATCATAAATTTATTGCTATGATATATCCCCCCTCACATCCAACCCAACCCAAAGAAAAAAAGAGAAAAGGACTGCCACTTTTTCTCCGCTCAACTTCTTTTTGCATTGTCATTCATTTTGTTTTTTCTGTACAGTTAGTTCAAAAGAGAGGAGAAAGTTTCCAAATGTAATACTTTTGATGAATAAAATATATATATAAATTAACAATAATAGTAATTATAAGCATTCTTTTTTGTGGGCTCGTAAGTCTCTTGTTTTGTTTTACGTTGAATATGAAATAAGATCTTAAAATAGTCATAGAAACAAAAATGTACTTTGTAATGTATATATACGGAGGGGTGGGGTACGGTGCTGGAGTAGTAATGGAGGTGGGGGGGGGCGAGTGGTGATGATGGTGATTAAGTCTTCCTACTACTATGCTGTCTGCAGGAAGCATACTAACTGCTGGGTTTTTGCATGATGGCGACAAAATAATGGAGTATGACGGAATTTTTGTAGGTATTCAAAAGGGGGGGGCGGGCAAGTTGGAGCGATAAAGAAGAATGTGTGTATGGGTAGAGAAGATTAGAGGAAGATAACTTTAGGAAAAGAAGCCGGTTCTAGATTAAGCCAACGTATCATGTCAGATCACAGTTGCATCATCTGCTTTGGGCCAGCAATAACACTTACTTGTTCTTGGCCATGAATGTCTTGGTGAGCAGCTGCAGCGTCTTGGAAACATTCAGTTTGATGTATTCAAGGTCTAATAAGTGCACATTATCCTGTTGCTTCTCCAATAGATCATCCAATTTCAGATCGATTTCCAGAATGGGCTTGTCTCGACCTTTTTTAATTCATAAAGTTAGTTTAGTCTCATGGCAACCCCATGGCAACAGATACATGTGCTCCTTTTATGTTGGTTGGACTCTACCTTTATAGTGTAACGATATAATAAAAGTCCCTGGAATAGGGGACGAGATTGTCAAGAAAATGTTGCTCCGTCTAGTAGAAAGCAAAAAAGGGCTTAGCGCGATTCATCCAAAAGAGAGACCCAACTCCCTTTTTGTTTACCACTTCTAGCGCAGATCATACCTATACTCTGGCACCTCAGTCTCGGCAATGATTCCTTCACGTTCAAGCTGCTGGTGCGTGTACTTGACAGGACCCTGCATATGTGTTTTGCCAACCTTTTGCTTGACTTTGCCCTCGGTGACCTGGACACCAATGCCGACCTGCTTCTTGTTGGACTTGTCGCCTCCACCACTCTGAATGCGGACATTCTGCAAATAGGCCTTGTAGCTTTCGAGCTGACTCTTTAGATAATTGTTGTGATCTTGGATCGTTTGATAGACGCTCTCGAGCGAATGCATTTCCTCCATCACTTTGACTTTCAGATCGCCAAGGTGCTGTAACTCTTGTGTAATTTCCTCAACAAGCAACCGATACCCGTCGCGTCGATCCGTGACACCCGCTTCTTCGAGTTCCCGTAACATTTCCTTGACCTTGATTCCCTTGCGCACAAGTTGGGCGTCATTGGCGGTACCAGCCGTCTCAGCGATGCGCTGCAAGTTCAATGGTTTGCGTGCTAGGTGTGGCAGCGAACGGATCAACTGTACAAAAATAGCCTTGGCCTCCATGTACAAGATATCGTTTTGTGTAATATTGTTTTCCGACATGAGCGTCGTTGTGAGATCTTTTTAGTGTAGAAGCAAATGATTATTAAAAATCCGCATAAAAGTTTGTGTGACGTTACTAAAAAGACCTCTTTTTTTCATTTGCATTACCTTGGATAGGCATCTCCCATCGACTAAATAACGGCAGCTCGATAGGCTTGTTGTCTTTTCTAGGGACTTGAGGCGGCGCCGGGCCTACCTCTGTCACAAGAATGCGCAAGTGATCCGTCTCTTTTGCTGCCAAGATGTCAATGTGCTGTTGAAGCAACGCTTGTGTGTTGTAAATTTCGTTGGGCGTGATGCTGATCATAATGTCCTTCTTTGAAAGTGCCATGTATTGGTCCATTTCCAACGACTCGTAGAAATCGCCTACTTCGCATAGGTCGTTCAAAAACTTGTTGATGCGTGCCTTGTTGTTTTCGACGAATGGGTTCGTGGGGATCATGTATGCTTCCTTGGCGTACGTTGGCTTATTTGCAAGGTTTTGTAACATTTTGGCAATCTGGTGGAGCAGCAACATATCACGTGTAAGTTTGACTCTTCATCTAAAAAAGCGCGTGATTTATGGATATGTTACCAGGGTCAAGGTTGTGCGCGCGTGATTGCTCGGATTGCCATCAACCAGCATGTAAGCTTGGGGCGTCACAATAGCAGGGTTCACAAAACGTAGAAAGAAAAATCCACCGATCAAGGACGATATAGCATATTCGCTGGCATCAGGGTACTTGCGTTTCGTCAGTGACCGGATCTGTTTACAGATCCACCGGATACCATAGGGCACTTGGTCGAGTGAGTTGATGATGGTGCTCAAAAATGAGTTGGCAAGGTCAATGAGTCGTTGTAGACGAGGTTCGATCAATGCCTTGACGTTTGGATCAGCTGCAGCCTCTTCAGCCGATGCACTCTTGGTCATGCCTGATTCGCCCCCGCTCTCCATTTCCGCACGTTCAATGATTTCCTCTTGAACCTTTGTAGTTTCAGCAACACCGCACAGGGTCAGTATCCTCTTTGTAAGCTGCGGTTGGCATCTCCACGGAACTTTGTTTTATTTACCTTGAGTGGATTGATCTGCAAGTTTAAATTTTCTCGTTCAATCAGATCATTGATTTTGTCCGACAGAACAGACTTTAGATACGACTGGCCAGGTCCGCGTCGTGTGTATGTGGTCATCATGCGTGATACGGGTGTGTTTGCTCGCAACAACGACGTGAATTCTGCTGTCGTCTCGAACTGGGCTGCAAGCACATTCTGAAAGAAGGTTTTTTTTTTAGTCTGAGTTAATCTGTATTCATTCTCTTTTCCCACCCTTCTTAAATCGGGTTTCTATTGTTCTCTCTTTGATTATTTTTTTTTTTAGGTTTTGTGTGATTGTACCTGGAACATGGTCAATAAGAGATGCTCTTCACGACTTTCGTACTGATTACCATACAGCGTAAACATCACTGTTTGTAACAACGTGTCGATTTCAGATAGGCTCACCAAACGACACAGCGTTGCGATATGGCGAGGCTCGCTTTGTAGCAAGAAGAATAGGTTCCCATATTGCTGCATTCTTCGATCATCTGGATAATGGTCATCGTTGTCGTCGTCGTGTTCTTCCAAATGCGAAGCAACTTCGTTTTGCTATTTCAGTACTTGCAACAATTAGTAACGCCATTTTTTATTATAATCATAAGAATCATGGCAATAAGCTCCTCTTTCTTCTATCAATCAAGATCTGGACGTACCTCATCCAATGCCATTCGGTTTTGAATTAGTAAGGCGATTCGCGAATCGAGGAACCGGACATCGCGTTCGAGCATAAAGTTCTTTTTCGACTGTGCTGATATCTTGGATTTCATATCACGCAATGTACGTTGAGCTATATGGATTTTTTTTTTCAAAAGAGTTTGTTTTTAACAGCTGTTGCCTCTTGTGTCCAAACGTTTTCTTTATTTTTTACGAGTCTAACCCTGTGCCAGTTCGTCTTCGACTTCGACGTCCTGTTCAGCTGCCATGGAATAGAACGCTGATACGGAATAGCGTTTCGAGCTTCTGCCGCCGCGTCGAGTGGAGTGGTGGTGGTTGTTTGCAGCAGCAGCAGCCACTGCTCGACTGACGATCGTGCTGGTCTGTGGATAGCCCAACGACGGGATCATCCCACTGCGTCGATCCGTCATTACGCTAGTATGAGCGGTCATGTAACTTGCAAGAGTTATAAAAGGTTGTAGTGTCGTGTGTGCACTATGTGTTCGCTTCTACACCAGTTAAAAATAAGGGGGAGAAAGGGCTTAAAGTGGGAATGGCTTGTTCAATGTAGATCACAGGCCGTCCAATTACTAGGGCGAGAAGGAAGAAAAAAGACGAAAAGAAGGTGGGATGAGAAGACAAAAAGTGATGTGAGAAACGGGAAAAGGAGAACCTTGAGGTCCAGAGGCGCGAAAAAGAAGTGAGAGAGAGAGAGAGAGAATTCATGTAACACAAGGCGATATAAAAAAAAGGGTTTTGATGACACAGTGGGCCTTTTATTATTACTAGTACGTGATGTGCTTTTGCTTCCTTTCCTATTCTTCTACTCCTCCCTTTCCACCTTTAGTGCGAGTGTGTGTGTGTGTGTGTGTGTGTGTATTATTGGATACTCTGTGCGCTCGGTGTGTGATGTGTGTGATGTGTCTTGCGTGATCTTGTTACGTCGATCCTTAGGGTAATATAACTTGTTGTGGCCCCCCCCCCCTTTATTTTTTTATTCTTATTGATAACCATGATCATCTCCAGACGCAGCAAAACGAACACACACACACACACACGCATCCATTGCGTTTCTTAGAGTCGCATATTGTACTCGAACTCCTGTTGTATGTGTGTGTGTGCGCACAAAACGTGTGAGTGCAACCTTAAAAGAAATTTACATACAATAAAAAATGACGCCTTACCTCTTGCGTGTTTTGTGCAATCCAAAGAACCACCGTGCTAGATAGATATCAACCACACAGTACACGTTTGTTAAGCTTCGTCCCTTCTTCCTATTCTCGCTCGCAATGATAGTTCCTCACCTGATCATTATTAGTCCACACTGGACGACAATCGCTGCGCCATAGTATGTGTATGGTTGAGCAGACTCGAAATAGACAATGTACTTGATAATCAGGACGCACTATATAATATCCCGAATTTCTCTTAGCTCCAATCCGCGGGATTTGCAGACACTTTTCACTCCTCCGCGTTTATCGTCATCGTAACTTACAAAAGATCCCGCAAATCCGCCCGCTATCAATGCAAATCCAAGAAATAGAAACAAACGAGCTTTCCACACCAGGCTGCTGCCTGCATATTCATATGCATCTCCATGTAACCGTGACTTGTCAATCAAGTTGATTCTGCACAATGTATCCATACACACAGTCAGTATTTTTGTCTTTTGAGCTCTTTCTCTCAACATACGGCCAACCTCCCCCCCCCTTTTCGTTGCATATGTCGCCCCACACATTTTAAAAATTCTGTACTTACACAACCATACCCAATGTCGACAATATACCAGATACCCAATCTTCAAAGCCCATGTGGGCTTTTGCATCTGTGTCCGATTGTGCTGAAATGATGAGTGCATCGATGAATACCCACCAACCTAGCGCAAACTATTTGCAAACATAAGAATCCCGGAAAGATAATGAATAAGATAATTGTTCCATAAAAAACAAAGGAATAGCTTAGTCTGTCTCAAAGAATTATTACCAAAATGCCTGATGAGTAGACACCAATTTGTCGTGCTTTATGAGAAAGTGCACGGAATGGGTTGGGGATAATAAATATGGACCGTGGTTCTTCGTCGTATAGTCGTGGCATAAAGAAAGAGAAAGAGTGCTGAGTGCGTGTGTGCGCTGCTGTCGGAGAGAGGGGAACTTTTTTTTCTGTTGCTCAAGGTGAATTGTTATCACGACATACACGTACTTTCCATCTGTGCGTCACATTTCTTCTACGTATACATGCAAGAGCTGTCGTTGATATGCCACACTCATGACTTGACTACCTCGCTCGTATGATGGTCAGAAGCCCGGCCACGGAGGAAAAATAGCGAGATGGTCAAAGTATCTGAGGCTATACACACAGTGAGCATAGTACATCGGCTAATAAACAATTGGTTTACCACTGGAATAACAGATATCGTTCCTGATTGCTAAAGCTACTCATATTGACTCGACTTTAATGATTTATATGTACAACACCACGGGGTAAAAAGTTAAGTTTTATTAGATGCTTATTTATGCCATAATGAAATGTGAAAGGGAAAATGTGCAAGTGCAGTGTAGGTTTAATCAAAGATTTCTTTTTTGAGTCTAGTAAAGAAAACGTAAAAAGAGCAGATATTAGTGATATGTTGACAAAATAGCCTCAACGTTCATGACATATTACTTACTCTTCGTTGATGAAGAAGAATACCAACAGCAACTTGTACACATCGCCACCTTGGAGCTATGCAAGAAAAGGTAAGTATCAACACAACCCGAGACCTTTAATCATCATTGCCAATATCAGCATTACTTACAGGGACAAGCAATGGAACAATGTGCGGCATCATGTGTTCCAAATAAGTGTTGAAAATATGGATAATGATTTCAGAATCACTGGGTAGATCTGCCTCACTGAGAAGACTGTGGTACCGAGGTCTGTTGACCAATTCTAATTTTATAATTCGAGTATTAGCCGTCTCACTATTTCCTTTTAAATTCCAAGCTTTTTAACTTTCTTACCCTTCAAACGTTCCAGTACATGTTGTCGAGCACGATCGTTTTCATATCCCTTCACTGAAATCAGCTTTTGGACTAGCATGATAGGAAACGCGTTGTCGGCCTGGGAAAGACAATTGGTTAGCAAAGCGATTATCACATATTTCTCCTACCAATTCATCTCCGTTTATGCTCTTACCATAGTGTTAGGTTCAACTATCAACAATGCCAGAATATTAGGTGGACAATTCACAAAGTTTGTGCCTTGCTGTGGAAGTTGATTTTCAACAAGTGAAACCGTTTTCAGGGTAGGATCCATTATATTGGTGGTAAGCCACTAGAAAAATAGCATGAGTAAATCCTGATTAGCAAGAGCAGCTTTATATGTCTACCATGAAGCTTTTTTAAAACTCATCCTTCTTCAAATACCTGACGAAGTCTATCATAGTAGACCTTCGACGATCTATCTTCAAAGAGATCCCATTTCTTTCTCATATCTTCCTCCTATACCAATTATAATTTTTAAACGATTAGCAACTAAAGGAAAAGAAAGGATGCCCTTTTCGGTTCCAAATCGTCCTTCATCCATACCTGTTCATGTCTGAAACGGTCCACGATGATGGGGGAAGGGTTGAGTTGCCAGAGAGATTTATTTAAGCGCTCTGTCGTCTTTCGTCGATGAGTATAAGCGGGTCGATATTCTAGTTTTGGCAAACTAATGCCGAGTGCTGGATCGCCCATGCGTTCAGGAACAGGAGTATATGCGAGGTCTCTCCAATCTTGAGTACTGCGTCCCCCGCTGCCGGTATCAGCTCTTCGGAAAAGGCCTTGAGCTGCTTCTATTATAACGCGTTTTTACAAAAAAAAACCGTTCCGAATCAGAAAAAAGGTGAAATATGCATCCTATGCACACTTTTCTCCATTTGTAATTTACCTGCTGGCGAATCAGCAATCGGACCACTCCATGGCTGGTATTGAAGACGGAACGCTGGCATTGTTGGTTGGTAAGTAGTCGTGCTAAGTGTTGGCGCGCCTGTTGGTTGTTGCTGTTGTTGTTGTTGTTGGTTTGGAGAAGTAACCGGTTTGTTTGGTGAATTAAGTTTCTTAAAAAAGTTGTAAATGACGCAAGGTATGCTGCCAATGTTACGGGTGAGTGGTCCAACTTCAAAAGCTCCTTCAAAGAATGGAGACTTCCAATCAATGATCTGGGGAAACATGTGCTTCGAATGTTGCCAAATCTGACAAATACAATAGACGACGCCGCACGTTTCTGTATACCAAACAAAAAGAACGTGATCAATTAATCAAGCGAAAAATGCGACCGTCTCAAAAGAAAACAGACAGGAAGCTAACAAAAGGCTAACCATATCGTGTATGAAAGAGTTAAAAAAAAGTTATAAAGTACCAAGGAAATGCATAACAGGCGAAAACCAAATAGCACGTAGGATAGATATATTGAGCAGTTTAATCACAATGTTGACGAGGAGAAAGGCGCCAATTATCGCAGCATGCTTTTTGATGACGAGCTCATTATATGTTGAGCACGCCAGTAGCTGCTCCACCACAGTGATCATGATCGGCGGAAAAAAAAAGGAAAGGGGAAAGACAACGAACAGAAAAAAGAAAAGTCTCGCGTCACTCAAAACCAATTTTATGCTCGTACACCACCGACTCACTGGAGAAAAAATAAATCGGGACTGTGTCGGATTTGCCAGAAAATTACTGTTACCAGATCTTGCTTTCTTTCATTCTATATGTAAATATGTAATAACACCATAGAAGAAATTCCCGTGCTATATGGCTTCTTTGTGCCTTGTCTGAATCAGTTATCTCCTTGATGGAAACGCGTATTCATCCATAGTTGATTATCGAAAAACGGCCGCCGTCGATTTCCTCAAGGCAGCGTACAATGGTTTGGATATCATTTGGCATAGTGGGGCATCATAATTCTTATTACTAGTAGCTGATACGACTTTCTTTTTCAATATCTGGAAACGCGTATCCATGCCTTTTTCTCGTTGATACATAGTGTGTTGACATGGTAGAAAAGTTATCTAGATACTACATACAAAATATGATCTGCCAAACATGATGTATATAAAAAGTGTATGCGTAAACAACCTGTAAAAGTCTCATACCCTGATGTATCTACAAAACAGATGATGTTGCGTGCCAGACATCAGATCCATCGCTCCTTATATATCAGACTCAAGCCGCGTTATGCTCACAATGCACTACTTGGCCGGCTAGATAGAATATATGTCAGTAATCAGATCTCTGTATCTGATGCAGTGCTGCTGCCTTGACCTGTACAGTAATTAGGTGATCCGAATAGCATTGCGTACTCCTTCTCCGGCGAAATATTATGAGGATTACCACACGCGCTGCGACCCATTTTGCCTCTCGGTCCTCGCGCAGCGTATGTAGTCTTTTGCCAAAAGTTTGTTCTGATAGGACAATATACATCTCTTCTGTAACAAAGTGGGTAATATTCGAGCTTCAAACAACATTGTTCTATAAAGATGATTAAGTTTTGTACTGAGAGAAATATATGTTATCGAACAAGGTAGGTATATGAAGAAAATATGAGATACTGTAGAATATTTCAAGAGAATTTTATTCACCGCTGTCACTATCACTTTCATCTGTAGGAAAGGGTATCATTCCATATACTCTACTGTCATCCAGTATTAGTAATGCTCTAACATAATATACACTAAGGTCTTGCCGAACAATGCGCGCTGCCACTTCCGGTACAAGGACACGTTGAGCGAAATGTATTGGTTGCATTGGATGCATGTGCTGTGCAGGAAGTGATCCTGTCACTGCAAGCTCGGTAACCGCAATAAGTAACATAAGGGATGCTCCACTGGCTTCTTAGTGGCCAGTATAGAGGATTTTTCTACCTCATACCGGACGTCTGGACAGTTTTGAACATGAATAAAAGCCAAGTAGCCAAGCATAACATAGTAAAAGTTAACTGGGTCGTAATAATACTGAAAGGGACCATATGGTAAGCTGAATGGAACAAAATATGCAGCCAATGGTGCTAGCAACTTAAATTCAAGAGCAACTGCAAAAGAACAGGATATAGTGTGGATATTTCACTCGAGCTTTACTATAACACTAATTCGGCAACGACAAGAAGTGTACAAAGAGCATGTCAGAGACACAAGCGACGTCGCAATGTGAAAGCTTGGATGTGAGACTATTGCTTATAGCATCGGAGCAGTGACAGGTCATTATCTGAGCCACTTTTGATGAAATGGACTAGAATTGGTGAGGCATGTAATAGTTTATATTTCAGTGGCTTTGAAGGCTTTGTTTCCCATTCTGCGAGATGCTTTTTTCAGTGTCTCAACAAGGAAAAGCTTTAAGATGCCAAAAAAAATTTTTTTTTGTTGTATGTTATTGTACCGAGGGAGGGAATGCGGAAAAGATCAACAAAGTGATAGAGTATGATGAACCACGAGAGAAATACAGGTTGATGAAGTATGATAGTGAATGTTTGAAGATGAAAATAAAAGTATAAGGATGCTGCTGCTCATATCGTGACAACGCGCATAGTTACGTAATTGATAAGCATACAAGGAGGTGAGAAAAAGTAACTTTTATTGATCACATGTCAATTGTGCCGCTGCTGGAGCACACATTGTCTCTTGCGACTCTTGGACATGGAAAAGAGTTGTTGGATATTATTGATTGGTAACGTTGGTGCACATCGGTCGCTGATGACGCTTGGGCACGCAGCACGAACACAAAGCCGATCAAATACATCCAGAACTTTGAGGATGGCGGGCGTATCGGTGACCAAAGCAGGTAAGCTTTGTATGCTGTCCGGTATCTTTATGCTTGCAAGGGGGATGAGGGTATACAGGCCTTGAGATGGTAAAGTGAGCAGATAGAATACAACCATTCTGCCAATGACCTGAATGCCCAAGATGCCTTCAAAGGATTGTTTGTCCAGCGCCTCCTTGCAAAAGATGGCGACCTTGATCAGATCCTTGCACACAAGATAATTGTCATTACTGTGTGCAGCGGGTTTTGCTTCACCATAAGCAAGGCTGGTGGTCCAATTGACGCCGCAGCACTTTGTTACACACAGATCAGGCCGGCTTTGTGCCCTTGGCCTCCAAAGTACGTTCGTTCGTCCAACGCAGGAAGATGCCTTTAGCTGGATCATCGAAGAGACCAGCCAAGAAGGGTTCCACGAAACGAGAGCAAAGCTCAGTTTCATTGATATCTTCATCTAATGCAACGAAAGGAAGCTTCGAAACCAGATTTGCCAATGCCTTCGCCATCCTCTTTTCCTTGGCTTGCAACGCCATCGTCTTCAACTGGATCTCGGATGCGTCACGGTCGATATCATCGTTCAGAAGCTGCTCGATGATACTGAGGAAGTTGGTTGTTGTTGTGAGAGGTAGTGGCAGGCGTTTGATGTCGTATAGTCGCTGGATGTGGTCATTGATTGCCCACCAATCATCCTGGCCGAAAAATGGCTTTATCTCGTTCGAATACCTGTGAGGGTCCAAGAGTAACACTGACGTCGATGCAAGGGCCAGAACCAAATTGTCCTCCAAAGATTGCTTCCACTTGTGTGCCGTCAACGAAGCCCTCATCGCACGGAAAGCATCCGACACGTCGAAACCGTCAACCACTAAGTGCTCTCCGAATGAACGATCCAGATTCAAGTCGTCATGACAAAGAACTTCGTTATGTTGTCGTTTTGAACTAATGCTATTCGACGAAGAGCTAGCGTTGCTGGTAATGGAAGGAGGACGTGTGCTTGAGCGCGAGTAGCTCGGAGTCGCAGATTCTTGGGGACGTTGACTTTCCTGCTCTTGTATTTGTTCAGGAAGGTAAGTGTGATGCGCAACCTTGAAATGGCCCTTCAGATCGGCGAGGCTAGCAAAATGATCGATGCAACAAGGACAAGCATAGTGTTGGTCAATAATGACTTCCTTTGAAGAGCTGGAGGGTTCATTGACGTAGAGATAAGTAGCGTTGTTGTGCTGGCGAACTTTGTCGATATGCAAAGGGAACATATAATGATGTTGAGCCGTTAAATGGCGTCGCAAGCTTTGCGCAGAAGAAGGCTTATATTTGCATTCATTGCTTCCAAAACAATGATGAGTAAGGAATACCGCAGTAGGTCCTGACATGCTGAAGAGGAAAAGGTGAGGAAAAGTGAGGTGCGGTTTTTTTTTGCAATAAGTATTTCTTTTGGGTATTGCTAGGGACACTCCAAAAAAGTGACTCGACACTCCAATTTGGAATCATCACGATCCAAGGTGATCAGTACAGAGCGTGGCGTTCTGACCCGCGACGATGCTACATATAGTAGACCATGAGTAAAAACAGGTTTCGGTAGATATAGGCCAATTGTGTCAAATGTTTGTCCTTGAGCCTTGTTGATCGTCATTGAAAATGCAAGCCGTATAGGGAACTGTGTCCTTTGGAATTTGATGGGACCTTCGCTCTTTTTCGAAGTAAGTGTGATGCGAGGCAATAGGACTGTTTCGCCAACATGTGTACCTGTGGCGATTTCAGCTTCAATGACATTGCGGCGAAAAGATGTGATGATTAAACGCGTTCCGTTGCAAAGGCCTTGAGCAGTATTCAGGTTTCGTAAGAGCATGACAGGACAACCTGGCTTGCGAGTGAGTTTGTGTGGTGGAAGACCGGAAGGAGAAAGTGAGTTTAAAAGCTCCGTTGGATATGCCAAGGATCAAACCACATACTGCTCATTTACACCACGATCTGCCACAGCACAACTTCTAAGACTTGCAACTTTGATCATATGGGACGTAGCATCAATGATCAGCAAAGATCTCATTGAATGCGTCAATCGAAGTTTGTAAGATCTGATGAAGTCAGAAGACCCGGCATTAAAGCATGTTCCTTTTGGTGGAAAATTAGTTGTTTTTGGCAGTGATTTTCGCCAGGTAATCATACATTTCTATTAATCTGCAGGGTATTGAGGTAAACAACTTGACTTTGATTGTATATTGTTGTACAGGTTCTTCCAGTCATTCCTAGAGCTTCTCGAGCACAGATTGTGGCACAATGCTTAAAGCGATCCAATGTATGGCGCCACACCCAAGTCTTCCATCTTCAGACCAATATGCGTGTACAGCAAGCCACCGACGCCCACAACTTTGAACAATTACGAGAGTTTGCCGAATATCTATTGCGAATAGGTGAAAACAGAGAGCCAATTGCTCCTGGAACTGAAGATAGAATCAAAGTCCGTGACTCTATGCTAATGCCTGGATACAACCTACTCACTTTGATTGACACTTTATATGGCAATATGCTTAAAACCTCTCCCTCTCACGAGTTCCTCATGTCACGAGCTATTCTGACACCCAAAAATATCGACGTTGCAACAATCAACGAAACAATATTGGAATCAAAATTCCCTGGAACGTCTGAGGAGTTTCTCAGTGCAGACAGCATGGTCGATCCTGAAGAGTCCTTGGCATATCCAACGGAGCTTTTAAACTCACTTTCTCCTTCCGGTCTTCCACCACACAAACTCACTCGCAAGCCAGGTTGTCCTGTCATGCTCTTACGAAACCTGAATACTGCTCAAGGCCTTTGCAACGGAACGCGTTTAATCATCACATCTTTTCGCCGCAATGTCATTGAAGCTGAAATCGCCACAGGTACACATGTTGGCGAAACAGTCCTATTGCCTCGCATCACACTTACTTCGAAAAAGAGCGAAGGTCCCATCAAATTCCAAAGGACACAGTTCCCTATACGGCTTGCATTTTCAATGACGATCAACAAGGCTCAAGGACAAACATTTGACACAATTGGCCTATATCTACCGAAACCTGTTTTTACTCATGGTCTACTATATGTAGCATTGTCGCGGGTCAGAACGCCACGCTCTGTACTGATCACCTTGGATCGTGATGATTCCAAGGTTGACGGTCAAGAAGGCATGTACACCAGAAATGTTGTATATACTGAGGTACTTTAATTAACTATAGATAGCTTTTATGCTTTGGCCTTTGCACTTTTTGTCAATTCACTTATAATTCTCCTTTTATTTCCTGTTGTTTTCACCTTATTATTATCTTTTACTGCACAACATCAACATACTCTCAAATATAGACCTCCTCTTTGATAGATTAGATAATAGTATAGCGGTTCGGGTGGTCAGGACTTAGCATTCAGTAATCCGTGAAGCGAAGCTGTTTAGGGTTTTAAATTGGCGATAGTTAAGTATCCAACTTTGACAATTTCCTATGATAGACTACTTCTCACTGCACAATCATCCTGCTTTTGTTATTTGAAAACAGACTAGAAGCATCTAATACTAAGACATTGATCTAACCTTCGCTCCACAGGGGGGTTTGGGGGGCCTGCCCCCTAACCTAGGGGGTCAGGGGGAAAACCCCCTGCGACGCGTTTTCGTTGAATGACACGGAGCGAAGCGAGGAAGGACCGCTAGTAACAAAGTAAAAGTTAATGGGTCGTAATAATATTAAAAGATACCATATGTTAAGCTGAGTGGAACACAATGTGTAACCAACAGTGCTAGCAACTTAAATCAAGGAGCAACTGCAAAAGAGCAGTATACAGGATTTTTCCTAATGATTGGCGGGGCTTTTTTTCCCATCATGGCGGGGCTTTTTTTTCACTTTGTCGTTGGGGGTGTTTGTGATTGGCGGTGTGATTTTCGTGAATGGCAGGAGGAAAAAAATACAATGGCGGCCGAATTACAGGTTGATGGCAGAATAATAAATTCATAATGGCGGCCGTAATTTCAGGTTGATGGCAGAATAGTAAATTCATAATGGCGGTTTGAATTATATCATTAGCGGCATCATTTTTAAAAAATGACATTAGATACTAAAGCAGTTCATCTCATTAAATACATCACAAACATGGGAAGATGTATGAGACATGATAATAGGAGTGGCAAGTTTCTACTAGATGATTAGCACATCACCCTTATATAGCAACATAGATGCTCTGAGAACCATAAAAGAATCGCAAAAAAAGATATCGCAAACGAAAAATAATGATCATGTGTATGTAAAAGGTTTTATTTACAATACAAGAGGTACTTCACATAACAAGAGAAACTTCAATCTTGCGAAAATTTCTTCAATCCACAAAAGCCGATCCTGCATTAGAAGCAATGTCCAGCGGACTTCATTCCATTCGGCCAAAACTCGGTGAACGGTTCTTTGGTCTTCACTGGCAGCTTGACTGGTCGTCGCCAGATTACATCCAGCAGCTCCTCTCCATCTATTTCATCTAGTAGGAAATATAGTTCTTTGTCGAAGTATACGCGATATTCGAGATCTGTTTGATGGCGCTCTATAATAGAAGTATAAACAAAAGAAGAATAAATAAGATTAATAAGAATAGATGTAATACCTTTTATTTGCAGAGCTGTGACGATGTGATACGACGTAATGAAGTAACGCCAGAGATTAAGCGACATCTTGAGAATGAGTGAAACAATTCTTGCCATTGCAGGTATGCTGCTTTATATGTTTTTAAAATGTAACCCAAGCTCAATCTCACATGTCACTCACACCCACACCCACACTCATACCACAATATAAATCTATGGTTACAGGAATATATAAAAATAGTAAGACTAGATGTTATATCATATTTTTAATTGATCATTATTGCTATCTACAACCATTTTGTCCCTGAATATTCCTATAGTCCTACTCACTCATACCACCACCATTTATCTATGACTCAAACCAGTCAAAGTAATTTTTTCCAAGAAAGCTTATTTATTTATTTTTTTTATTTTTTTTATTTTTTATGTATCTTTGTGCTGTTGATTTCGGGATCTTTGCTTCCTCCGCTGCCTTTCGTATTGACCACCCCATATTAAAGTAGAGGTGGATCAAGTATGCTTGTTTGGAGTCAGTATGAAAGGTTCTGTTAACCCCATAATTGTTGTTGCTGACCTGGTCTTCCTGGCTACCTTGATTATGGACCAGTTGACCTAGACAGAAGATATGTTTTTGTTACATCAGTAAACTAAAAATTAACAAGTTGCACGCATCTTTTGAATAATGGTAAAATGTGTTTGGGACGTACTGGTTTCCATTTTGTCAACTACAAGGTAAACCAGGTTGCCCAGGTCTTCTTCCGGAAGAATATCCGTAGGTGTAGCTATATATAATGGAAATAGATGAGTAACGCGCTGTTTTTTGATAGTAATGTTTAGTTGAACTTACTCGGATCGAATGGTTCCAACATGGATTCATCCCACAATTCAAATTCCAGAAATTTTGTAAAGGAGATGTTGTTGTTGTTGTTGTTCATTGTTACGAAAAAGATAGAGTGATTTATACATTCGGAAAATAGACTTGTCTTTGGTTTAAATAGTTTATGGTTTTCTCTTATGTAACCACATGCTTTCGGGATACAAAATAGTTACAAACGGCTTAGTTTTCTTACGCATATGCCGTTAAACTATATTGCTGGTTTGTGACACCACCAAAAAGATCCAGTAATAGATGTTTGTAAGGTTATCTTATCCAGTATTTGTGATGATTCACAAAAATAAAGAGACAGACTACTGTATGAAGAAAAAAAATTATTTTTTGACAAAAGAAATGCATTTATTTGGTTTTCAAATGATGCTCTCGCAAAACTGCTTGACCTTCCTCAGTATCGATAAATTGCATAACCCAGCGATGCATTGTAGCTGCTGGAACTTTGGTTCTACCGTAGTCGCGTCTTTCAAGGGCACAATCTTTAATTGCTTTCTTGATTTCTTCATCATCCTTGTTCCATTTAGTATATGTTCGTTTTTTGACAGTTGTCAGTGTTGTGATTTCTTCTTGGAGCTGTTCCACCAGTTGCACTAGATCTTGAACTGCCTTAACACAGGGGAGCTCGTCGACTGGTTCGTAATCTTCTTCCAGCCGCATTGCATCTAAGGTTCTTATAAATTCCTCTATTAAAGCATTAGAATAGTGGCCAAAGGATATAATCTTCGATTATATAAACATACCAATGTAAGGGTCTTCTCCCTCACTGACATTGACAGCTTCACGTATTTCTTTATGAGAAAGGACAATGCTTGCCATGCTGGAAAGGACTACGTAGTGAGAATTCAGACAGATAGAGTAAAAAGAAAGTTTATAATCAGAAATTTTCAGGTAGGAAATAAATAAACTATAAGTAAGATATGATCCTTGCAAACCTACAGTACTGTAGAAGAATAGGGTAGAGTATCCACATGAAGATCTAGCAAGAAGCATAATGAAATGTTGCACGAAATGGGGCGGCATAAAGTACGGAAGGTGATTTCATTCCATTATCTGTATATGAAAATAAAATATAACGAAGTGTTGCACGAAATGGGACAAAAAAAATCACAGCAAAGTTTAATAGCTTGTATCCATATGAAGATCTAGCAAGAAGTATAATGAAGCGTTGCACGAAATGGGACAAAAAAAAACCACAGCGAGGATCTAGTAAGAAGTATAAAGCGTTGCACGAAATGGAATGCAATCACCCTCCGCTATTACTTTATGCCGTCCCAGTTCGTGCAACACTCCATTATACTTCTTACTAGATCCTCACACATACACGTAATTATACTTTGCTGTCGGTTTTTTGTCCCACTTCGTGCAACGCTTCATTATACTTCTTGGTAGATCCTCACGCATACACGCTACTATGCTTTGCTGTTATATTTTATTTTCTTATTCAAACAATGGAATGGAACCACATAAGATGGAATGGAATCACCCTCCGCTATTACTTTATGCCGTCCCAGTTCGTGCAACACTGCATTATACTTCTTACTAGATCTTCACACATACACGTAATTATGCTTTGCTGTGATTTTTTTGTCCCATCTGGTGTAGCATTCATATATACTCTATGTTGAAACTTCAAGTCTATGCGTTATAATGGAATGTTGTCATCTGTTGTAGATACCATTGTGGATTGCTTAATTATATATATCTGTAGGTACGGAACAAAAAAGTATATAAACCGATGATTCAAATCCATTGCTTGTAATAACTCATTCTAAATTTACTATTAATCATGTCCGATATCATTTCTACAAACGACTCCTCCCTCGACCTCATGCAGTTTGAATTAGACGTGGACATGCAAGGCAGTCTCGATGTATACAATACTCAGGAATTGAGCAAGGCTCTTCCTTTTGGTGACTTTGAAGAAGACACTACAACATCACCATCATCATCATCATCATCAGCATCGCGGTCTCCATCCTCCGCCTCCTCTGCCTCCTCTGCCCCATCATCGCCATCACCACCACGAAGACGGCAACGAGCACCCCGCCGCGGGTACAACCAAGACGAGGTCGTAGTGGTGCTGCGCGCCTATTTTTGGGATGGGCTTACAATCGAGCAAGCCGGCGCCAAGGTGAAGATGCCGAAGGGAACGGCATCAAGACTCATCCGCATCTACCGCCCCCACATGCCACCACCACCCAAACGGCCCTGTGCTCCTAAGAGTAACCACTTCTTGACGAAGGTTAATGATGGTATTCTGGAGGCAGCTTTACAACATCCGTAGTTTTTTTTTATTAATAAATATTTTTTTCTCTGCTGGTTGTCTCTAAACAAATACTTGCTTTATGTAACAATGGTGGGATACTTTTTATAATTAGCTACAAACTGTATCTTGCTTAGTGGGTTTAACATGGGTGACATTATTGCGAGTTGATCTAATGGATTTAAAAAAACTACTGTTTTTTGTCCCATTTGGTGTTACCTTACAAGTTCTGTTCAATAACAAATTCACAGAATTGAAAAGTATGAATCATTTTATTTATTGTACTTGTCCATACAGTATTATTATCACTCGATTTTTTACATCAACTATCACCATGTTATCCATCAAAAATTTAACGCTACCATACAATACTGACGTTGATATGCATGAAGAGGAGATGGAAGTAGACGACGTGTACCAAATCGTATCCGATGAATTTAGTGGCCATACTGGTGGTGTACACTCCCTTGTATCGATGACCAAGATAAAAACTACATCGTAGGTACTTACAAAATATATTGGTCAATAATTCTGTAGAACATGATATGTATTCTATATATTTTATTAATTAATGGTTGGTAATTCACAGGAAATTTCTACATCCAAGGTAATCGATCCTCCAACGTCCACTTCGCCTGGTACTGAAGCCGCAGAAAACCAAACGGAATCAGTGAAAAAGGGAAGGGGAAGACCTCGCAAAAACCCTCCAAAAGAGCCTGTCATCCCAAAAAGTATGCTACTTACTATTACTAAACCTTACTTAATAACATTAAACCTCTAGTTGCTTCTGATATCTAATCCAAAACTCTTAATTCCTATAGGAGCTCATCGAGTGTATCGAGATCCAGAAATTATCCAATTGATCGATAGAATCCAAAATGTCACTTTAAACGCTGCAGAGGCTGGGCGCGACTTGTTGATCCCTGAACGAACCGCACAGCGATACTGGAAACGATTTGTCGACGGTGAGCCATATCTCCCAAGTACAATGGGTAAATCTCCTGGTCCTCCACCAACCTTGACACCCGAACACACAGCATTTCTCCAGGCGTATTACGATACCAAGTCAGATGCGACCCTCAAAGAAGCACAGCAATCGCTTGTTGATCGATTCGGCATCAGCATCACTCAAAGTGGCCTCCAGAAGCACCTTGTTAGCAAATGCGGGCTTACTATGAAGAAGTTGGAACGGATCTCTGAGTACCGCAACTCCGATGAAACGATCGCTTCCCGGATCAACTGGGCACACGCATTTGAAGCCAGTGGCATTAATTACCACAAATGCGTCTTTATTGATGAGGCTGGCTTCAACATGCACATTAAGCGTAACTTTGGTTGATCGAGACGAGGTGAGCCCGCCAAGGCCTTGGTTTCTAAGTCGCGTGGGGTCAATATTACGATCTTGGGTGCCATCACTGGTGAAGGTGTAATCAACTTGAGTCTCCGGAGACCTCAAGCGGTTGTCGCTTCCAAGAAACGCAAGACGCGTGACGGTGAAGAAAAGGTGATGGGCAAAATCGGCACTCGGGCGGAGCATTTTATCGAATTTTTGGAAGTAATGATGAAGGTGCTCACCGAAAATGGTATGGGTGGAAGGACCTTGGTATTGGGTAATGCCGCTATCCACAAGACTGATGAAGTTCGGGATGCCATTGCCAAGCAAGGATTCGAGATCCTCTTTCTCCCGCCCTACAGCCCATTCCTCAATCCAATTGAGGAATTTTGGTCAAAGCTCAAGGCAGGTGTCAAACGCCATTTACTGACCACAGACGACACCTTGCTGCCGCGCATCATCAACTCCGCCTATGAAGTCACCGCCCAAGATTGCCAAGGATGGATTCGCCACTCCCTTACGTTTGTGCCTAGGTGTATAGAAGGAGAGAAGATGCTGTAGTTTTTTTTCATATTTTATATGTTTTTTTACTGCCCTTCTATATTTTTTCCTTTTACTTTTTTTTTCATATATATATATATGTTTTTTTTAATAAAATATAGAGTTGTTGAAAATCATTAACTGTCATGCTGAGAAAAAGAAGGCAAAACGATTACCATAATTACCCAACCGCCATTATGGATTTACTATTCTGCCATCAACCTGAAATTATGGCCGCCATTATGAATTTATTATTCTGCCATCAACCTGTAACTCGGCCGCCATTGTATTTTTTTCCTCCTGCCATTCACGAAAATCACACCGCCAATCACAAACACACCCAACGACAAAGTGAAAAAAAAGCCCCGCCATGATCGGAAAAAAAGCCCCGCCAATCATTAGGAAAAATCCTGTATAGTGTGGATATATCACTCGGGCTTTTATAGTTACACTAATTCGGCGACGGCAAGAAGTGTGCAAAGAGCAAGTCAGAGACACAAGCGGCGTCGCAATTTGAAAGCTTGGGTGTGAGACCAATGCTTATAGCATTAAAACAGTAACAGGTCATTATCTGAGCCACTTTTGATGAAATGGACTAGAATTGGTGAGGCATGTAATAGTTTATATTTCAGTGGCTTTGAAGGCTTTGTTTCCCATTCTACAAGATGCTTTTTTATTCAGTGTCTCAACTAGGAAAAGTTATAAGATGCCAAAAAAATTCTTTTTGTTATTTGTTATTGTACCGAGTGAGGGAATGCAGAAAAGATCAACAAAGTGATAGAGTATGATGGACCACGAGAGAAATACAGGTTGATAAAGTACAGTGGTCCCCCACTTTTTGCAGCAGCGGTTTTTGGTGGAAAAAACTGCAAAAAGTGGGGAACTGCAAAAAGTGAGGATGAGTATGAGATGTTACACAGACTGAGTCTATTATGTTAATCAAGTGTCAATGATAGTAAACCAATTAAAAGATATCGGTGTTGTACTGAGGCTACTTATTATAAATCAACTCTTATATAAAAGGCTGTCGTCTCATTCTTGATGTTTATATACTGCACTATCGACACCTCCACACCACTATGGTAAAAGCAAAATACCCAAAGCTTACTGACGAGCAAAAGGATGCTATCTATCAACATTACATGTAGATGTCACTGGTTCAAGACTCTGTGTCCCAGGCTCTCGAGTTAATAGCGGAAAATTGCAGGTCCCCATTTTTGGCCTGCAAAATGCAAAAAGTGAGGAAGCTTCAATTTTACTAAGTGATAAGTGGGTATGCTCCAAAAAAATCTGCAAAAACTGAGGATCTGCAAAAAGTGGGGCTGCAAAAAGCAGGGGACCACTGTAGTGAATGTTTGAAGATGAAAATAAAAAGTATAAGGATACTGCTGCTCATATCGTAACAATGTGCATAGTGAATTGATAAACATACAAGGAGGTGAGAAAAAGTAACTATAATGATCACATGTCAACTGTGCCGCTGCTTAGAGCACACATTGTCTCTTGCGACTCTTTGGAAATGGAGAAGAGTTGTTGGATACTGTCAATTGGTAAAGTTGGTGTGTATCAGTTACTGATGATACTTGGGCACATAGTATGGACACAAAGCTGATCAATTATATCCTGAACTTTAAGGATTGCAGGTGCTTCAGTGACCAAAGCAGGTAAGCTCTGTATTATGCTGTTAAGTATCTTGATACCTGCAAGGGGGATGGGGACCAGCCAAGGTTATATGTAGTAATCATGTTCTGGACTACTAGCACTAGTTGGTTAGATAGCCAAATTAATTTATGTACAAGGTCATAATATACATATATATAAAATTTCAAAAAAATAAATTTTGAATTTTATTTTTATTTAAAAAAAATACATTATAATGGTATCAACATCAATAAATCAAATCACATTTAATAATGTAAAAATTGTTATTAATACAAAAAAATTAAAAAAAAAATTTGAAAAATTTTATTATAGATATAATATATGATAATATGATGTTGAATATACAGAAAAGAAAAAAAAATTGAAAAGCTTCTGAAAAATAGAAAGAAGCATCTAAATCAAATTTAAAAGCTACAAATAATAAACAGAAAATTAATAAGGAAATAAATGAAACAGTTGAAAAATTGAAAACTAAAAAATATGAATTAAAAAAAAAATGCTATAACTATTTATGATAAATATTGTCAAAAAGTAAGTGTGGAAGATTTAAAAAATATAACTTTTCAGGAAGAAAATAATATAAATATAGTAAAATGATTTTTCTCAGGATAAATTATCTATAAGAGCTATTTAATAATTAATAGATATTTAATATTATTAGTTATTATTAAAAAAGCATAGATTTAAATCTAAAAGAAGAAAATGTTGAAATTAAAAATTTTTAAAATACGGAATAATAATACATTTATATATTTAAGTAGACAAATATAGATTAAAATAAGAAAAATGTTTAAATCATAAAATAAATTATCATAATTTTATAAGATAAAGTTCTAATATAGAATTAATATAAAATCTTATTTTAAGGATTATATAATAAATTTAAAATTATGATAAAAATAAATGCTTTTCTATTCCTTAAAGATAAAACTTTTCAGCAAAGTTCATATTCTGAGGATATATCTATTAAGAATGAAGATTCTTAGGATATTTCTCCTAAATATAATAATTCTCATGAATCCTCAATTCCTCATATTTCCGATGAAAGGTTAGAGGGATAATCAATAAGTATTAATAAATCGATTATATTATATTTAATAAAAGTGATGGAATATTAAAATTAAAATGAAATTTTATTTTTAAATATTCCTAAAAGTAAATATATAATGAAAATAATAAAAATTAATAAAATTAATTCTTATATTTTCTAAAAGTAATAAATTTAATTAATATTTATAATTTTAATAATGATTAAAAAAAAAGAAACCATATAGAAAAGGATTTTGATAATTGAAAATCATTTAGCAGATATATGATTTAAAAGATAAATAGAAAATAAAGATAAGGATTAAAAATAAGTATACAAGTCTTGACTTACACACACGCTTTTTGATGTTGGTTTAAAGAAAAAGCAACTAGTTAGAAATCTCCATAGAAAAATTTCAATTTTTCGTCTTAGCAGATTTATAACAGGATAATAGATTTTCTATCATCAACCATTTAAAACTTTATATTATCATTATTGATTATTCTTCTTAGGGAATAACACTTCCAGTGCAGCTACCTTATAGGGTGAGAGTGATATAGGTGATATTGACTTTACATATATGGCAGCATGTTCAAACTGTATGGATATGAAATTAGAAAAAGAAAATATACATATAAAAAGTATTTTGATTCATACTTTAACTATTAAATCATTCTAGTAAATGCAGAAGAAGAAAATAATCAGGATATTATTAATATGATATCACAACAGAAAATGCAAGCATTAAATCAGGAATATTATAACATATATATTAAGGAACAAAATGAAATGAATGAAGATAAATTGATCATCTGACTCAGAATAAGTATTTTAATCTAGCCATTGATAGCTATGTCAGCTATAGTAAATCTATTAGCTATAATGCTGCAAGTAGTTTACAAACAGCTAAACAACTAATGGTAGGCCTCTGATGAGGGTTTGATGAATAAACAATTACAATAAAATATTATATTAAATTATATATAGAAAAAAAAATATAATTAGAAATTTAATATGAAAGTTTTATAATTCTTATTTATGTTTTAGATACTTTAAAAAAATGTTCAAATATATATTATTATATAATATATAAGTTATATTTATTTAGTTTTTAAAAAATTATTAAATATTTTTATCATTTTAAAAAATAAATTTCAAAAACATATTATTCATTATGAACAAAAATTTGTAAAATAAAACATAAATGATTTTAATAATTGAAAGTAGCGGAATAGTAATGAGCACCCCCTCCTTTAGGCAAGGAACACCTGGACGCAGCCTAACTTGACAATGAGATTTAGAGATGGAAGGTTGCAGGGGGAGGCAAGCCTTTCATGGGGTAATTAAAACAACAACAACTTTCCTTAAATATAATATATTATTTATTTTATTGTTGTTGTATATTTATCTTTAAATACGTTGAGATAGCAAGGTGAGTAGATAAAAGACAATCATTCTACCAATGACTTGGATGCCCAAAATGCCTTCAAAGAGTTGTTTGTCTAGTGCCTCCTTGCAAAAGATGGTGACCTTGATAATATCCCTGCACACAAGATAATTGTCACTACTGTATGCAGCAGGTTTTGCTTCACCATACGCAAGGCTAGTGGTCCAATTGACACCACAGCACTTGGTTACACAGAGATCAGGGCGGCTTTGTGCATTTTTATTTGCCTTGGCCTCCAAAGTACGTTCGTTGGTCCAATGTAGGTAGATGCCTTTAGCTAGATCATTGAAGAGACCAGCTAAGAAGGGTTCCACGAAACGAGAGCAGAGCTCAGTTTCATTGACATCTTTATCTAATGCAATGGAAGGAAGCTTCGATACCAGATTTGCCAATGCCTTCGCCATCCTCTTTTCCTTGGCTTGCAACGCCATTGTCTTCAACTGGATCTCAGATTCGGTAAGGAGGAAGTTGGTCGTTGTTGTGAGAGGTAGTGGCAGGCATTTGATGTTGTATAGTTGCTGGATGTGGTCATTGATTGCCTACCAATCATCCTGGCCGAAAAATGGCTTTATCTCGTTTGAATATCTGTGAGGGTCCAAGAGTAACACTGACATTGATGCAAGGGTAAGAATCAAATTGTCCTCTAAAAATTGCTTCTGCTTATATACTATTGATGAAGGGAGTTGATCAATAACAATTAAATATTAAAGATAATCTTTAATTATCCTTATACAACTGTCTATTGAAAACTCTGAAGGGAGTGAAGAATTTTTAAAAAAAAATAAATATTATAAGAGAATCAAAAATTTTAATTCTTAGATTTTTTAATTACTATAATTTTTGGAAATATAATAAAGGGACTCTAAGGTTTTAGAAAGACATAAAATATAGTTTTAAGTTTAAATTTATTTTTAAAATTGAATTTATAGATATAAAATTAAAATGAGTGAGATGGATTTTGAAAATATATTAAATAATGATGTGTTTTTAAAAATTTGAAGAGAATGTTTATAATTAGGTAAATTGAGATTTATAATATAATATAATTTAATATTATATTTGATAATATTCTTAAAACGTTTATTTTTAAAATATTAAAAGATGAGAAAACAGAATTTCAATATGAATCTAAAATTAAAAGGAACAAAAAAGAATAATGGAAAGTAAGAATCAAAGAATATAATGAAAAGATCATAATTCATTGACATTTGATTTTATTGATATGGTGCCCGCCACCTAGAAACAACAAGTGGGTATTTCAAAAATTTTAAATTCCGCCGTTATAAATTTCCATTTTTAGTTAATCATAAAAAATTTGCTGGTGGGATTTATATTTTTTCACAGCTTTTTCTACTTTTCATCCAGTGAGTCCTTTCTCAGAGTATGACTTAAATAAACAAACTACTCTCGCATGATTCTTCTTACATAATTCTTAGAAACTGACAGTTCTTTTTGAATGCACAAGAAATTTACTTAATTGTGTTCTTTGACTCTTGCATAATTTTAACGTGCTTCTGGTACTTGTTGAGTCTCCCCCATTGTATAGAATGTTTTGGAAAAAGAAAGAAAAATAAAACTGTCATCCTACTTATAATTTACATAGCACCATTACAATCAATATTGATTGGAAGGCTGAGGTATATATTGCACCAGTGCTTATCACTAATGTTACACTACCTTCTTAACATGGAAATCGCCGATTGAATGTCATATACTATAGTGTATAGTAGGGTGGACATTCTGACAAAATCTTCTGCTAAATTTTCAAATTGACCCCAACTTCGACACTTCATTTCGCATTTTTTTTGCCTGTATGTAAATAAATACTTTTCATAGAATTGTTATTTGAGCCTAGGGGTCGCAATCTGACCCACGGGTCAACGGGTCGGGTTGATGCTTTTCTGACCCACGGGTCAACCCGTCTAACCCTTGACCCGACCCGTTGACCCGTTGTGACCCGTGTATACATATGATATCTATGAGGTACTTGTATTCAAGTAGTCAATCTTCTTGTTGGGAAGCATCATTATATTAAAGATGTAGTTGTCAATATGTCTGCTATAGAACTGTAACATAAAACGTACTTATATTCTTTTTCATTGTGGGATCATATTTTATATTCAAGAGTGTAAGATAAGTAAGCTATAAGCAATATATGTAATAGTAGTAAAGAAGTAGCAAAGTAAAGAAGTAGCAATAGTACAATGAGAATAGACAATAGAGAGTGGCAGTGAGAGACGAGATTTGACAAAAGACGTAGAAGGAATTAAGGAAAGAGAAATGAAAGAAGAAGGAAGAAATGAAAAGAAAAGGGAAAAGGGAAAAGGATTAGGGGCATTTAAAGGAAGTCGATATTTAACCACACTTTAACCATTATGCTTTCTTTAATGCATGTGAGCGCAAACGATTTCTTTTGTTATGGCACAAACCCCTTTACCTTTAAGAATAATCACACAAAACGTAGATATTGCTAGCACTGCTAGGAATTTGCGTGCCATCATCTTAGAGAGCTGTGTATACATGTAGTTTTGCACTTCCAGTGCTCCAGCTCAGGTTGATTGACACCTTCTTTGTCACTAAATCAAAATCAGTAGTGACCCGTCAACCCGAGTTTTGACCCGTCGGGTTGAACGGGTCGGGTCGGGTCAGTGTTTTCTTGACCCGTGGGTCAACGGGTCAGACCCTTGACCCGACCCGACCCGTCCAATTGCGACTTCTAAGCAGCAGTATGCTAGCCGACGATGCTAGCCTAGCAGCAGTATGCTAGCCGACGATGCTAGCCTAGCAGCACCATGCTAGCCTGCGATGCTAGCCTAACGGCATCATGCTAGCCTGCGATGCTAGCCTAGCAGCAGTATACTAGCCGACGATGCTAGCCTAGCAGCAGTATGCTAACCGACGATGCTAGCCCAGTAGTATGCTAGCCGACTATGCTAGCCTAGCAGCACCATGCTAGCCTGCGATGCTAGCCTAGCAGCACCATGATAACTGACGATGCTAGCCTAACGGCATCATGCTAGCCTGCGATGCTAGCCTAACGGCATCATGCTAGCCTGCGATGCTAGCCTAGCAGCATCATGCCAGCGTGCGATGCTAGCCTAGCAGCATCATGCTAGACGGCGATGCTAGCCTAGCAGCACCATGATAACTGACGATGCTAGCCTAGCAGCATCATGCTAGACGGCGATGCTAGCCTAGCAGCACCATGATAACTGACGATGCTAGCCTAGCAGCATCATGCCAGCGTGCGATGCTAGCCTAGCAGCACCATGCTAGCCTGCGATGCTAGCCTAGCAGCACCATGATAACTGACGATGCTAGCCTAGCAGCATCATGCTAGACGGCGATGCTAGCCTAGCAGCACCATGATAACTGACGATGCTAGCCTAGCAGCATCATGCCAGCGTGCGATGCTAGCCTAGCAGCATCATGCCAGCGTGCGATGCTAGCCTAGCAGCAGTATACTAGCCGACGATGCTAGCCTAACAGCATCATGCTAGCCTGCGATGCTAGCCTAACAGCATCATGCTAGCCTGCGATGCTAGCCTAACAGCATCATGCTAGCCTGCGATGCTAGCCTAACAGCATGATGCTAGCCTGCGATGCTAGCCTAACAGCATGATGCTAGCCTGCGATGCTAGCCTAACAGCATGATGCTAGCCGACGATGCTAGCCTAGCAGCACCATGCTAGCGTGTGATGCTATGGTACAGTTATAGTCCACGAGTATCTCTAGTCAAAGACGCTGTTGCAAGAAAATTTAACGAGGAACACACATCTTTAGAGTCAAATGCAAAACGATTCGCTGCTGTAAAGCCATTCGAATTATTGATCCTATTTTGTATCTTCCCACATCACTATGAAATTCACATCGACTATGTACTTAAATGGCACATCCACTGGCCCCCTTTATAACTTACCTACTTAAGAGTGTCGCTGCAGTGTTAACAGCAGCCAACAGGAACATTACGCTCAATGTCCCCTCCTAAATACACAACAGCAGGAGTATACCTATGCCTTTGATACACTCCCGGAACTTCCTAGTCAGATCCAAGTCGTCAATTATGTTTTATAGTACCTCTGAGATTGAGCGAGAGTCTATACTGAGATAAGTGAATCAAGACCTGGCTGTGTAACACTGATCAAGACCCTCCATAAAATAGACTGATTTTGCCCTTCAACTGAGGATATAATGCCAGCAACGAGCCAGCGCTATATAGAGGATATTTTAGACTGATAATACTATAACCCACATCTGTATACCCTTCCTACAAAACGTCCCTATATCATAAAACGTTATATTTCCAACAGGGGTATTTTTTGTTCTGGCAACATCACATTATCTGTTCTTACCCTCTTTAACATAATATCGTACTGCGAGGAAGGGACTACAATGGTTCCCCGTTTAATTCTATTCCCAACAAGGTTACCTTTGAGTAACTTCAACTTTCTTCTATACCCCTTTAAGCATATAACACTGCTTCGTTTTGTGTCAAACCTTAGTAGTTTCAACACCTTATAGACTCCCTTTGATATTGAAATTAAACGGGGAACCACTGTATAAGCTCAGTGGCGCATGTCACCTAGTATTCCATTATCATTATAAACTTGTCCCTCCGCTCCGCTTCCGGACGATGTGAGCCCCTTCGCTTCGCTGCGTGTCACATCTGTCCTTCAGGAGCGAGTTTACAAGGGCTCTCCTCCCAGACCGCGGGTTGTGGGCAAAGCCCCCTACCGCCCCCAAGAGTTCTTCAAACAATGCTCTCAAAATATTCTGCTTAACAGTGATGTCGAAAACAGTAGTGGAAATTGTTTTTATTGTTTGGTTAAGAAAAGGATGCTGTCACTGCTTTAAAAAATGTCCAACTTAATACTTCATACACAGTAAGAATATTTGTATCATTTTACCGTGTCAACGCTAATTACAGTGTCCGCTCGCTATAGAGATATTCGATACAACAATAGTTCGATATAATGATAGGATTCTCAGGTGCAAGGCCGATTACTTGGTAAAATATCGGTAATTTTAGATAACGATGAACGATACAATTTTCCAGAATATCGGTTTATCGAGCAGTAAATAATGCACTTAATTTTCTATTTAAAATATGGTGCGTTCGCCTTATACCCGTCAATTTTTTACCTCAGCTTTACTCTGTTATAACGTCCCCAAAAAGCAATTATACAGTCTAACGTGCTTCAAAATACGTTTTTTAACTCGTTTGCTTTCGTTATTGAAGAATAAAAAAATAATTATGTTTGTAAAAAAAAAAATTATGGGAAGCCAAAAGTTACCGGTTTTTCCCAATTTAGCTGGGCCGGCAGAAGTTTGAAACAAATCACGTACCTGTGTAATATCCAATAAACCAAAAGAGACAGAATAAGTCAACGAGACCCGAAAGGAATTGAAACTGGTTTATTATGATAACAAAAGTTCTCACTATCTATAAGAAATGGCTTATCCTTGGCAACTACCACAGCGTGTGCATTGAACGAATGAATTGATGTTATAAATCAATCATATAGGATTAAGTAATGTATGATGCGTGAGTAAAAGGTACATCCGGGTAAGTGCCTCAGATAGTAGCTAATGTGAATTACGTGATCCCAATAATGACAACTTCTTCCTGAGCATAACTGATCGGTGTTTCACCAAGATGTGTATGAATAAAGAAATGTCCGCACAAGTGAGGTTATGAGGGAAATAACAGCAATCGTTAATGACCGATTAAAGAATATGTGTTATTGATCATGTTGGATACAACAGCCTGAAACAAGTATGAGTAAACAAATCCTATACGTATATATACTCGCCTATCGCCTACGTCCTACATACACGTCTTTTTTTTTTAAGCTTTCATTTAAAAGATGCCGCCATTAAGACGAAAGCACCAGAAGGCCACCCAAAGAAGGACGCGTGGGCCTGACGGAAGAATCACTGCCCAGTTTCAGGTTATACGCCGTTTTCTATTGCTGTTCCTATACATTTTTATGTTTCACCATATATACATATCTTTGTTCTTTGAAATACATTTTATAGGTTTAGTGCTTAAGAATCAAATTGAAACGAAATAAAGTTTTGACGGTTATAAGGCGAACGCACCATAGAATATCTGTTTGTTTGGCAGTTTAAGCTCTTCAGCAGCCAGCATTCTCAACTTTTTTTCTTAGATGAAAGATAATTCCAGCGTCACTTTCATGATCAGCAATTACCATATCTTTCAGGAATTCGACCAGATGGCGCTTATGCTCTCTTATAGAAAACAAAGAGTGTTGTTGCTCTTGTTCTTCATGTCGTTTTCTCTGTTTGTCTTCTTCAGGATCTTCACCTACCTTTACATATCAGGAGCAAATTCCTCTTATATCTCTGTTGTAAAGAAAATCAATCTGTGGCGGATGAGCTGGGAACGTTGGGTGGCTGGTTGGGTGAGTGATGGTGTGTGTGGCGGTGGTTTTTTCACACAAAACGGGATTCAGCACTGAATCTACCCAGAGTTTTAAGAAGAGACTGATCAAGAAGTGCAGCACATATATCCGCAAAATCCATTCTGGGGCATCATTGATAAAACCTTGTCGGTTACAATATCTCGCCACGTCACAATCCTCCGTTGCAGGGCACGTCAAAGTTCTTAGTAATATGTCTGCGATCATCATTCACCTTTTTTTCCGCTTTTGATTGGAAACTAATTTGCGAGTACATCCTCGAGAAATGATGGTAACATATCCAGTTGGCTGACACAAAGCGCGTTGACGATGTCGGTACAAGCAATTTAAATCGTCGCAGTTTTCGGCGTTCACCAGGTCTAAAAGGCCACTCGCAATAATCTGGACCGGCGCATATGTGATGTCGTTGGCAAATACCAGCTATTATCCGGGACAAAATTTCGTGAGCAGCAACTTCGATTTCCTCTTTTTGGTTAAGTGCACCGTACGGGTAATGTAGACTGGAGCACGATCTTAGGACAACGCTTCAAATGCTTGTTTCCAAAGTCTGTGGTTCGTATGCTTTGACAGGGACAACGTTTTCTTTGAGTGATGGCAAAGTGTCTTCTAGGCAGGAGTGGTCAATCTCTTCTAACGTTGTTGGCAAAAAAAATGGCTGCCTGTCCATAACCGTACAATATGAATGCACTATGCATGGTTATGAAGGCGTGTCAAAGATGCTCTAAAGTTTTCGTTGGTACAAGAAATTGAAGGCGCACTTGCTCGGACTCGTTCATGACGATACAAAGTTTTGTAAATGTCGCTATCCTGTAGATCTTGCAGATACTTTAGTTATTAGAAGCGATTGTGTCGTAACATATGCAACTGGAGGATAATTGTAGAAAGCGTTTCGGTTCACCGGAATTGAGCTCTTTCTCAACATTTGCCCTTCTATTTCTACGCATACAGTAGTTCCTGTTTACTGATGTGCTAATTAACGGCTGGCAAACTTTTGCAATCTTCCAAAACAGCAAGAACACTGTCACTGCAAAAGAAAAGCGAAAACATTTACAAATCCATGGATGTATGTTACTAACATATAATAGACACTACAGTAATTATAAAATCACTTGTTCCATGCTTCCCTCTACATGAGCTTTACACACGATCACAGCCATGTCTTTTGAAATGACTAGGGCTATCATACTAGTACTGAATATACAGTAATACTTTAGCATCAATTCGATGTGCGTATTTCTTCTGATGAATTAACAAACCGTTGCGGCAACGTTGGAATTAAGTATCTGGCCGACCATTCAGCGTTTTGTGACACTTTGTTTGTTCGTCAAGCAAACCATGTGCGAGCGCTGCATCAATTACCCCCCTCCGCTTTTTTCCAATGATTAGCAACTCGGTTCCCTTATTGTTATTCAAAACCGTGATATCTGCTTTGACGTCCGAAACTCCAGCCGATCTTACGCTTACCTCTAATAGAGTATGCTATTTTTTGAGCTTCTTCTTTTCGATATCTCAGGTATTTTTTTTTTCGCAAGGAATACTCTCATAGTGATCATGAGCATGGGGAAGATGTATGATACAACAAGCTCATCTATATCTACGCTGACAACAAGCAGAGTGTAGACTTTTTTGATGTTTGACTGATTACCGGGTAAAACAAGTACATGTAGATGTGCGATATATAGTAGTACCAATAGCGTTTACAGCACTGTTGACTCCCTTTTTGCCGTCATGTAATCCCCAAAATAACCCCTAATTACAGTACGTACGAAACAGCATTCCTCTACATATTATAACTAACAGAACTGCAGCAGCAAGAACACTATCGATATGCTAGGTATGTTTGTATATATAGAACCTTGGTGGATGCAATTCCTCTGGCATGGGAATACTACGAACGTGTATGTAATATATAGACTTTTTATTTTTTTGTAGTAACAGAAGTTTGTTGTGACAGCAATTAATAGCCCTTTCCCTTGTAACCTTCAGACGAGATGCCGTGAATGGGATTCGAGTTTTGGCTACGAAGATACTCGTTGGTCTTTTCTCTCCATTCTGGAGACGTGGTGTGGGGAGTCTCAGCACCTAGTAATAACAAAGGTACGCGTTATTGATAAAATCACATTTTAACACCCCATCCTTCTCCCATCCCAGAAATGAGAAACAGTTGCTTGTTGTCTATAATCTTACCATATGCTCGGGTAAGGTACATTAAGCCTGAAGAAACAGTCAATACACCGATGACACCGGCAACAACCTTGGACGCATGACCTGGCTGTGTGAGCGGTTCTCTCGGACCATGAGCACCAAAAGCGACATAGTCTGTGTTGTCGTTGCTGTTGATGAGCATTCACTATTGCTATAACAATGTGGTCATATCTCTATACTTACAGACAGCCTTTTTCTCTTTAAGAGACAAAGTCTTCCAGTCTTTTGTTTGAAGTTCCTCCAAGTGCTTGGTGATGATACTTTTCTCGGCTGGCGCTAGAGTCTTCCAACGGGTCTCGAGGTTCTGAAGGGACACAGTCTGCTTCTGTTGGCTGTAATAGCGAGAAGAGCTGTTGAGAGCACGAAGCGCATGTGTGAAAGCGCGTTGACGGGCAGCCATAACGGGAAGCATCTTTGATATATAATATTTACAGTGACCGAGAAGAGAGGGGAGGGTAACAAAAAAAAAGTGTACTGAACAACAGGCAGAGAAAGAGACGAAAGAGAGGTGAGAAAATGGTATGTTGTAGAGCAGTAGCTGAAGAGAAACGAATGTCGGATCGGGTTTAGGTAACGTTCCCATGGGAGCATGTTCATCGTGCAACATTTGTTAACCTTTTTTTTGTCAATTTTGTCGAAAGGTTTTTCGACGTTATTGAACCATTTTTTTCCTTTCTTTCTTTCTCTTTTTCTATTTTTTCTTTCAACTGGAGCAATATGAATTCTGATCGAGAAATGAAGTAGCCTAGTCATTGGAGTGCATAAATCATTAGGATCGACCTGCGTGCCTTCAGAAGGATATTCACCGTCAAGGTTTAAAATTAGTAATTTGGCGGGTTTATGCATTATGGGATGGTTGGGCCTCGGACGCACTGCAAAAGATTCTCCGCGAATGTATTCTTGGCCAATAGTATATAGATTAACCACATAACGGATACTACCACAGCAAAAGCATTATACTGCTGTTCATCATATTAAGCTCTGATATCACATAGTTTCTCTTCATGAATGCAGTAGTGACAGCATGACAATATCTGTTTTGGAAAAACAGAAACCATAGCATTCAGTGGCTGCCATAAACTTTGGCTTGTGTTATCTATATATGCTGTTTTTTAAGGGAAGGGAGATAGCCTATGCGCTTATACTATGCTTTGAGACGTCATACGTATCACGAACAAATACAAATATTACTGCTATGTGATTAATGACCATCGAAACAGGTTAATTGTTGTTGTTTTGTTTACACGATCAACTTGGTAACCAAGCAAACACATAATTACTGTCAATCTTTTGTGATGCTGAATTACAGGTTACCACAATAGGCATGGGTTGACCTTGCTGTACACAGTAGAAGTAGATGCTACCAAATTTGAATAAAAGCCATCAAATGTAACTTCATGGGATCGCTAGAGCAAACATGAATTTTAACACCGTATTACATTGCAACAACATCAAAATGAAGGTAAAGAAGTACGATATAATGAAAGGTTCTTCTAAAAGCGTTTCAAAATGGTAGAAGGAATAGGGACAATGTATGGAGGAGGAATAGCGGTAGAGGAAGGTCTGGCAAATTGGGCTGCTACAAGGTTATTTACACATGTACGTGCCCAGTGGCAAACATGACGGCTGTATATATCAACGAAGCCATGATAAAGACGATAGACATCAGCATATTTGCATTACCCCACCATGCTTCATACGGCTGCCAGCTGCCGGCACAGCAACATGCGCCTACGATCCAAAAGAACGGGCAAAGAAATCCAAATATGAAAAAGAGAGCCGCGACGGGGAACTGGCGCTGAGTCTCTCGGTTTGGGATCACAACAGGCGTCTCACGTTGCTCTATGACAATGGCTCGATACTGTGGCTGCTGTGTGGATCGTGAGGGCTCTTTTTGAAGAAGAAGTTCATGTCAGAAATGACGACAAGCACGCCCTTTTTTCAACTTTTTTCATGTTCAGAACTCACCAGGAGCGTTTGGTGGTATAGGGCTATAGGGTGGCGGAGGAGGAGATTGTTGCTCGCCATTGTTATTGTCGTTCTTGATCTTGTCAGCCATGACGAATTAGCTAATTATTGGAAAAAAGGCGGTAATGAAGAAGGGAAATGGGACAATCACTTGACATAATTAAGAGACGGTACGCAATACAAAAATAAAGCCCTGCAGACTGAAACATTTGCACATGACAAAAACCCATGATATTGCAACCTCTTTTTTTAGTTTCTTTCATGATAAAAGATAAAGCCGATGGATGGATGTAGTTTTGGGGAATATAGGAGCTAAAAAAGCAGGTAGGTAGGAGGAGAAGTAGGGTAAGGTAGGAGTGTTACATGAACTCATCCGTATCAGAAATGGGGGTATATACCAAATTGTGCTTTTGCAAGTATTCATGCAACACGACTTTAGCCACAATGGCCGCATGGTGCAACTTGGCAAACGGCACAAACGGGTACCTCGGCTCAATCGAGATACCTGCCTCGCCGCCAATCACAATGCCTGGGCCATATTCACCTTTCTCACAAGCCATCTGGTGTGTTTGCGGGAACTGTTCCCTGAACTGCTCCTGGTCCATGTGCTTCTCCGCATCCTTGAAGAACTTGTACGCGTCTTCAAAATCCGTCAGTGCTTGTCGCGTGGCCTTGGCCGCATCGTGCGCCACGGCCGCCTTGACAGGCGGCGCCTCTTGCGGATTCTTTTCGCAGATCAACGGGTCCAACTTTTTGTTGGCAACCATTTCACGACGCCGGAAGGTGTAGTACCGCACCATCCCCATGACATGCGCACACACAGAGTAGAGCTGCATCTCGCGCTTGGATTGAAGATGACGCATCACAATAGATGCAAAGGGGTATAGTGATTCCCAGTGCCGCAGGCCCTGGTACTCATCCGTTTTTTTGTCTTGGTAATAGAAGCTGAGAACGTAGTTTAGTACTGCTTGCATGTGGTCAATCAGACCAGTAATGTCCTTTTGTCGTGGATCGCCACGATGTTTATAAGCTGTGGCAAGTTTCCGGAACCTGATATAGCATCGTGACCCAATGAGTATATAAAAAGTCTATCAACACGCCACATGGGGGATACTTACATGAGAGCATACATCTTGCATTGTTGCTCGGTTTCGGAGTCAGGAGACGTTGCATTTTTGTACACTGGTGCTGGCGCTTTTGCCTCGGGTTCTCTGATGAGGGTGGATGTTGATGACGAGGATGATGTGCGGCGCTCGCGCTCGCGCTCAGGAGAAGATCGTCGCGTGGATGAACGTGAACGTGCTCGAGGAGATCGTGATCGAGATGCAGCTGGTCGCGGTGAACGAGAGCGAGGATGTTTATGTGCCCTGGCTGTCGTTGATGTTGATGATGATGTCGTTTTGATAGTAGATGGTGGTGATCGTGATCGTCGACGATGGCGATCCGAGGAGGTTATAGAAGACTGTCGGCTATCGCGTCGATGAAGCTTACGGTCATCCACTGAACGGTCGTCGCGGGCACGATCGTCCGAGCGGCGCTTCTTGTCGTCATCGTCTGTGCGCAACCGATTGTTGCTGTCCCGCCGCTCCGTTCGTCGCCACTCGGTGTCATCGTCACTTCGTCTTGAGGTCCGCTTACTAGAGGATACGCGATCCTCATCCTTGCTTGCAGCACGACCATGACTGCTACGGTCTTTGAGGCTCGGTGATGACCGATCATACCGGTCTCTGTTGTTATCCTCCGACAACGGTGAAGGCTTTGTCACCGCTGCTGCTGCTGCAGATGGTGTTGTTGTTTCTGGCGCTTTCAGCACAGGCGCTGGTATTTCTCGTGAAGGCGATGGTGACGGACTGATGGTTTCGCCCTCCTCCAACTCTCGATCCATATGAGCTACTTTATCCTGTGGCAGCTGCTTTCTCTTGGGAATGCGAGTGGATTTCAAAAAGTCAGCAGTGGAAGAGGTAGAGCGCGTGGCTGATGGATTGTCAGTAGTAGTCGTGGTGGTATTGGTCGGGGTAGCGGTGGTGGTGGTGGTGGTGGTGGTGGTGGCGAGAGTGGGATCCTTGGTTTTTGGAGAATCTTCTTGATGCCTTTGCATTTGCTTGCTGTTATTGCTGTGGTTGTTGGTGATTTCAGCGGTGGATGCGGGTGCTGGAGTTGCAGAATCCAGCTTTGACGATGAGCGTTTTTCGGAGATATCTTTGACCATATCTGCTTTGTTTGTTGTTGCACTTTTCTTTGGCTCAGTGTGCTTTGCTGACGTGCCATTTGCTGCTGGCTTGGGAGAGACTTTTGCCTCGAGTTTTGACTTGCGGGGGATGGTGGTGGTGGTAGCTGCTTCGGCGGTAGCTGCTGTTGCTGCGGTAGTAGTGGTAGAAGAAGAAGAAGACTGCTTGATGCTCGGTACAAAATTGGCATCTGCAGTCTTGGAGGATGCCTTGGATGTTTTAGTTTTCTCCCGGATTTTCTTCTGTAACATTGATGATCATCAGTAAAGGAACAAGCTATCCACATCATCAACAGTACCACTACCCACTCTAACCCTGCATCCTGCCTTACCTTTTTCTTTCCTTCATCTACGATTTGTTGCAACTTGAGATGTAGGAGTAACCTAGGGCGTTTCGTGACAACATTGTCTTGTCGTTCATGTATATCACGGGAAGCCATCCTTATAGCAAGAAGATATATCTCTGTGAGGATCGTGTGTATGGATACGAACAGTCACTGCCTTTCCGCCCCCTCAGCAAAGCACAATTCTTACCGTTTCAATCCAGCAATTTTACGTGTTTCCACGACATCATCGGGATCCAGCAAGTGTGCTTTCGCCACCAGTAAATCCTACGTAGCATAAGAAACGGTATTCCGAGAGAAGGTTTAAAATAAACAAATCAAAAGAAAAGATGAATCAAGACATACAGGGACCATGTGTAGCTTGCGTTTCTTGTTATTGGTGTTTGCGGCTGACGTCGTTGATGGTGGCTGAACTGCCTTGCTCGACGGTTTTTTCGCTGTAGCAGTAGTAGTTGTGGTGGTATTGGATGACACTGCACGTGAGTTGACATTGGTGTTGTTATTATGATGAGGATGAGGATGAGGATGACTGTTGTTGTTACTACTGCTGCGAGAAGGTGTTGAATTGGATGACGAAGACGAATCCGAGCTTGTGGTTTTGTGGCCCAGCGCCCCTCGTTTCCGTTGCTGACTGCTACTGTTGTTCTTTGGGTTATTATTATTATTGTTATTATTGTTGTTGATGTGATTGCTGCCAGGTGGCGTGGATCGTGGCACACTAGCAGCGGTGATCTCGTTCAAAATATCCTGGACAGGATCCACGGCCCTCTGCTGCTTGGATGTCGCCTGTTGATGATGCTGCTGTGGCCGTCGTTGGGGCGACAGTTGTCGTTTTGACTCGCGATACCGTCGAAGCTGATCCTCAGACATGCCTTTTGTCTCCTCTCTAAATTCGTTGTCATCGCCCCATCATTATGATTACATTAATTTCATTCAAATCTTTCTATATAATGTATAACTTTGGGGAAGAAGAGGAGGGGAGGGTCGGATAATGCCGATGGTGCGTGTTTGCTGCACGTCATATTCAAGTCATGTATTATACTTACTGTTCTTTCAAAATAGTATTAACGTCCCGTAACTTTACACCTCTGCTGGGTGGAACAGTCGGCCGATTCTTCTTTGGTGCGATAAAGTGAGGGTCGTCAACAACATGATGGCGCACTTTGAGTCGTTTTCGGTTGAGTTTGGCAACCGCCGGTACAGCCATCCAACTCGATCGCAGGTGTGGGTCATCGAAATGTAACTCGGGCGCATGTCTCACGACCTCGAGGGGCTGCTGGAACGTCCCGAACTGTGGTCGTCCGTTGTACGCATAGGGTATGGTACTGTCAAACCCCGTCAGCGTTTCGTCGCAAAGTGCCTGTAACTTTTCTGCATTCGATGGCATTGGCGCGGAATGCGGGGTCGGGGGGGAGGAGAAAGAGAGCGATGAGAGGAGACAGACAGACAGAACGAGAGACAGAGAGAAAGAAGAATGAAAACCGAAGAAAAAAGGTTGCTATGGGTGAATAATGTTATTTTCTAACCAGTGCGGTTGAATGAGCACTGAAAGAGACTTGGAGAAAGAGAAGGAGTACAGCAAGTGCGAGAGTCAAAGAGAGTCAAAGAGAGAGAGAGGGGTTGGGTGGGGCAAGAAGAGCTTTTGCAGTTGTGTGTGTGTGGTTCTCTTCACCTTTGCTTTTTTTTCGCCGTTTAAAATATTTGAGATGCAACGAAAAGGCTCTCCCACACACACACAATAGTTATTTTTGTTGTTGTTGGGATAGGGCTTATTGGGTTATATTTTTAAACAATGTACGCTTGCTTGAGAAGTGAGTATGTGTGCGAGCTTGCTTCACACCGAGCCAGACAGGTAGCTCATTGACAATGAGCAAGTTAACCTGCAACTTGATGCTATTATCATCGGATGATCGCACGGAACAGAGCAGATGTGGTGATGATATCGAGAGCGGGGTAACCCCGATGGAAGCTTCCCGTTGGTGTGATGCGGTGGAAGGGAAGATATACCCGATGAAGCAGCCAATCGCAAAGCGAGACAATGAGGAAGGTTTTGATATTGCTGTATTATTCATAGATCTCGCTTCTCACAATTAACCACCATTCTTCTCAATGACACCCGAAGAGAAGCAAGCAGGTACACCTCCTGAGGGGTGGCTGTTCTCTATCTCAATGATAATTTGACCATTGTGTCAGTAAAGAGCAGTAGAATCATCGTACTGATTGTTATCAACGAAAGCGCAGTAGGAAGAGGGGTCACCGCTCCGCACTCTGGTGTTTTATTGACGAATCTTGCTGCTGCCCTGTTTCGTTTTTGTGACACCCGAAAGTGCCGCGGGGTCGCTTGTTGGTGTATCCCAGAGAGGCCATTAAGTTGTATATTTTCTCTCACTTTTACACACATACACGCATCTTTATCACGCTCGCCCTTATTTTGCATAGACAGTTGCTTCGCAAGAAAAAACACTGCCTAGTAACGTAACCGAGTAGTCTTGAGGTCACCAACCTTTCCTTATGTGATGCTGATCGTCATTATTTTTTGTTACCATTTGTATCACCAACATCCTTTGTCACGTTGTTTGCTTTGCATGGCATAACGAAGCACATGTTTCCTATTTATCTATAAAGGACACCTTATAAACTATCAAAGTAGAAACAGACCGAGATGGCAATAACAATACATGATAACACATCTCTATCTTCCATCTGTTGTTGTTCATTCATCAACACTACAGTAGTAGGAGGACAGTATCATTGTATGTGTGTAAGCAATTAAGCCTTCTATGTATAATGAACCAAAGGACTACTTTTTAAAACACATTTTGAGCAGTGTGTCAAGCTTTTCCCCCTTAGTTTTGGTTTACAACAGTACCGTAATCAGAGAATCCTAAACATAGCTCTCCACACGGAAGAGGAAAATCTTCAACGCTACAAAGTAATAACCCGCGAATAATTCAGAGCGAAAAGTTTGGTTGCTGAAGAAGTGGGACTGATGCGCACATTTTACCAATTATGAATAGTGTGAGTGGTTGTCATTTTTGGATATACGATGCACATCTCAACACTCTGGGCAAACGGAACATGAACTCCTGTTAGGACGCTAAAGGCAAAGGTCATCATTTAACTCGATTTTCACGTAAATAGTTGGAATAAACCACAGACAATTCTTAATAAAAAGCGCCATGTAGAATGAAGCCGCCTTTAAACTGTGCTCAATGATACAAGCGCAACGACAACTATCAGCATTCCTATTCGCTTGACCACTATGCATTCAACGGAATTTCTGATTTATTATGATCTATGAAGCACCGTACAAAACGTCATGTTGTATATATTCAGTAAACAGGGGCCATCATATAAACTAGTCTTTAATATGTGTTCTCTAAGTTTATCATCAATTGCATGTAACTTTCCAGAGAAATCACGCCAGACGGCTCTTTTTACCTTGTATATACGGTTTGGTACACGTATTCGTTTAGTAGAAAAGCTATTAGTATTAGTAAGTACAATACGTTGAATATTGTGCCAACATTTTTTACATATCATCATTACTACCTTTCGTTGCACGGTTTTTTTGCCCTTAATAATGGGATTGTTAATTTTCCTCTCAAATACTGAATAATCAACATCAAAACGTCGATGACACTGCTGATCGCCTTCACCTACCCATATACAATTGAAGTATACTCTATGTGATAACAATTATATCCAGTTTCTTTTATTTTTGTTACTGATTATCCACTTGTCGTTACGTATGTTTCACTTTCCAACGTTTTGTGCACCATCAGGTTTGTAGTGTGTTCACGTCAGTGTAGAAAAAAAAATGAACTGATGGTATATGATACTACAGTTCCTCTCTAATCATTGCCCACTTTGGGACTTTTGGGTTTTCAAAGTTTTAAACGCACAATACAGTAGTTTTTTTTCGTATAAGAAAAGCTGGTCGCATGCGCTGTTGGGATTCTCCTTACCTAGATCGGCTGGATTTTTTTGGTTGTCAAAGCAGACCATCATGGGTTTTGACACTAAGAAACCCGGATGTATCAAATTGTTTTGACAGATGCAAAGATGGCTGGTTACAATGTATTCACACAATAGTATTGCTTGTCAAACACAACATGCTGGAGTAGTTATTTGGTGTCTATCTATATCATCTCTAAATATGTGTGTTTTAGACATCTTGTCACAAAAAAACCATGTAATGATAAAGGATAAATTGAGCAAGAACAAGGTCGTATAAGTAAAAAGGATGGATGAAGTAGTAAGTAGTGTAATGAAGAATTGAGAATAAGTGGGAGCGAGAGGATGAATAAAATGTTATTGAGAGCTGTTATGAATGGATCGAGTAGCAAGGGTTTGTTCAGACACTATAAATACCAAGCTCCTTTCGTTTATGGATATCTCTTTACAATACTCTTCCACTACTTCACACACAAGAACATCCAAAGTGTTTATTCTCATACTGGTTCTCCTTCACCGCCAACAAGGGCAAACGCAATGTGGACCGGTTGGAGATCACTGCTGGTGACCTAGCGATCCTAAAGTTATTCAAAAAACTAGGACACAAAGAAATCCGAATTGGTAGCAATCAAACTGTTAGTAAACCCAATCTTAAAAATAACGGTATACCTAAATTAATCCAAGCATCAGTAAAAAACGGGTAAAAATGAAAACTTTCACTTATGGAAAATCATACTACATACGTACTGACGCAATGAAATGTCAACAGCACATGTTCCTCTAATATCCTTATGTCGTTGCTATCATCATCTTGCCTTTAAACGTACTACTACTGTATAGCATCAACATAAGTAATATATAAGTTAAATGTATTACGTGCTACAAACTATCGAAAACAGCACGTCACGTTCGAATGCAAAGAACGTGGTGTTCAATTTCTTACTTGTACCTCATAGCAGCGCCAGCTGTTATGTGTGATATGTAGCCAAGATACTTTTTGATGATGCCTTGAAAAGCTTACGTTCTCGCCGCTGTGCATTGAGTGAGTCGATATAATTGTCATATAATTTCCAGGTCAATATTTCTTACCTTCTCATTCTTCTTTGTTGGTACAGGAAGCGTACCTTACTCAAAGCAAGCACAAAAAGGGCAAATGATGAAGAGTCCGGTCGTCAAACTCCCAAAAACAGTACATAGATGCTACATTACAACAGCAATAGTAGCAAGAGTGTCCCTTTACTGACTGCGTATCGTTTAAACCGCCATCTCTCTAAAAAAGAATCATAATGCTTTGGCGACAGCAATCAAGGACGTACCCGCAAACATGGTATTGGGCATTGTGTCACCATAACCTGCCACTTTACTATTTTTGTTTCTTTGCATGAATGAGCTACACTACGATCAAGTGTCGCTTTGATAACAGTCAATCCAACCCACTGTCAACATTAACCCAGTGAAGGCGTTCTGGAGGCAAAATGATAAATTCTCTGCAAGTCTCATTACATAACTTTCTTTTTGCGACGTGAATCCAGTTACTTGCTCCTCCGACTTGATCATTGTCCACATGGACTTTGTGTGTACTACGTTACGCCCTTTGCTCTCATTCCTCCAACAGGCCGCGTTTCCCATACAGCACATCTTGCCTCAATTTGCGTATTCAGAGACATGCTAAACTTATTCATCGAGTCGATAGCTGTTATTTTACCAACTTGAGAATGCTATTGCCTCACTGGATGCATCCCATCTATCCTTTCATTTGGATAAGCTTTTCTTGCTATACGTACGGGAAAAGAAATCCGCGTTTCTTGATTTTCCATAAACGGCGTATTAGATTAAAGTGTTTATACTAAAAAAAACCCCGCAACGTCATTGAAAGGGTTCTTGACGTAACGGCAAAGAAGGCCTTTTTTTTTCGCGCTCTCTTCGTCTTTTTTTTTTAACTTTTTTATAGCCCTTTATATTTTTCTCTTACACGCCAATGGGCACGACGAAAAGTCGTAAATCCAGGCGTAATAACTCGAGACCAGCTGCCTTTTCATTTCTATCCAACATTTCCTTGGGCAACGAACAGAACAATAACAACGCTAACACAGACTTTAACAACAACAACGTACCACTTGCTAGTCCAGCATCGCTTGAATCACACTACAATAATGAAAGCTCCCGTCCAGAATTACACACTGAGCTTTCATACGTTCAACAACAACAACAACCACAACAACCATTACGTTCAACCGAAGGTGTGCTTTGAAAAGAGAGAGAGAGAGAGAGAGGAGGTGTCCTCTTTATTTTTTGAATTTCATTTTGTCCTTTCTTGAGACAATTTAACATTAAAAATATTTATCAAATGGTATGCATAGCAGGAGGATCGCTCAATTCTAGTGACAGCAACATATCAGCCGAGTTGGCAGGTTCCGCCCCCGTACCCAGCGCTGAAGCCCGTGCTAATGTTCCACCATTGGCTTCCTCGACATCCGTTATGACATCGCTGTTGAGTGAACAGATTCACTTGCAGCAACAACAACAACAAAGCCAAAGCCAAAGCCAACTACAGCAACAACAGCAACAAAGACGTCGTTGGTCACTTGAAAGCGACGACAACGTACAGCATCACAAGTTAACTAGAGAGGACAGCGAACGTCCGATTGCTTCTGAAAAAATCAAAAAGAAATCGCACAATACGGATAAAGAGGTTTTTGGAAAAAATTATTTCATCAGTTCGATCCTATGCTTCTGTTATTGACACTTTAGTTGTTTTTTAAATTGTTGGTAGAACTACAATGGTGGCAGCATCATGTCGGTTGTTCGGTATTACACGGAGAAAATTCGATTCTCATCAGGCAAACGAAAAGCTGATCAGTCCTTCAACCGCGGTTACCTGTAAGTTATCGATTGGCATCTAAAGAATTAAAAGGGGGACAATCACTGACGTGCCAATGCAAATAGGCAACAACAATTAGCAAGCCATGACAACAATAAGCGTCGACCCGCGTTATCCTATGCACACTTTTTAGTACCATCCAATTCATTAGAGTAAGCAATTCAAGGAGGAGGCGTTGTGTGTGTATAGACTGACAAAATAAGGAAAGAGAGAATCTGACTGCACACTTTGATCTTCATTTGACAGAGATCGGCCAACTGCTGAAGAAACATCTGACTATGATCCAAGCTATCTTGATGACGAGTCCTATAATCGATTTGGCATCTTATCTAGCTCTCAGGTTTATCATCACATAGTATATAAAAAGAAAGCAAGAAAAAAAGAGAGAGTACTAATGCAAATTTTGTTTACACAAATGATGATAATCAGGGATCCAATCATGCGGGTATGCGACCTTCAGAAATGAAGCGCGAGCTGAACGAACAGTTCCGGCACATACACCCTGAAATTCCTCCGGAAATTACGTTGAGTAAGATCCGAGCTATCAAGACGCATTTGGTAGAGATCGGTAAGGTAGTGGATTTGGAAATATCCAGCGTGGCCCATGCATTTGTATATTTCGAAAAATTGGTGATCAAGGTAGAAGAGGCTTTTCTATTTGTGTTGTACTCCTTTTTTTTTTCTTTCCTTGGCCGGATTATGGGCGTTTTCCACTGACATGAGTATTGGGGGTGTTGCTGGGGCCTAGAACGTCGTTACGAAAAAGAACAGAAAGTTAATAGCAGGTATGTCTTGGAACCGAAGGAGGCCGGGAAAAAGAGAAGAGCATTATCTCAACAACAACTGACTCATTCATGCGATCACAACCGTTTAGCATGCTGTTTGTTCTTGGCTACCAAAGTCAATGAAGCTAAAGGATCCTGGTTTGAGCCACTTTTCGATGTACGTGTCAACAGGGATACCTGACATGAAATGACATTACTCTAACATATGTGACCCCAAATATATAGGCGATTGACGATGAATTGGATGTGGATTCTAAAGAGATCCGCGAGCACGAATTTGCTGTATTTGCTGATCTTGAATTCAACTTGTACATACGCAACAGCGAATTCATGCCACACTTTGAACGCATATTTCAAGTCCTGGGTATGTTGTGAATCACTTTTTCTCTCAAGTCATATTTGTACTGACGTTTCTCCTTCTCTTGTCTGACACACTGTCCAATAGAACACAAAACAATCGATGACTACCTGGGCAGTACGGCTTTTTACAAGGCATAATATCAAAGAAAATTTCGGCAATGAAAATCACTATTATTATTATTATTACTATTATTATTATGCGACATATGTATATTTTCGCCCTTGAATTATCTGCTATTAAAAATTTAAAAAAGTGCTGCGTTGTGTGCTATATGTGTATAGAAGAATGGATGTGTGCGTACTTTGAAGAAATGCAAGAAAAGTAGTTGTTTTTTGATTTTACAATAGTTTTGGCGTAAATGTTTGTATGTAAAGAAGGTAAAAAACAAATTGTGATGCTGGACTTGGTTTTGTTGCTGTTGTTTTTCTATACAAAATGGAATGTGTGTGCTTCATGGCTTGACCTTGATTATTGTGTGTGGTATCTCGATATTACTACTCGATGCTCGTTGTGGTGCGCTGCTGCTACTAGTGTCATTGTTTTCCATGGCTGTGCGACGTCGTAAGCTATGCATAGCCATTTCGGGAGATCCTGCCGACGCTTCTGCTTGTTGTTTTTGCTGCTGGTGCTGTCGTCGTTGCTGTCCTTTTTGGAACGTAAATCGATTCCACCATCGCTGATGATGTTGTTGTTGCTGTTGTTGCTGCTGATGGTCAGCTCGAGAAAACGAAGGTTGAGGTTCCGTAATTACTGGCTGTACTATTGCTGGTGGCAATTCTTCCGCTGCTACAGTGACTGATATTGCTGTGGCTGTTACTGGAGGTGGGGGTGGTGGAGGAGGTATCGCTAAAGAGGGAGAGGAAGCCGCAAAGAAACCTTGTAGTCGTTCATGCTGATTCTTTTCGTCATGCGCACTTGGCCACGATTTGTTGTGGTGGATCGTCTGCATTTCTTCGTTTTGCATAGTATCATTCGCAGTCGCTCGCTCTTGCATGGACGAGGCCCCAGCACCTCCTCTTGCTCCTCCTAATCCTACACCACCACTACCACTAGTACCACTACCTCCTAGAGTTCCTCCTCCTCCTCCTGGACAATAAGACCCGCTTTGTCTCGGATCTGGTTGCTCCCTTCTTTCCTCGTCGTCGTCTTCGTCATCTGGATGTCGAGAAGATGGATCGGGTTTCGAACTTAGGAGGAACACGCCGTAGATTAGGACACCAATGCCGATAAAGACCAATGCAATCGCCCAGCCTGGATAATTGCCGATTTCATCCAAATAGATGATTGTATTGACCAATCCGAGCGCCGTGTATGTGCCGTAGAATACTGGAACTACAACCACCGAACTGTATAGTTTCAATGCCGTGTTTAAGCAGTAGACCTATTGGCATTGTTATTGTTAATATTTGAATAAGTAGGGGAGGGAGCGGGGGGGAGGGGGTGAGAGAAGAAAGTAATGGTTGTGTTAATAATATTATTATCAGGGACATTGAGCATCATTCCCCCCCCCGGATGAAAAGAATTCTATCTATATATATTTTTTATATAAAATACCCCTCCTCCCGCATGCACACACACACACACCACGCGCGCACACAATCAATGGTTTCTTAAACATTAACCTGCCTGTAATATTGCCGTAATCAACAATGCTAGTAGAATGAACCGACTCGTGTTGTCTGTAAACTGATTGACTTGCGAATTCACAGAAAGTGTAAACAACTTGACGCTAGCGATAGACGATCAGTCAGTCAGTCAGTCATTCGGTATCTGTCTAATTGACAACGCTATGAAAAAGAACTACATACCCACTCTTTGCAAGCAAAAGCGTCTCACTAGCAAGCATACCGCCTTCCAAACTGAACATTAAACCGACGATTCTGAGCATTTGCTTAGGCTTCATATTCAAAAACAACTGGCTATTGCGTTTCCGAGAGTCGTCAGCCAGTACCCAGCGAGACCAGATGGCAAAGATCAGGCCCGAGAATGTTATAATGTTCAAAGCGCTGAAATAGATGATAAAGATGGGTCGTGTAAATAGCATTTTGAGATTCTCTAAAGAAATCGTATCTTCCGCTACATATAAAATATATCATTGATATGTTCGGTTATAATTAATATTATTTTCATCTCATCTTGACAAAAGCTGCGCGTGCTTTGCTAAGCTGTCGTTACGATGACTACTGGCACTGCCTTTGTTACTGAATACTACCAAGCGAAAGTAGTTTTTCACTCGCTATTCTACGCACGCGGGGTGTGCCTCTGTGTGGTGTAGGCACACAAGAGAAAGGAAAGATAACACTTACGATCATCGCCATTGTACATGCCACCAAACACAACGATCCAAATGACTGAGGCTACAACTACACAAGTGCCCAGAACATCTTTGCGAGTGATTTTGGTGCCAACGAGGATCTTTGCAAAGAGAAAGTTGTAAATGAGGGCCACGCTGCCTAAGGGTGCGACCCACTAATTTTCCATACAATGATACAGTTGGGAAATCATTTTCAAATCGGCGCTTTTTTTCTTTAGTAACACAAATGAGGAGCGGGGGGGAGGTGCGAAGCATGAATTTTGTCTTACTTGTGTTTTGAGATAATCTAAGTTGAGTGATGATGATGATGGTTATTAAAGCTTCCCAATGATAAGTACAAAGTATCCATGGGAGGGGATGAAATGGAGGATGGTGATGAATGGCTTACTCAAGGCGATCGTGCTGCCGATCAGTTGGCTTGCAATGTAAGTGTATAGGCCGATATGCCACAAAGGTCGGCCACAGTCGGATCGTTGTTCGCTGGGCGATTTTTGTGATTCCTTGACGTGGTCTAGTTTAAGCAAGTTCAAGCCGAGTGCGTCCAAAAATGATGCGCCTGTTTCATTTTGGGTTGGAAAAGTATCATCGTACATTTTTTAGTTTCTCTTTTAGGAAGAAGGTGTTTTTATGTTTCTTTTTAAAGTCATGAAAGAGCACTTGAGGGATTTACCTAATGAGACAAAAACGCCAATGACAAAGTTAATGACGGGTTCGTCACCGGCCATTAAAAGAAAAAAAGTTAAGAAAAAAAAGGCGAAAAGAGGGAAAATGAAAACAAGAGGAAGAGAGAAAAGTAGTCTTTTGCTTGTTGTTTCCAAACAAACAAGTGAAAGGAAGAAAAAAAAAAAAGAGAGAGAGAGAGAAAAATAAAGGGGGTGTAAGGGATAATGTGATGGATAATTAAATAAGTGTAAGCGTCATGTACAGTGTGGATGAATGTACGCAGTATTTTATCATGATCGTGCAGTCCTTTTCCCTGTTCAGAGTAACTATCGCTTCAAGAAGCGATCAGGAATAGACAGAGTGAGAGTAATATGGCATTATTTTTGTTAGCCCCCTTCTTCTTTAAATAGAGTCATGGGGAAGGGGAGGAAAGTGAGATTATTCTTTCAGAGAGAGAGAGAGACACAGCGATAGATAGAGAGTATAGAGAGAGAGAGAGAGAGAGAGAGAAACAATGACTGAGGGGTAGAGTGAGTGGACAATATAGAAACAGATTAACTAGTAGTTGTAAAGGTAGTAGTAGTAGTGGTAGTAGTAGAAGTAGTATTGGTAGTATTAGTTGGATGAGATGGTGATGGCTGCTGCTGTTGATCGTGAGGTGTAGTGCTGATATCTGAACTCTTTATCGAGCAGGTGTCGTCTTCAGAGACCCGTGGTGCAGATGTCAGCGATAGTTCGTTAAAGTCCTCATCGTCCTCGTCAAGAACCGGTGGTCCTATACCTTCTTCATTTAGTAACATGCCTCACCCATAGCAAATATGGCAGTGCTTATATGCATTAAAATAGCTAGAACTCACCATCCATGTGTCGCTCTAACTCCACAATAGCATTGGGTGCACCGTCGAGATAGTTGACACTATTGCGGTTGCTGCGACCAAATTCTTCTCGCAATTTAAGCGTTGGCTTTCTTCCCAGAGCTGGTTGTGCTGGTGCAGGTGCAGGTGCTGCTGCTGGTGCTGGTGGCTGCTGTTCGGATGATCTTTCTGCTTGTTGCGTTGCTAAAGAAGGTTGAGGTGCTGTTGCCCTGTCGTCTTGCTGCTGTGTTGCTAACGGACACGATGCCGTTTCATCATCCACTGAGGTAGCGACTGCGACAGCGGGTGGAGGACGGGGAGGAGCTGGAGAAGAACAAGACGACGCAGGCTCGTCTTCAATACGACGAGGAGCAGCATCGCCATCTTCAGTCGTCCAAAACACATACTCGAACTCACTCATGAACAAGTTGAAGATCATGGCAGGTATACCAAGGGTAGGAGAAAACACGATACTGACGTTGCGTACCGTCATCTTGTTGATATCCGAGTGCTGCACGACACGGATCAGATGCGCAGTGAGTGCACGCAGCAAGGTATAGTTGGCGAGCGGCAGTTGAGATACCAATCGGCCCAGTTCGTTCACGCGGTCCTTTCGGTCCAAGAGATCAATGACATGCAGGAAATCCGTTCGCAGTTCGCGCGACAACACGCTCGTCGGTAGCTCTCGAAGCCACATTTTCAATAGGCCAGCAACCGCATGCACATCGTAGTATTCTTTGGATGCCAACAGGTTCACATCGCCGTCCTTGTTGAACTTTTGTCGCAATGCTTTCATAACCGTGGTACTGCCGCTCAATCGGTACAGGCCTTCTTCCATCACTGCATTCTTGGCATCCAAATACTCGATACAGCGATAGACCACAGAGGGTAGCTCGTAGCCCTCAACAATCTGGGACACTCTGACAGCATCTTCAAGTGGCACGCCAAACACTTGGTTCGGTCCAAACACCTCTGATTGCTTGGCAATTGCTCCAGGAGCTCCGCCTCGCTTTGCATCCGACGCTTCATTGGAAGTGCGCGACAAGAAGCTCCGGAAGCCCGTGGGTGCAGTACTGACACGTGGTGCATTGCTGCTGCTGGCGGATGTAGACGTGGACGATGCGTCGGTCGTCAGAGACGTCGATGGTTTAGGCGCGGGTGTCGCGTCGCTGCTGCCAAACATCTTTTTCGGCCAAAAGGTCATGCGGTTCGCCTTGTTCTTGCTCTTTTTTTCATTCACATCGTCGCTACTGTTCAACAAGTCCTCGCTCGAACGACCGGAAGGCGAAGGCGCGCGTTGTGGAGGCATGAGAGGCTGGTGTTGATTTTCGTCAGTGAGATTGGTCATTGAGCTACGGCGTACAAGAATAGGTGGCGGTGTATGTAAGTTGCGACCGTGCTGTGGTAATTGATCCAAACTGGCTCTGCCCACTTCAGTGGGTGGCCAGACGCCCGTGGTAGAAGGCAAAGATGTCGACAGTAGCGATGAATCCGTACTGTCGCTCGATACGGATGGAGTGGGACCTACACCGCTGCTGATGGCAACACCCACACTGCTGTTGTTATCAATGACGGCTCCAGGAGCAGCAGTGGCGCCGGCAGGCTCTCGCAGAGCAGGCACTTCGCCCTTGGACGGCTTGCGTGGCTTTTCCTTCTTATTGCGCTTGTTTTGACCTTTGGCGAGCTCGGCAGGGGGTTCTTCATCAAAACGGATGTTTTGAATGATAGCTTCGACCCATTCATCGCGATCCTGGTCCGAATCCGCGCACAGAATATGACGTACGAGATGAGAAGATCCCGCGCGCTTTTGCTCCACTAGCAGAAAAGCGTGTCTGTATATGCTGTTGCTTTCATCCGCCGTTGGGGTTACACCGTTTGTCTGTCGTCCAATTTGTGCATTGGTGAGACGAATTGTGCCAAGCTGACTGCCATCTTTCTGTTAAAGAGGAATTGTCAAAACAGTCCAATCGGTTGAGTGTGGATTAGCAGAGATACAAACAGGAATGACATATCATCTCTCAAAACACAGACATGATTCATTTGCTCACGCTAGCATATCAGTAGTACTAGAGGAGTATTTACTTACGGATTCGTAATAGTTGATCACATCTCCATTCAGGACAAAATAGCGCGATTTCCACCCGCCAAAATTCTTGCCCCGCTTAGTCAAATAACCCTCCTTCTTCCCGATTGCCTAATATCGCAGGTGTTAATGTATCACCACTAAACCTTGTTTTATCCTCTCATTATCTCTCCTTTAATTCTCTCCCTTTGCTTTATATACCTGAGATGAGACGTCATGCTCAATCACGTTCGTACTCAAAAACTCGCACAGATCGGACATGTCGTCCCAAGGGAGCGACACGGCATGTTGCAAATAATGCTCCAGTGCAACCTTTTAATAACAACATGAGTATTAGCTCCCAACTAACCTACATACAACCCCTCCTCAGAACACACAAGTACTTTCATTAAAAACTATAATCACGAACCTTGCGCATATCCACTTTGTTGGGTGCATGTGTCGTGAACAACGCCTTGTCAGGTAGCTTACTGATCTTGCTTGTTACTGCTGGATTCGGTTGTGTTTTAAGCTATTATCCGTAAGATATATACAAATGAGTACATTTTGGGACTCCTTTCTTTGCAGAAAACTCCGTATATATTATCCTCATGTAATCAGCAGCTTATATAACACTGTAGCACTGTACCTGGGTATCGAGATCCAAAAAGTCCGAGTACAATTTCTCTACGCGCCACAGTTCATGCTGCTCGCTGTCCATCGATGACTTGCGGTTGACAGCAATGATAAACGCAATGACTTCTTTGCCACGATCGTTTGTCTTGATATTAGATCCAACCACTTTGACAGATACATCCCCTAATGCTAATGGCATCTGATGTTGTTGTTGTTGTTGTTGCTGCTGCTGTATACCAGCACCATTGACCGCCGATCGATTAAGGGGATCGGATGGTTCCTGGATAGTGGGTACCTCTTCAGGCTCTGCAGTGGGTGGTCGATAATACATGGAGTGTCGTGGCGGCATACGAGGCAATGGAGGCGATGCTGCACGCATCGTAGGGTCGTATTCTGGCAACCCATTGCGCGGTGGCGGCATCATGCTTTCTCGGGCCCGTGCACGGCGCGCAGCCTTATCCATGGGCACTGGCGATGCAGGTGGTGAACCATCCACGGGCTTGACCGATCTGAACGGCGACCGTGGTGGTGGCACTGGACTGCTGCTGCTGCTGTTGCTGCCGCTGTTAGTATTGCTTGTCGCCGGTGACAAGTTGGTAGTGATGATCGTGGGCACAGGTAAGTCTATAGGAGATGTTGTCGTGTCGGATGACGTGGGTGCAGTAGCATCATCTGCTTCTGCAATTTCGCGCAACATTTCAGGCGAGATGAGAATCGATGCCGCTCGTTGCTTTTGTTTTTTCAGGCCAGCTTGTCGTTCTAGTTGTTGAAGCTTATCCATAACACCATCACGTTCAATGGCAAGTCGAGCATTGTCCTTTTGCAGGTTTTGAATCATGACACGTTGTTTCTCGATAATCTTCCACAGTTGTTCGTTTTGTGAACGTAGGTGGGCGAGTTCGTTCCCTGCAGGGTAGGTATTGTTGTTGTTGTTGTTGATGTTGCTGGCGTCTTGAGACATTCTGTTGCTTTTCCAAGAGTTGATTGTTTGCTGAATGTATGCTTGAAAACGAAGAGAGAGAGTGTGTGTGTGTGTAAGAGTGTGAGATTGAGAGAGAGAAAGAGAAGGAGAAGGAGAGATTAAGTCGCGCTTCGCGTGTGTTTTCTAGTGTGGTTTTCCTTACTGCGTTTTGTTGTTAAAGTAAAGAATGGAAGGGGCAGCAGCGGGTGGGAGGAAGCGAGAGAGAGAGAAAGAGAGAGAGAGAGGAGGGGGGAAGGATAGTTTAATTATGTGTGTTTATGTGCGTTTATGTTTAATGTGCTGTTGTGAGTGGTCGTGTGCCTGAAAGAAAGGAGTTAGGGCAAACAAAAGGACACTCTTGGGTGAACAACAGGCGGGTCCTGGCGAATTTGCGTGTGTGCTTGTGTCATGTTTAAAAATAATAATCTCAGCAGAGATGATTGTTGAACAAAACCATGTCGCACAAGCCAGCAAAAAGTTGTCTGGATTCTAGCCTAAAATGCGCTACATCGTTCTGCCGTTTGGCACACTTACCTTATCGGGTCGTCGTGTGCGGGGAAAGTGCCGTACAATATATATATATATATATGCTCGGCTCTTATAGCTTCATTTTTCAGTCCAACGAGCTTGTTTGCGCATGTTGCTTGTGCACATGAGCTGGATGTCGTGCCGCTATATATAGTCTATTGCTATGGAGGAAGATGCGATGTGTAAGTGTGAAACTGCTACGATAACAGTGTTTTTTTCATCTCTGTAGTCTGGTTGGTGCCCATTTTGCTACACGACAACAAGACACCAACAACAACTAAAGAGCAATGCTTATATATTAAGATATGACATCATTTGTTGTGTTGCATGTACAACGAGCAATCATTAAAAATACACTCTAAATTTTATATTTTTCTAATCACCCTCAATTCTTAGTTCCGTCCGGGTATAATCAACGTAGTACATGCACCTATAATCCAGCTTGTGATGATAGAGCTTTAATAAAGATAATAAGGGACAAGATTAAGTATCTTTGAGATGATGTTTTATTCCAACAAAAGATAAAGCTCTTTTATATTCTAGCTATTAAGACGGCGATATCAAATCATCCGACTAATGGATAAACTATGTGATAGAGGATGGATCAAGGACGTATCAGAACTTCTATTGAATTCGCTATGTTAATCGGGCACATCTTTGAAACCGGCGTTAGCTGATGTAATGGCCGAGGTACCTGTTGATAGGTTCATTGTCCTGTTCACGTAAGGTGGATCATCTGAGTGAGAGATTTTATTCAATAGTGTTTAGCCGAAATGCCGTAGTGTTCATACGTGTGTGCTATAATGTTCAACCGAATATCTTATTGTTGATATCTTAAGCAGTGTATTAATGTGGTTCACCACACAGCTGAGGTATTATTCATGTGTGCTACTTGCAGTCCATAGAACAAATAGAATATCATGTATTAAGAGCTTTATTCTGTAACAAATAGTTAGGGCTCTTTACAGATACCGTCAAGTATGGCACCTGATGATGGTTTGAGAGGATCAAAGATGGGCAACGCGTTTTTTTTCTTCTACATTATCACCCTCTAGTGTGGTTGATTATAGAGACGCAATACCAGCAATGGTGTAATGAGACTCAGTTGCTGAACTATCATTGGATATCCTCAGTATAGGAAGACAATTAAAGGAACAGTAACGGACATAAACTTTACGGTAATCTTCTTGGTCAGTGTTCTCCCGTACAGTATACTGATGAACAGCACGGCTAGTATTAAATATTCGTCATCGTCTTCAGCACAGTTCCCGTTCGTTGTTAAGAAAGGCGATACCATAACAGAAGAAAATGTTGCTTTTTAGCCTGGTGGTAATTAATAATAGTGGCAAGACAGCCAGCATCTGCCATCGTATGCCAACGGATTTGACAACCTTTAATAGCTGTAGTAGTGGATCCCATCTATTCCTCGTCTAATATACCTAGTAGCAATCATCAATATACCTAAACGCGTTCCTTTGGCATATTTTACGTGTTGCTTATCAATTATCAACCATCTGCGTCATTATCGCTGTCGCATAGAGCAAGGCGCTGCGAGAAATATTCATATTCTACAACATGGAGCCGCATATCATCGCCGACATTGAAACTGAAGGGTAAATAAGCAATCGTTTGATTTGGTGAATGTTTTCTAGGGTAGACACCAGCCCACGTAGGGAAACTGTACGTCCTCATGGTGTTGGCACACATTATCTCGCCAAGCTGCCCCGATTTCGTTCTCACAACCCAGCAAGAGCCTGACTATGATTGAATGACGATAGAATGCTCTGATTGTTCCCAGGGCGCAGCACTGTCATAGTTGATTCCCAGGCTTGTTCCCAAGGCTCCACATAATGTTTGACGCTCGCTTGCAGTGGGGTCAACTACCTTTAGTTCGGGAACTAAGGCCATCTATACCGAGTACTGCTGTAGACTAGATGCATCTGCTTGACTTTTCGTAATTTTGCCTTCTTCTTGAGCAATGTACAGTAAAAAAGTCTTGCCAGATAGCCAGAATACCAACGTGAAATGCGCTTAAGGTATCAATTTTGCTCCTCCTACTGTTAGTGGCCCATTATTTGTACACAACTATTATAGTCTTTTTACTGTACTGTATCTTAATCGTCGGTTTAATCATGAGACCGATATATCCTCTGTCTTTAAGAGTGCAAGTATCCATAAATTGGTCGAGTTTAAGAATCATATATGACCAGCTCTATTACTGTTGTAAACTATACTTACTCAACACTGTTTAGAACAAGTATTTTTTACGGGCAAGAAGCAGGGTCGGGAGTGATAATTAGGATAGAATGGTATGTAAGGGCCCTTGAAAGAGTTTCCAATTATGTAATAATAGTATAATGATCACTGAAGAGATTACATGACTACTGTATACAGTATTAATCATTTTCCATAGTAGTAAAGGAACATTGAATTAGATCAATTAATTAAGGTGGTGTTTTCTGAAATGACGGTCGGGCGTTTAGCCCTGGGGTGTGTGAACACTTCAAACGGCGAAATGAACCTGCCCTGCATAGATGAGGTTGTTGCCCAATTGATACCACTGAAGCCAGTTCAGCAATGCTTCTTTTCTCTCGCTTTTCTTTATAATAGAGCTAGTTTTTTAAAACTTGTAATTAAAAGCCATTCCGTGCGAGTAATAGTAGAAAACCCAAAGTTTGCAATGTCAACAAGGTCCTCTCACTTCTGCTACATACCCAAACTTCAGAATTGACAGAATTAAAATAATAGCCGGAAACAAGAGAACCGATTCATCATATTTAAGCAAGTTTCTGCTTTTCCAAACATTAAAAATAATCATCAACATCTGTGTCCTTAAGTTGTTGACGTATATAGTGTGCTCGCTGTCTGATGTGCCAGGTCAACTTCTGTCAATGTTTTGCACCTTTTGGCATGTTAAATTCTGAGCTCGTCGTCTTTAGTATATCCTTCCTTTATCTCTGAATCTTATTGTCCAATCTTTTTTCTCAAGAAGCAAAGCTATATAAAAAAATGAAGTAACTACAGTACCATCATCCAATCAAACATGTCATAAATACAATTCATTGTTAGATCTTCCATCCCTCCTTAAAATGAGCTGTGCACATGGTCACAAACAATTCCCTTGCCCAGGGCTGCTAATAATAAGGCCCCGATTCCTTCAGCTCCAGGCCTGTCTCGAAAATTTGGTTATTGCCAGTTCTACAGCAGACGCAGCGAGACTCCATTTCCCCGTCGGGTACAGAAGAAGGTAGGGGAGGTGGTTGGTTGTTTGGATCAAAACATCCAAAACAAGTCTAACTTTCTTCGCAGACTATCCATCATCTTGGCTTCGGAAATCAACACTCAGCTCAGTAAATATGCGACCTTTTCCGTGAGGGAATGAAACTACGTACTAATCCTCCAGCCAGGACCATCTGTTGCCAGATCGCCTCATTTTATCGACAAGGCGCAGTCTTTGACAGCAGCGATTTTTCGTCCCGGCTACGGACCTTCTTGCCTCAAAAGATCTGGCTCTGCAGCAAGGCAAAGCATGGATGTTAACAGCGTAGCAAAACTTAGAAGCTCAACAGGAGTTGATATGGTTGTGGAATCAGCTACGCTCTTGGAATGGCCTCACTTTCTTACTGACTACACTCTGGATATGGGGATTTCACCGATGCATTGGGCGACAGATGCGGGATTGTGACAGCACTACAGACTTGGTGCAGCCCATGGACCCATCGACAACATCATTAGCAGATCAACTGGAAGGAGATACAGATTGTTACAACTGCTACGCATCCCTCAGCATCATGGCAAAAACACTGCGTGTACACTGTGACAACACCATCAGCATAACATACATCAACAACTTTGGCGGAACAACGTCACCAGAGTTGATGGCACTAGCTCGTCGCATATGGAATTTCCGGTTGAAACACCAACACACGTCTACAGCTTACATACATCCCTTCTGCGTTCGACCCGGCCGACGCACCATCACGACAATCCAGTCAACAGATTTAAATGGTAGTTGGCACGGCAGTACTTCAAGAAACTCGATCACAAGTGGAATCCACACCACGTGGATCTATTTACGACAGTCAACAACACACACTCGCCTCGGTGTGCGGCATCGCCACCGACGCTTCGACGATACCTTGAAAACATCTGGGCAGAGTTTACCATTACCCCCTCGAAATCCCGTTAAGGCTTGTATGAAGAAGCTCCATTCCGAAAAACGAGTTCGACCCTCATCACTCCTTAGAAGGGTAAGCCTTATCCTTTGGATTTTAATAATTATTAGAAAAATTGATTTTTTCTAATATATGTTATAAATCTTATATATTAAAATAATTTTATAGATGGCGGAATAGTAATGAGCACACCCTCCTCTAGCCGAGGAATACTTGGACGAAGGCTACTAGTTACATAATTTTTGATGAAATACAAAACTTAGTAGAAGCTTGACAGATATATAAATAGTTAATAATTTTATTGTTTACAATAAAAATTATAACTATGAATATATCTCCTTGGCAGCCACCCGCGATATGGTTCCCTAGCCTTCAAGCAACAGCTCACCCCCAAACACTGCAAATGCCACGCCAACTGTTCTTGCCAGCGCCGGGCCAAGAACAAAGCATACTCATGAAGATCCGCATTGGAGTATAAAGACATGGATCATAAGCTACGATGACTGAACACCGCCGGGTGCCAACAACCACACCACCAACATGATCATGCGCCCTGACCTTGTACGCACACAACAACAACAACCTGAAAGGATCCAGTGACGCTATATCACATGGTGCGAAGATCAAGAGCTGGATCCATCGACACCTATGGCAGCCAATCTTATCAACCTGCTGGCTCACAGTTAAGAAGTGCTGCAAAGGGATACATCCACGACTTCGACTTACCGCTCCCGCCTTTTCGCGCTCCTTGACACAAGCAACCGATTTCCAATTCTTAATACTTGTATCAACAGTTCGACAAGTTTTCAAACAAGGCGCATCACCCCCAGCATTGCAGCGTAAATTCAATCTCAATTATTAACCAACCCCTTCACATCTCTGGGTTCGAACAGTACCATGAAGAGATCCTCTTTGGCGGCAAAGTTGTGCTGGCTCTTGGGTGTATATGGTTTTTCCCGTCAATCCGACATCGAACGAATTGTTGGATTATGAACATTCTCAACGCCCATCAACCACAGGTATATACTTCATATTGTCCGTCCCAAGCAAAAGAGGCTCGAACAGCGGATCACCAAATCTGTTAACATTCAAACGCATCCAAACTCTATGATATGCCCAGTCGATCCATTCATCACTGCCTTGTCGCAAACCATTCCCTACTTTCTCTAAGCTCGACATCAATTATCTGATGCCATCAATTGCGACGCGACTTTTCGGTACACGCACAATGCGTCAGCAACCATATCAAATCGATCATGTGACTGCTTCATCGACCGAGGAACAAGGGACGGATCAAGGCTCGGGCTTGGGGATCTTCGTGGGCTGTGTTTGCTGGTATTCCGGTTGAAGATGTTGTGGCACATGGGTCTTGGTCATCCAACACAAGATGCACACCAACTTCACGACCTTGGCTGCTCTGGGCTCACAATTTACCACAGTCGAAGAAAAATGCTCCTTAAAGGTGAGACTGTAGGCTGAAGCCTTGTTCACATTATTCGAGAAGGTAAAGTCTTTGATCTATTGTTATACGCAGCATTCAAAATATAAATTCCGCTGGACCCGGAGTGGAATTGATTTGATTGATTTGCCTTTTATCTCCATACCAACATAACATGTCCGATTTAAGTAAAACCGCAGAACGATTAGAAAGGATTGCTGCAGAAGAGCAAAACCTTATACTGCAAGTGAGAGAGAATCATACCGCAAAACTACAAGGAGTAGGTTGAATCACTAGATTCGAGAATACCAAAACTTATTCGTGTGTCAAAATTCGAAATTCAAATAGAGACTTCCCCGTTTTTTGCAGTAGCGGTTTTTCGTGAAAAAAACTGCAAAAAGTGGGGAACTGCAAAAAGTGAGGATGGGTATAAGGGTGTTACACAGCTGACTATAGCTTGGCCTATCAAGTGTCAATTATGTAAACCAATTAAGGAACATCAGTACTTCATTGAGGTTACTTTTACATTGCAACTTTAAATAAAAAGACCTAATTTTTTTTGCAATTGTTTTATACACACTATTCACACCATACATCATGACAAAAGGAAAATTATAGGAAAAGCTTACTGACGAAATAATGAAGCAGCCTATCAATATTATATCACCATAGAAAATGCACTACACAAATCTAGTAGGTGCAGTCATGACTAACAGCACTAACAGTGAATCAAACAATGCAGACGAAGTTGCACTTAGCCAGATCAATGATTATATAAGCCTTATTTATAGTGCCAATAACCTTGTGAACTTCACTTTTGATGCAGATCCAGCTGAGGAAATTGCAGCTGTTAATCCGCTGCTGTCCGATGAAGAAATTGTTAGTGCTGTTCTTAATGAAAGAATAGCTGATGTGATGTTGTTGACAACGGCAACGAAGATGCTAGCATGACTGTTTCATCTGAACCTGTTACACCAGTATATAGTTTGCAAAAAAAACAAGAATACTAGAAAAAACAACTAGTATTTTAGATGCCCCAGAACATCAAAACATCTGGAATGAACTCAGAAAAATCTGGGATGATTTCTGCAAGAAAAGCCAGAACAAACATCATTGGTTCGATTCTCAGCGTCGCCGCTCTCTAATAGAATGAAAATTACTAGCGGAAAATTGCAGGTCCTTCTTTTTGGGCTGCGAAATGCAAAAAGTGAGGAAACTGCAATTTTACTAAGTGATGAACGGGATTCCTCCAAAAAAAGCTGCAAAAACTGAGGACCTGCAAAAAGTGGAGGTGCAAAAAACGGGGGTCAACTGTACAGTATTGTGTATATTCTTTAGTGCCTGCTGTTTCGACGTCCTGGCATATATGTATCATACTACGGCTTTGTAGGAGAACAAAATAGCTCGACTTGGTTCAGTGTCCTCATAAAACAGAGCTATTTTTCATGTCGTCGCCACAGAAACTTGGTAGCACAAACGAAACGCAGATCAATTCAGCATGTGGTCATTTTCGTCGTGCATATCGTTCTTTATTATTCCTAATACGACAAATCATCTCTCTCTCCATCACTTGGTTATATTCCCAAATACTGTATGACATTGGTTTTGTACGTGTCTATTTCTCATTACTCTATCATACTGCTGAAAAGGTTATAGAAATGCGCCCTTCATGGCGTGCTATGATAAGAAACCACAGCAGTAAATATATGCAGAGCGCGAATGTTGTTTTATATTGTAAGTAGTAGTTACAGTAGCTTATGTAATAATCGTGGTGAGTTGCCAACAAAAAAAGGATTTTTTCGGGAGAGGTGAAGTATCTCCTCTTGCTTGCATTTTTTTTTTAGGGAAGTCAATCCAAACGTGTTGAGCGTCTGTGTATAATATGAACGACGCGTGACTGTTTGGAATGATCGTCAAAAGGGTTTCTTAATGCCTAAAAAAAGAACATTTACAATGTGTATGTACCTCGAAATACATAACGTCTTTTTCTTGCTTTTAATTGGCCTTCCTAGATGCAGCAATCCATTTTGGGGTTAAATGTTTTCGTTTGTTTATGGTCCTGCATTGTATATACGTGACACATGTTAGTGCCATTATCGACCAAGGTTAATACAGCGCTGTGTATCCAATTGCAACAGACACGTTTTGATAACAGCAATGATAACTCGTTGATGATCATCAGCCACATACATTGTAGCAAGGGAAGAAGAAAAAACAAGGTTTACCAACAGTTGCATATCAAATAATGGGGGAGAAGAAGGGTTGTCGCCGGCTAAAACTTTACAGAGAAAGGAATGCATGTCATACCTGCATGTGCAAAATTTTCATCATCTTGATTTTGGGGCTTTTCATTAACGGCTACTACCGTAGGCGCCGAACAACTAAAGTCGATTTTGTTTCGGACGGGTGTACAACAACAACAACAACAACATGTGACCCCATGTGCGCTAATTGACTGGCTGACATGGGGAGGCATAATGTGCAAAGTTAGTGTACGTGTAGAAGAATCTTTATTAGAAAGTTAAACGTAAGAAAGGCAGGGCAATGGAAATTTGGGGTCATTGACAAAATTGGATAAAACGGTTTTGCTCTGCGTATATGTGTACCTACGCACCAATGATATATTGTAAGTTGGGAATATAGTAGCTGGTACCATTATGTGTATGGTACAAGCAGGGCTTTAGGATGGGAGATAGTAAAGGGGAGGGGTATATATTTACGATGAAAGATAGGTAGTACGTATGCGTTTTCTTCGAGGGAAACGAGGAAAGTAAAAGGGGGCTATTGAGTTAGCCGGGTGAATAGTAATTAAAGCAGAGGAAGAATTAGGAAAATCTATCATTGAGCGATTGGACAAACATGTTGCGGCAGTATTTTGCCCATAGCTGGTTTCCATCTTCGTCGTCGTCAATTAGTCGTTTGGCAAACTCAAAATAACTGGCGATAGTCAGGTCTTCAAGACCGTATTCTTTTTTGGAATTGTACTCGAATTGATAGTCTAAATGAGCTTCGTCAAAGTCTCTGTCGAGATCAAGCTCCCATTGAGTCGTGTTGGAGAAATACTGGTCGTATTCAAGTAATGTGCCGTGCGGCTTCAAGTCGCGATGACGACACTGTGCGCGGTCGTCGTCGTCATGAATTTCGTAGCGGTAGATCCGGATTGAGGGGTAATAAACAGGCAAGACCGACGGCGCAACTTGAACGGCAACGACGGGCATACGATGAGCTGATGCACGTTTGTGGTCGATCGGGTCGATTGCTTCGTACATGTCGCGCAGCCAATTGACGTATTTGTTGACGTTTCGAGTAACATGGACGTCGTCTTCTTCTTCATCCATCACCGCAGAAGCGTTCTTTCTAGATGATGTGCGGAAATCCTCGTTCTCATCCCGGGCGTCGAGTAGCAAAAAGTGGTCCATGTTGAGATGGCCAAAGAAGTGGCCTTTTAATACATCCGGAAACTGGGATGCAACACGGACGTATTCTTGCAAACAGGATTGGCGGTAATGTTTGGTTGTAGGTGGAACATGTCCCATCACATAGACTCGAACATGTGCAGCTCGGGCTTTGAGCAGCTCATGCTCGAACCATTGAATCATTTCGTATGCGGGCGTTCCGAATGCATCACAGTCTTCTACAGCATCGTTCTTGTGGTAAAAGTACATTGTGTTAAGTGACAAAATGCGTAGTCGTGGACCAACATTGACAGCGAAATAGCCGCCTCGACGGAACGTTGCACGTTGATCTGTGGGGATCCAGGTTTGCCACAATCGTGCAAAATAGTCTAGCAGGTCGCCATCCTCATTAGGTCCACCGATCGTGTTATGTGGATAGACGTCGTTATTGCCCAGGGTAGGCACAAGTGGGATGTGTCGTGGGTCACGTGCTGTCGGCCAAAAGGCTCGTTGCATCATGTTTGTAACCCGTTCGTTAAGATGGTAGATATTTTTGCGTTTGCGAGGCCGGTATTTCTTGTCCCAATCATGTCTTTTGTTCAATTGTTTATTAGTTTCACAAACAAAAGGGGGAGAGCTCTTCTTTGCTGTTTTTTTTTGATCCACAATTGTTTGATAAAATATACCTCGAGTTATCGCCAGTCCAAACGACAAAGTCAATCTTGTGGCGCCATTCACGGGCAATGTAATCCAGGGTTTTCTCCGCCAGTTCGACAGGTGCATCACATTTTTCTCCTGGCGTGCCAAGCAGCCCCGCTGTAGCACCCGAATCGCTGCCGCTGGGCAGGCGATGACAGTCCGAATCAACCGTAGAACCAGCGATATACTCTTCATCGATCTGCGAAACAGAAAAGCACATGACAATGATCAGAGAACATGACATGATGAAGGTTAATGGTGATAAATCCTTGTTATTCTATGAAGCTGATTCACGTGAATGAAAAATTTATCAGTACATACATGAAGGTCGGTGATGTGCAAGAAGTAACCATGTCGCTTTGGTGGCTCGAAGACTGGATGACGACGGCCAGTCCAGAATCGCCATGACCAAGAGATGATTTGTTGCAGCGAAGACTGACTGCTTGTTAACCACGACGGAGACGAAGAAGATCCAATACCGTCCTGGTAACCGTTGTCATCGTTGTATATCTGGTCGTAGTGGATCTGTCTATCGGCAGGCGCATAGGAGAGCAATGAAAGAACGCCCACAAGGAGGATAAAGTAAAGAGTGTAGAGCATGATACAAGAAGAGAGAGATGTTGTTTGGTTTGAGTGCATCTTGGACTCGCTTCTTATATTTGTTACAATCAGGCGGTGATTATATGTTTGAGGTGGTGACGTTTTACAAGCGGGTTAGTGTGTGATGATAGTGTGTGCTACAACAAAGTAAAACATCAACCAAACAAAATAACCAAGTGCGGGTGTCTCTCTTTGCGTTGGGTAGGAAAAGATAGAAAGATGCTAAAATTTAAGAAAGACGATGGCTCAGGAAAAAAAAGGAGTGCAAGAGAAAGGCCTACTTGCTGCAATTTCTCGACCAGTCATCGATCCTCATGCGGCGATTCGATATCGCTAATTGGGGATATGCAAGGTACTGCTCAAACATTGTGGCCAAGAATTCTACGCAGCAGCATCATACACAACCCACATACACTGTAGGGGTCCGTAAAAGCTCGGGCTAAGATCATCAGAGTTTTCAATTCTTCGTCTGCTTCTTTCCCTTTTTCCTTTCCCCGTCTCCTGACCCCCTAAAATGAACACCCTTTGCTCCTAGTGTCTCGTCCCCCTCAAAACACAACAAATGCGTGACAATGGGTGTGTACGTCAAGGTCGTCTTGTTTAAAAGATGCAAAAAGAAATGATATGCTGTTCCCGTATATTGCAGATATAGGCAATTGTTAGTTAGAGCAGGGTCTGCTGATCAGCAACATCAGGAACTGCACTAGCTAGAAAAACAAGTCAGCAACAGCGTCAATACATTAAGCTTGTATGACGATATTTTGGGATGAATGATTTCAGCACACATGATGCATCAGCAGCAGCAGCTCCTGTAATGCAATGTCAGGTACAATTCTTTGGCGCGGTGAGTGGAGTGTTGCCATTTCACCAGCAGCTGGGTTTAATGGCACAAACCCACAAAATCTGTCTGTCTAAGCCACAAACGCCTCGAAAAAAATCGAGGGCAAATCGCAGAACATACTGGTCTCCCTCTCTCTCTTTCCACGGATATAAGAAATGGCTCCCGTCAAGACCACCACCGTCAAGAAGTCCAAGTTCGTCATTGACTGTTCGGCTCCCGCCAACGACAAGATCTTTGATGCCGCTGCCTTCGTAAATATCGCTTCCCTTTTTTTTTTCTGAGCTTTATAATAATTGAGGGAGAGTAACAAGAAAACAAAAATTGAGCGTAAATGCTAAAACTGCGTCTATATATACAGGAGAAGTTCCTTCACGACCGCATCAAGGTTGAGGGCCGCACCAACAACTTGGGCGAGGCTGTTGTCATCTCCCGTGGTGCCGACAACAAGATCACCGTTGTCGCCAACATTGCCTTCTCCAAGCGCTACTTGAAGTACTTGACCAAGAAGTTCTTGAAGAAGAACCAGATCCGCGATTGGTTGCGCGTCATTGCCACCGACAAGCAGACCTTCGAGCTCCGTTACTTCAACATTGCCAACGATGAGGCTGAGGAGGATGAAGAGTAAATTATTACTTAATAGCTCTCTTGTCAACACACTAAAAAGGTCAATCGAAATAAATCTTTGAATGATACTTGTACCCTCAAAAGCAGAATTTGGCGTGGGGCAATCTTGATTTTGTTGCTAGGTTACTGTTGCTATTGGAAACGGAGACGGGATAAGGGTGATGGGTACTTGGGCTATGCTATAGTGCTGGCATGTGGTGATGTAATTTACTGGATGATAGAAGGTGTTGTTAACCATACCATGGGGATGATTAAGGGTAATAGTTACCAAATGACAGTGTAACTGGTCGCTTTAATCTGCTTATTACACCGTGGCTTCCATAGCTGTCTATTGTAATTTCATCAAAGCAAACTTTGAGCCAATTGATGCAGATCCAAACAGTTACTCTGATAGCTACTGCCCCCCACCTCTTGAATTACAGAGATCCTCCACGATTCACCCTCTAACTTTTTCCCTGCTGCCCTGCCAGAGTTGTTTTAGACCGATAAACCTTCTAGATCTGACACGAGCAAGCATGCCCCTTAGGACGCAGTGTTCATACCGTCGTAATTATTTTAACATTTTGGACTATTCTGATAGCTAGATAAACATACCAGGAGCACGATGGATCGGATGGAAAAATAATCCTTCATGATAATCAACTCTCCTTATCGTCCAACATCGTCCGCGTTTTTTGGTCGTTTAAATAGTCCGAGTAAAGTGTTACTGATGGTAACGCAGGTACTGCTTATAAGGATAATCGAGCTACATGATTATGACGATGGTTTACCTGCTTTAGCGAATCGGATTTATATCGAGCTTATTGACAAAAATTTATCACCGGTTTTTTTTGACAGCACTATTATACTCATACAATGCCAAAAGCACGAAAAAAAGCCATACCCGTTACTCAACGATCCACCCAAAAAGCAACGCAAAAATTTAAACAATCATCAGCCGAAACAGCAAGGTTGATTCGACGATTCCATGTTTTGAATAAAGAACTCGCCAAATGCAAAACGGTCACCGATGCAGTACGAAAACAAGAAATCCTGACAGAAATGGAAGTCATGGGCGGCATTGACTGGTACCAAAAAGCTTCACAGCTGGGACAAAGCAAACGACGCGGTGGTGATTCCTCCAAGTGGCTCATTCTGATTCTCAACAAGCACAACCTGCGTCCTGCATCCACACAAAAAGTATTCAAGCTGCTTGAAGTAGGAGCTGTGGCGCCTGACAACTATGAGCGCCACAAATCTTGGATTCAGGTGAAGCCGATTGATTTGAACCCGCAAGATCCACGTATCGCAAAGCAAGATTTTCTGGAAATGGTTGCACCGTCAAAGAAGAATGAAAAGTTCAATATTGTATCATTGAGTTTGGTTGTCAACTTTGTTGGTGATCCCAAAGATAGAGGTAATATTAATTCTTTTGTTTTACTTTTTCTTTATATATTAACGCACTTTAAACAATTGGATAGGTCGGATGCTTTTACATACCCGCGATTTTTTGAATATGGATGGGCTGTTATTTCTAGTTTTGCCTCTTCCTTGTATCAACAACTCGAGATATATGTCGCCCGAACATTTTATGACGATGATGCAGTCTATGGGATATGGTCTCTGCATAGAACATCATTTTTCAAACAAACTCGCATACTATCTTTTCAAGCTGACCAAAGACAACACGAAATGCCCTGGATTCAAGAAACAGATAATCAATGACGGAGCCACGAGAAACAATTTTGCTATAGTGATAGAAACCTGATACTACTGCATAACAACCAACATATCATTAATCATTTAATATCTGACACTTTGTACATACAAGCACGACGCATACGCATATTTTACCCACCAACCATAATGTTGTAATAATTACAAATACATCATTTACAAATTCCGTATTTAAGTAAACCATCGCTACGATCTCCTGTCAATCTCCAAAGATAATAGTATTTCAAACTATTTCAAGTAGTTTTTAGCAACAAAATCAGCGTATAGAACAGCAAACTGTTATGAAAGGAAATGGCTTACCAGAGCATAAAGATACTTCATACGAAATGAGAGAGGTGTCGATGAGTATCGAACGTAAAAATTCGTGTTAGTTTGACACTGCTTAATAAAACCTCGTGCATATAAGAGTGAATCAATGAGGTTATGGACAAAGGCATTGATAGTATCATATATCACTTATAAGCACACACTACATTGAGATTGCTTCACCTTTTGGACAATGGCGGCCGCGAACCAAGAGTAAATGCAAGCAGGAAGTAGAATCAGAAAGAAACATAAAACGGAAAAGGGGTTTTGATCGCTCATCGTTCTCAGATCTAAATAATGTGAACTGGGTCCCAATTTGTTTTACTAATTCGGCACCAGCAATAACATTATGATACCTCAAATGTCAACATCATGACCATTAACGTATACAAAAACCCTATCCACGATGGTAGTATATACACCTTGTGGATCAGGAAGAGAAGTCTAAGCCGACGACATTGCCAGATACAGCCTCTTCATGGGTTACTATTTTTGATGAAAATTACATTTTCTTTTTAAAAGCGCTTTAAATTCTGAGATAAAATGCTTAGAAATACTTTTGCTGTACGTTTTACTATTAATAAATAGAGGCGATTTATAGTTGATTTGGATTGATCATCATATAAAGTGTCGATGTTGCTGGTCGGTTTTTAAAAGAGCTCTGAAGGTTTGAGAGTACACCTGTGACCATTAGAGAGATTGCTTTTTTCGCACTGAGTGTTTTGTCTTTTACTTGTGAGCTGACTTTTTGAAAAAGAATTGAGTAGATATCAAGTAATGATACCCTGATAATACCCTATAATGATACTAGGAGTTTCAAAAAAATGTTGATACCTTACTGATATCATGTTGAGATCCGTTATGATATCTGAGTTATTAAAATTTGATACCTTATTGATACCACTTATTTCTTGCAGTGTATGTAAGTTATAATCATAATGACTCAAAAAAGTTGTACAGTGAAAAGCTCAAATTATCTCTTATGGCCAAAAAACACATCAACAACTCACTGAAAAAGGGGATCAATTGCAAATACCCGTTTATCACATGTTGACACTGTTTTGGATTTCTTGGCCTCCGATGGAGATGAAGAGCTTATACCCAGTCTCCCTTTCAAACTATGACACTCACGCGACAAGCTTAAAACAAACTGTTCACTAGACAAAGCTCTTTAGATAGCTTTTTTAAGCTTTTTCTAATACCATATTCATTCTTATAGAAATCCAATTGAAATAAATAATGTGAAGTATGTATTTTCGTTAAAGCATATATGGAGGAGCACTTATTACTATAACCCAATAAGGCTTCAACCCTAGATAATACATTGAAAGTAAAATAACTGGGAATGTGAAAATTTTACTATGTAATTTTTTCCATTCCCAAAAATTTTGTGAAATTATTGAGGGTTGAAAGTTAACAGATGTGAAATTAGGGGGGACCACTGTAAAACAATTTATTAAGATCTTAAAAACTTTTTCCAAATATTATACTCTTTATTTTTTTCTCCATTGATATTCTCTTAGATGTAATATTAAATCTTTTTTAGTTCGATTCCTAATATCTATACCTCTTTTTAATTCACTCTATATACCCTCTATACTATTTGTATGAATTCCTGTTATAGGATCCTTAAAAAATTTTTTATGATTTACTGTTTTATGTTTATATCTTATATTTTTTAAATTATTATAACCTCTCCAACAATCTGTGTAAATATGTGTCCCTTTCTTAAAATTATCTTTAATAGTTTTATCAATATTATTAATATTTTTTTCAATAGGTATAAAGAATGTATTTCTATTTTCATTTTCAATTTTATTTTTAAAATACTTCTCTCTACTCCATGAATCACCCAACAACCTTCAACTTTATGTCCTTTATTATATTTTTTTTGATATTTTACTTTCATCTATCTCAACAATCTTATTTCTTCCTCCAATCTTATTAATTTTAACATTATCTTTCATATAATTTCTATTTTTTTTTTATAATTACTTACTGTATTTTTATCAATATTTAAACTTGTTGTAATAAATGATCAAGAAACTTTTCCTAAAAATAAATATAGTAAATGAAGTTGAATATTCATTGGTAGTTTCATATTGTTAAATAGTGTATCTTTAAATGGTGATACTACTTTTCTACATTTATAATTTTGATATAGAGAAACGATTTAAAAACATGATATTTAATTGTAATATTATAATAAAAAATTAATTGTTGTTAAATATAATTAATTTGCAATTTATTTTTTTTAGGAAATCAATAAAGTATAATAAATTAGAGATATTTATAAAATATAATAAATTTATACATTACTTGCATTATATATTTCTGTTTAATCTTCTACAAAACCCTTGATTTTCAATCAGGTTGTCAGATTAAATATTTTTTTTTCTTTTAAAAAATAAATCTCAAAACTTACAAATCTTAGGATATTAATCGTTTCTCATATATATAATTTTTTCTTAATATATAGCTTTATATTTTTACCACAATTAATACAATGTTCATATTTATTGACATAATTATTATTTATTAAATATAGTATTGCTGCTTCTTCGTTAATAAGTATTTCATGTAATTTTCATAAGGTTCTGTAAACATATTTTCATATTAGGTCTTAATACTATTATATTGTTATTTTATTAAGATATAAAAATCCAATTTTTCTTATTAAAGTAATTGAGTTTAAATTTTTATCAGTGAGTTATTTTCATATTACTCCATTTTTTTCCAACGGCTACTTTGGCAAATTCACCTAATCCACGGTCGCTGTCATTTGAACTGAAGGCTTATAACATTCATACATCAACTTTCAGTGATAATGGTGAATTCCGGAAGACACTAGGTATGGTGTCTCCCCTAAGTTAGGTAGTAATGTGTTCCTGTACTAGTAGATGACATAGTCACCCTTGGCAATTGGTCTTCCTCCGCAGTACTCAACGATCATTATCGACGAACAAGACTGATACAGATAAATGTTACAAGTGTAAACCTTGAGACGCCTCCAACATAGTTATTTCTTTCTTTCTTTTCATTCCTTGTTTTTCTCTATATCAGCATATCTACCTTCAGGTCGGAATCGACGGTCTTTCGGGATTGGTGGGAGATTTATCGACCATCAATTCGCACTCTAGACTAGAGATGAAGACCTGAAGTAGATATGCTCCCACCCTCCTCTACCCTCTTTCTTTTTCCAGTCGCTTAGAAGCTCAACGTTATACAGATAGACCATCATCCTCCTTTTATTTCTTTTTCTCAGACATTACGCCTAACTAAACACCGAACTAGAAGATCACAGCATATCTACTTTAGGTCTTCATCTCTAGTCTAGAGTGGGAATACTAATGAAGATATTATAGATTATAAAGAAGAAATGGATAAATATAATATAAAATATATAAATAAAATGAGATTTGCATTTAATTATTATAATAAAATATTTCTTGACGAAAATAAAAAGTATAAATATTTGAATAAACAAGATCATCTTTTAATAAAATATAAAAAATTAGAAAATAGAATAATAAAAATAAAAATAAAAATGATTAAAAAAGATTACAATAACTATATAAATAATTTACGAAAAATTGAAAGAATTAGAAAAAGATTTTAATAAATATTATAATAATAATTTAACTTTATGTAAAGAAATATCATATAAAACTAAAGTTGGGAATGATATTTCATATTGTAAAAAACATTTACCTCAATACTATGAGAAATGCAATTACATGTGTAATGTAAATGATAAAACAGATAAATTATATTATACAACCTCAATGTCCCGACATGTCACAGCAGGTCACCCGCAAAATTTGGGACCCGCAAGAAATAACACTTGTTTTCTGCCATCTACATGAGAAATAACTGGAGTTATTGCCGTGCGGGTCACAAAATAATAATATTACTCTCTGTCCTTTGTTTCTGACACCGTTGCTATGCTACTACCTGTCATTGTCATGTGTTATACTTGCGATTTCGCCATTACAACAGTAAATCTAAAACAATGACGGAAAGATATTTTACAACAAACAAAATATGTTTCATTTATTTCAAGTAAATAGTTTAAGTGGGTCTGCTGAACAAGTAGCAAAGGGAGAAAAGAGCTATCATAAACACCTAAATATTTTGGAAAATCGTTGTCGCCTGTTTGTTAAGCTCGTTTAAGCTAAGTCCAAGAGCATTGCGCCTTTCTTCGCCCATTGCTGCTGCTGTCGTTTCCGAAATCCCTTTGGCAGAGGCAAATCGCTCGACCTCCTTAATGATCTTGATTCTGCGACTGAAGAACTTGCGATCGCCGTTTCTCCATTTTGCACCCCAACGTTGTTCCAGTGTTTTCACTGCATAGCCTCCAGCAAGCCCAACCGACCACTCTGCCCAAAGGTCAGTGACAGTCTTGATTCCCCGGCTCATCATGTAAAACGGTGGCTCACTCGTTGCATCAAGACCCAATGATTCAGAAGGTGCTGAACTCGGGATGGATGTAACTGTTGCTGTTGTTGGCTGCTGCTCTGGATGGTGCTGCTGTGTTGGCATTGGTGCTGCTGCTGCTGATGATGATGATGATGATGATGGCCAATTGATGCTTAGGTTCACCGTCGCACGGCCGGATACGAGGTCAGAAAGGTTCTTCGTCATATTTTCCATCTGCATTTGCATTGCATCTAACCGCGAAACCATTTCATTGTTCATCGTGCTCATGCGTTGCTCAAGGTGAGGTACGGCACGTTGCAAGAGCAGATCTTGAGGGGTGGCATCTTCTCGGATGGATCGTTGAAGATCTCTAATAGTCAAAATAGTAACAACAATGAGTACCATATTGATGATCATCTTGTGCATTTTTTAAAATCAATACTTACTCTTTGAACTGGATGTATAGCGGCTCTCTGAATATATGATTGAGAAAAATTGGATGATGCGGATACTTTTCTTGCATAAGCACAGCGTCTTGAAGAAACGTAACGCGCAGAACACCTAAGAGACGCAGAAACCCGGCGGCAGCCACTTGATCAGGTCGAATTGTTTCCAGCCAGTATTCGACACGAGGAAAAATCTTTTTGCATAATTCTTGAGGAGGGTCAACGGCAGCACGAGGCAGAAAGAAGTGACCCTGTTGAGCAGGAAAGCCGGCCAAGACACGCATGACTTCACGAGGAAGACTTGTCAAGTAAGCACCATTCATCGTAGTGTTGTTCCATCTGCCTAATCTTCTTATCTGCGCCTCGTCGGCACCATCCAAATCTGCCATTTTACATGAGGATCCACGGGCGGCATGTGTCTTCTTGGAGGAGACAATGTTACATTTGGCAAACGCCTCGTCGATTGCTCGAAGTTGCTGCTGATATGAGATTTCGGTGGTGTTGGTGGCGGAAGGAGAGGTGCTCTTGAGCAAGCGGATATCATACCAATCTTGGTTATGAGTGAAGACGGGGAATGGTTCGTTTTCGACATGCCAACGCCAGAAAAAATAAAAAGAAAGAGCCATGAAGGGGCATAACTCGACGCGAGTGTTCCGGATGCAGGCGACAAGTTCCAGACGACCGTGCTTGTTTGTCTTTCCTTGCTTGATAATCATCATGAGGGAATGGCATTCGGACGGGCCTTCACGCTCCAATTCGACACTGTGCATATCGGGTAAGGTAGCCTTCCGAGCCGACTCGCTTCGCAACAAACAATAGTGAGAAAGCAAAAATGCGAGAGCATTGCGCAAGTGAGACCCTTCGTTCTTGGCCATGTAGTAATCGACAACGTCGGCAATCTGATCGGTAGTCGTATATCCATCGATCAATGTTCCAAGTGCACGTTCGTCGTAATTTTCACGTCGTTGGCTTTCTTCGCGGATTTGGACGAGGTCGATAAGTTCCTTGACAGCGCTACGTGGATGAGGATGACTATTGGCAAACGAACGAACTTGTTGCTGATATAAATCGACGATGGCGGCAACGTAGCTCATGAAAGTGGAAGCTTTGATTTTCTTGAGCTGGGTCGATCCTTTGCCCTTGCGACGAGCATCACGGTTCATGACCTGTTAATTGAGATTGTATAAGCTAAGAAGCAGTACAGCAAAACTATGAATTTGAAGTCGCACATTTCATAATTATTGTACATACCTCTTCTTTGAGAAACAAATGGAGCTTGTCGCCATAAACAATATAACGAGTTTCTGTAGGCAAATGTGGCATCATTCTATCGCACCATTGACGGTATTCCGTTTGCTTGTTGACATAGGTTTTCTTCGTGTTGGCTGGGCGTGCTTCGAGTGCTTCACGGTGCGTTTCATTCATAGATTCACGCATAGCCATTTGCGAGGCCTGATACGTAGAGGAGCTGGCAGTGGTGTTGAGAGACATAATTGACAAAGATGTGTTAAAGTTGGAAATGTATTGCAAATAAATAAAGGCAACATTTTTGAGAATAGTAAACGGTCTTTTATTTATATCATTTGTGATAGCAAAGAAAACACTGACGCTCATCTAATTGAGAATGAGTCAATGTACGTGTTATTGCATTGTTACTGCTACGCTCGTTGAGTCTAAGGATGTGTGTCATGTCAAAGGCATATGCAAGATGTGTCATAAATGATTCATAGCGGTGACCTAGCGGGTACTCCATTTTTTTCTACAATGCGATTATTGTGTGTAAGGTCACAATTTGGCTGGTGACTCAGTTTTGTGACCCAAGCCAATCCCCGAAGATAACTCCTTATTATAATAAAAAATATAATATTATAAATTATTGTAAAAAATGTGCATATGAAGTATAAAATCTTGAGGTCCACCAAAGTCCACCTGGGTCCACCATTTTTTGAAATCCCGATAGCAGGACCACAGTGATATCCAGCGATATCATTGGTTATACCGAATGATATCTGCGAATATCAATTGTTGGGGACCGTTTTTATAAGTAGAGCCGTGGACCTGCTTGTTATTAATAAAAGAAGAGCTTGGTATCTTTAGAATTATTACAGAAAACCTTCAAAATGCTTTAAATGAACCGGGCATTGATTCCATGTATTTAAGGAAAGGTTAATGTCATCCGAGATTGCAGAATAAGTTTTTTAAATCGTGCTGTTCTTAATGAATGAGCTGCTCTAGGTCGTGTAATTTGTATCATGCTAGCTACATACAGCAACTGTACCACTCAAAGAGCCTACATTTTAGTGATCTCTCCAATACTTTCAATGTTAGATGACAGTGATATGGATGCCATGGTGTTAGCAAAACTATTACACTCTAACATACACGTAGATCCAACATCAGTGTCTACACTTCAGACTAACCCTATCTTTCTTCTGTCTCGTCAGGTACCTTGTTGATAGCTTTCAAAAAGCATTGGTATAGATGGCACATTGATTCAGTGGATTGAACGGTATACGCTATTCTATCTATGCTTGAGATATTAACAATGTTTTCTCTCCTTTCCTGTACTTTGAACATGTAACAGACACTAGGTAGAGATAGTTAGTGTTGTGTAGGAACATGTCATATCTTGTTCCTTTCTTTGCCTGACTGATGAATAACAGCAACTTATTGCTGCCATTGCAACGATTATAAAACCACTTTGTAATCGCTATCGACCGATGAACTAACTATAAGCAGTTCTAATGACTATCCTTCCTTGATAACTGCTCAAGATTTATGTATTCACAATGCATTTTGACAGCGGAAGGTGCGAAAAACCAGCGCAACATCTGCAGCAGTACGAACATTTTTGGAGAGAAAAACTAATCTACATCGCCTTCATTTAAACAACATATTTCTGTTCCCAGTAATACATTATCGCCATGCTGCTAACCATGTATCGTTCGTAATATACACAGTCGTCTCGAGTGTCCATTATTAAATTACTAATATTAGAGCCATATCCAGTACTGCGTGTATATATATAATCTAATTCCTACATCTTAAGCTCTGCATCAAGTGCAACTAATTTATCAAATGCATTTCATCATGCTTCAGAAAACGTACTATTATAAGCATTCCCTATTCGAAACCATTGACAATCATTTTTAGGACAGGCCTCGTGAGCCCACAAAACAAAAGTTATATATTCTTTGAAAAAAAAAAGGGCCAAACAAGGCCACGAAACAAGCAAAAGTTAAAAAGAAAAAAAAAGCGAGGCAAAAACCATCATGGCCAACAGACCACAACATGAAAGTAATACAATAAAAAAAATATGGCCAAGCAAGGCCAATGTTAGAAAGTTGAAATAAAAGCGTGTCAAAGGGAAAGCTAGCGAGTGAAAAAAAGAACAAGATGGTGAAATGAATATACAAAAAGTTTAAAGTGTATCAAAAAAACATAAGTCTTTCGATAGTGAATCTAATGAGGTAATGCCGACAGCGAGATAGTGTCTATGTATAGTGTCCAACGCTTCTGGTACTCTTTCTTGCATTCCTTTTCTTTCGATATAATCTTGAACTTTCCGAATAATCGCTCGTCTTCTACGAAACCATTTGCCGTCTGAATCACTTTTTCGCCATGCAGTTTTGTACACTTCTTCCATTCTAATCACAGACATGCCGCCATTCCAACCGTCAAACCATTCAGTCCATAATTGTGGGATTGTTTGGACGTTTGTGCGGTTCATGGATGGATATATGGGCTGTTGTTGTTGGGGGTGATGATGATGGTGATGAGTTGGTGCTGATGCTGCTGACGATGATGATGACGATGTTGGTGCTGGTGCTGCTGACGACGACGACGAAGATGATGATGGCGCTGGTGCTGCTGATGGCAGTACCACAGTTGCTGTCATGGTGGATGGGAGGGAGGAGGACGAGGACGGGAGCGAAACCGAGCCCCAACCTTCCTGCTGCTGTTGTTGTTGCTGATCTTGTTGTTGTTGCTGCTGCTGACCTGCCAAGTTGAGCGTGACGCTCAAGGACGCTTGTCCGCTGGCGATGCGGTCCCAATGCTGTACAATATCTCCTATACGACTCATGTTTGGTGCAAGCTGCGCAAGTGCTTCCAGAGTGGGTATGGCGTTAGAGAAAGATTGTACAATGCGATTGGTGTCTTGTTGCTGAGCAGCGATTTGTTGTTGTATTTGTTGTTGCAAGATGGCAAGTCTATTTTCAATGATCGGCACGGCACGTTGAAGTAACAGATCAGTGGGCTCTTCGTTGTTTTCAAGTGCATGATTCAAGTTACTATTTTAAAAGGATAATTAGTATATAAACGAAAGACTGTAGTCCACCAGCACATACTGTTCAAATTCAAGATACAAAGGATCACGGAACAAAGGATCTTGCCACAAATGATGACCTGGACAGCGCTTTTTCATCAAAACCGAATCTTGCAAAAATACAACACGCAACTGCACAAGAAGACGCAAAAACGAATCAGCCGCGCACGAGTCCTCCACTTGTTTGGCATCCAGCAGCGCCCGCCACCGATCGACTTCAGGAAAAACCTTCTTGCAAAGCTCAAGGGGTGGTGTAACAGCAGCACGAGGTAAGTAGAATTGGCCAGCCTCTCTAGTGAATCCTGCCATGGTCCGCAAGATATCACGAGGCAAATTGGTTAGATAACTGGTCGATAAAGCAGAATTATTCCAACGACCTAATCGCCGGATAGACTCTTCGCTCGTTCCAGATATCTCTGCCATGCGTGCTGACGAACCCCTCATAGCGTGAGTGACCGCTTTACTGTGAATGCCGACTGACTTGAATGCTTCTAAAATACACTCGCGATGACGATCATACGTAATGGACTGCGTGTTGCGATCTCTGCCTCTGATGAGCTTGATGTCGAACCAATCTCGATTGCTTTGGAAACAAGGGAATGCCTCACCAGCAACGTGCCACCGATGAAAGAGATAAAAGGAAAGCATCATCAAAGGACAGATAACAACATTGGCGTTACGCATCGCAGCAGCAAACTCCACACGGCCCTCTTGGTTTGTTTTTCCTTGCTTAAGCACCATCACCAACGCATGACATTCAGTGACACCCTCGCGCTCAAGAAGTAACGTTTGTAGATCGGCAAGTTCCATCATACGAACGCTTTCGCCCCGTAGAAGTCCATAGTGTTGCAGAAGAAAAGCAGTGCAGTTTCGCAGTCCTTGTTGCTTGTTGGTGGCCAGAAAATGATCTACAATACGCTCCATCTCAGCTGATGTCGAATATCCATCTGCTGTCGTACGCATGCCTCTGTCTTCGTAGTTTTGTCGACTAAGCTCGTTTTCCACACGTTTCAAATGATCAACCAGTGCATGAACAAGCGGGCCACGCGGATGCGGACGATTGAAGCAAGGGTCTGTTTCGGCTTGTTCAAAATGGAGATCGACAATGGAAGTAATGTATTGTTTAACGGTAGCAAGCTTGACTTTGGGGGCGGGGGCATCAGGCGCAACAGGTTGCTCAACGGTATAACCCGGAGCATCGCGTACAGGTAGAGCAGCAGATGATGACGACGACGATGATGGCAAGATGGTGGTGACGGGCGAGAGAACAGCAGCAGACGAGGATGATGGCATGACGGCGGTGGCGGGCGAGAGAACAGCAGCAGACGAGGATGATGGCATGGTGGTGGTGATGGTACGCATGGCAGGAGCGGGTGACGAGGCGGGCGACAGCACAGAATTCTCTGGCTCTTTTCTCTTTCTTCCAGGTTTACGCTTCTCTCTGAAGACGACCTAAAAAGAACACAATTGTAAGACATGCGTACATATATAGATTGCGAACAGATATGTGGCTAACCTCTTCCACAAGAAAAAGATGAAGCTTTCTGTCGTCGATCAACTGGTTAGTGTGATCATTTGGACAGCGTCTTCGGCACCACTCGAGAAATTCTTCCTGCCTGGGAGAATACGATCTAACTGTATTCTGCGGACGGCTTCCTCGTGCTTGTTCGTATGTAGCTCGAGCAGCAGATTCAGCAGCAGCTTGATACTCTATTTGCGAGCTCATGAAAGAAGTATACTGTGGTAGAGGGGGAGGGACAGGGAGAGAAAGAGGACGTGGTGAGGCACCATTACTCGCCACCACACGGCCCGGGCGATTAGCCAAACGGGCGGTGCTTCTCCTAGCGGGAGTAACAGTGCTACCACGACCTCTGCTCATGTTGTTAAGATAGTGAACGATTTAATGAGGAATGGAAATGAGATGAAGGAAACGGAATCTGACAGATGTGCCTGACAAAAGAAAAGTGGCGAAGCTTCGAAAATTCTTTTTTTTTCCTGGATATCAAGATTGGGTCCCCGCTATGCTGTGGACCTGAGTCCGGACCCGCACTAAACACAAAATGATATTGCCAAAATATATTTTGATAATTATTGTAAAAATTATAAAATAAAAGATATTTTTTATATTATTGACTAAAAGACAAGTTTTATAAAACAAAAAAAGTTTTAAGTAAAAATATATATCTCTTAGTTGAGCTAGTTGCATAATTCCTGATCTATTTCAATGAAATGCTTGCTGGATAGCGTGTCGTTCAAAGGGCTGTTGTGGACTAGATGCTCCATAATACCATCAGTCGTGGTTGCTGTATTCAGGATTATCTCACTGTTGCAATCGGATGGAGCTAGTTTGGTCAGGGCTGTGAACGTCAATGCTTGTGGCTGTGAATTCACGAGTCTTGCCACAGTCGACGCAGATGCTAAACAATGATATTCTTCGTTGTCGCTGGTTAGTACGACAGGTTGGCAGCGGGCGATCTTTGAAAGCATGATTTTATCTTGTTGGCATTGTTTTGATGATTCGAGAGCGTCGCAGGCAATCAAAATGGATGTGTCGTGGTCTACCATTGTCTTTAACTTTTTAGCTGGCATATGGAAGTCAAGCTTTGCTGCGACTGACGGCAAGACGGCAAAATCCTACACTGGCCCGGAATTCAAGTCCTCATCTGCTTCACGCTTTTGTCGAGAGTCAGACAGGTCCTTTGCCGATGCTTCTCTACCATGCTGCACAATATGCTTTGCAAAGTATTGAAGGGTCTCGTACTTTTTAGGGCACTCTTTGACTGGGCAGTGGAACACCTCATTCTGCTTGTTGCTAGGTTTTATTTTTTCGACAAGCTGACTTTCACCATTAAACGTGACCCAACTTCTCGTCGTGTGAAGGTTCCATATATGTCTGCGCAGTGCGTCAGCCGTGTAATATTTTTGAACGTCGTTGGGGCATTCTGGGCATTTGCATTCGTCGGTCATTTGGTGCGTCGTTACTCGTTACTAGAGGAAGTCGCGTTCTCTCTTTATATGAGTGAGAATATGTCGCTAACTCAGCTCCACCCTCCTGACAGCTGGTGGAAACGCGTTTATCTCCACGCATGCTAAGGACAACAAAACAATACTGTCTCTTGACAACGAAAAGCAGCTCAAATAAGTGCACTGCTCTCATAGGTAACAGAGGAGTGACATGTAGCAAAACACAATGACTGACCGAAACACATCCATAGTATAAATGTCAACAGCATCTTGTTTCAAAAAGATCTCAATTATGCGGGCGGCGAGAATACAATGATGCGAAAAAATAATGTTATACGCTATGATGAATGAAAAAGAAGAAATTAAGCAAGAGTTTATAGTGCTGCACCGAGCTATAACAATTGGGGGAAATATGTTGAAGGAAGGAACATTGTTACCGCCAAAGATACAGTGCTTGCAGTCATACAGTTTGTACATCTGGCTTGCCTCACAGTATGTTCGCTTGATATGGCAGACAGATATAGCAAATACGACTTTTGCTCCAAGAGGATCACCTTTTCTCTGCTTCACAAATACAGCAAGTATTTATCTAAATCGCCGTCCTTGAAACATAAGTCCGGATGAGCACATATCGTTTAGATACGACCGAATAACCGATGTTTTCTCGGTGCAAAGGCGTGAGCAACGCAGCATTGTTATTGCCATTTGGTCAACGACAATAATGGAACAGACAAACAGACACTTCCCGTTACATAAACAAGCGCATTGGACGACATCAACAACAGACACTGACGACACTACAAGTGTGCAAAACGGAGATCGGTTGCTAATTTTGGATCATCTTCTCAACAATACCTAAAGCTATTTATGTCCACAAGGTCCTTCTTGTACCATATCATGAGACATACCAGATTCTCTTGGCAGTTGTGTAGCGAAGCATGTAAGATCTGTTTTTAGAGTAGTAAAACTGACTATGTATAACTAAAATTTTTTTCCACAAAAAAAGAAAGAATGAAATGTACGTACAATGTTTTGGGATATCTAAAAGAGAAAGAATATGTGCGTGGTAAAAGGAATGGAAAACAAAAAAAAAAGATGATGCAGGCGGGAAGAGGTTTGATATAAGAAAAGATATTACTGCTACTAAACTATTCAAATATTATTGAGAGGCTGCCGAGAAGATGGAGTACCATCCGAACTTGTGGTGCTGGCACTTCGATGATGGAATCCGGAGGAGAATCCTCTTTCTTGACTATCACGGCTACTGCTAGGCTCGTCCTTTTCAAATAATGACGGAGGGAACAATGGACCGCTATCCGAAGTCGGCACAATACCGGTTTCACGACGGTTAGCATTATCCAAGGACCGGAACACTTCGTCATCCACATAATAAGCCTTGAACAACAGTTCCAAGATCTGCATACGTTCCTCGACCCTTGAAACCCGTTCTCTTTCGGATTCATGGATGTCGCCGGCGTTCAAAACGCTAAACCGACGATGGACTGGATGAATAAAAGGAATACCCGTCTCTGATGCTGTACGGAAGTTGCTGCTGAGTCCCTCCAAGAGCGAGCGCTTCATGTCACCGATCGACCAACGCTGAACAACGCCCCATGGGGAACGGGGACGATAGCCAAACAACCAGGTCTGTAATGCCAGCAACAAGCCAAAGATACCACCGACAAAGCCAAGTGCATTGAGTAAAGTGTACATTTTCACCTCACGGTCGCGCGCGTGGACAAAGCCGGATGGATAGATAACCATTTGGCCCAAGCTCGGATGTGTCGCTGTATAGTTTGGATTCGGTGCTTCTTGACGGAAGTTCGTTTCAATTTCAGGCGTCGAGTTGGTGATAGGCGAGAAGCCGACATAGTTCCAGCCCACGTCTTGCAAATACTGATGGTCGACGAGTTCGTAGCTGATGGCACCATATGAGTTTGGCTGCAGATCGTACACGTTGGAAACTTGGATATCGTTGCGCTCGCCGTTCATCCAGTTCAAGACGTCCATGTCGGACATGACTACAGGTATATCGTCTTGGATGCCAAAGAGTTTGACGTTGGGGTCCATTTCCTTTGGATAGAGCGAAACATGCACTCGGCCATAGGTAACAGATTGGTCGCCGAATGGATAGAACAGGAGACGGGAGCCGTTGTTGGCACCCGATGTTGCGGTCATTTGGAAATACTTGGGCGCACGGAATAGGAAGCATGTGACTGCACCAAGACCCGAAGCATACACAGGTGTAAAAACGCTCATGTTCAAGGCTTGCACATACTCTGAACATGAAAAGCCAATGTCGGTCTGGCATACGACACCGGGATTTCTTGGATCCATTGGGCTGGGAAAGCTTGGATAACCCTCGAAACAAAATCGGACATCTATTGAGGTTTTTTTTTTTTTTGGTGATTGTAGTTTGTAGCAGTAAGGCGTGAGTGAATGTATCAGAAAATAGAAACAGGATCAAAATGTTATATGCTATTTTTATAACCAAGAGAAGACTCTACTCGACATACCAGGCACATCCACTTGAGCAACAGGTTCTTCAATACGCTGGATAACGCTTGGACTGGTGATAGCTTGCCGAATGATAAAGAAGAGACACGCGACAAATACGAACAATAGTAAGACTTTGCAGCACATGCGTGTCGTTTCGGCCCATACCGGTTCGCCAGCTCTAAAATAGGATCATGTGTGGGGCTTATATTTAGCATCGTTTTTTTAAATCCTCTTTTTCTTTTTTGTTACCTTGGTCGCCATATATCACCATGGAGTCGAGTAACCAGCCAACGTACGTACGACTGGAAACGCCATAAAAGGAAAAGTATAATCAACAGCAGAACAACTGCTGCAATGCAGATACCAGCAATCACTCCAGCAGATAAGCCCGAACTCTCTTCTGATTCTTCAGGCTCGAAAGTCTGCAACCACTTGCCGCTGTCGAGTGACAACACATTGATATCGTTGTATTGCATATTTAAAGATGCACCTGAAATTAATGTTTAGTGTTTTCCGAGACGAGGATTGTTATGGTCGTACAAAACAACAACAACTTTAGAACAACTCCTACCAAATGCTACGGTCATGTGAGTGCCGTCGAGTATGGCAGCAGCTGCATAGGAGCGACGGGATGGTGGAATCCCCTGAGCGGTTGGGACGGTCCAGGTCCAAGATGCAGTGTCCAATAGGGCAACCGCATTGATATACCGCCGCGTGCGCTCATCTCCACCGCTGTCACCTGCATAAACAGAGAGAAAGAACAAAAAAAGCTTGTCAATGAAAAAAGTTCTCTTACAACAGTAGCTCGTCCGCTCTTGTTCATACTTGCCTCCAAATATAACGATCTGATCATTCGCGCCTAGAAAAAAAAGAGATGTGTGTTAACAATGGAGAGGGAACACAACACGGGGCGGGGGAGGAAATGCTTTCCATTCTGTGTCACTTACCGACAACGGCGTTGTGTGCCGATCGCGTCGAAGGCAGGAGACCACCGCCTGTAACTGTAGTGTTTTGCATCGACCAGGTTGACGTCCGAGTATCGAAAATATAAAGCTGTCCCATAGATGCTAGACCCGTGTCACCCGTGCTTGTGACGATCACACCGCCAATGACAACAAGCTGACCATTACTATCAGAAATAGCAGTACGAAGAGTTGCGTTAAAAAAAAAAAGTGGTTCGTCTTGGCAGACTTAAAAGAAAGAAACAGCCCGGCTCTCCCCCAAAAAAAATTCTCTATTGTACCTCAGCAAGGACGTCGTATGTCCGTATCGTGCAACATCGGAACTCGGAAGCTGCGAATAGGCCATGGTGGACAAATCCAATACCCAAAGATCGTTCCATACTATCGTCTGGTTGACGGAGCCACCATAGACATAGACGCGGCTGTTTTGATTATCCAAGGATACGCTAAACTCTTTACGGTTCGGCGGAATAGCAAGCGATGCGTTGGACGACGTGTTCACACTGTTGCCGGCCCAGGGTTGCCAGTTTCCGGAAGCGAAATCGTAAAGATACATCTGTAGCGGAACGAGCTGGTTATTGGTATCTTGCGTGATGCCGCCCAGAAGCATCATGGCGTCACTTCCGTCAATGTAGACTGAGCGTCCAAAGGAGTTGGGTGGTGGTGTGTTGTTCTGTGGTAGCGCTGTCCATGTGAATCCGGTCGAGGTTTGTGTCAACTGGAATAGGTCGTTGGTATAAGAATTCGTCGCATTCTCGCCACCAAACAGGACAAGTGAGCTGTTGCGCTGTGTAGATGCCATCACGCTTTTGAACGGTAATACCGTTTGTAGGTTGGCTGCATTAAAGTAAGCATGGCTGGATCCGACAAAAAAGGATAGCAGTAGTAGGATTAATAACGATGATGATATTGATGGCTGTGATGATGCCACCAGCCGTCGTCGAAGCATCTTTTGAACTGGGTGTGCTTTCTTTGTTTTGCTACAAGTGGTAAAAGAAAAAAAGAAGAAAGTAAAAGAAAAGAGAGACGGCCGACGCGCTATTTAGGGGGGAGGTGTTTGATTGTGTGTAGGGGCTAGAAGATGGTTGGCTATTGTGGTAGCAGGGAAGGGCGGAAAAGAAAAGGGACCTGGTGAGTCCACTCTACCCGTCATATTTATAGACCTGCCTTTAAGAATTCCTTTTGTTCGTCTCCTACCTCTTCTCTCTTGCCAAATCTACTCGATTAAAAATAACTCTTCCCTTCCGAACGTGTTACCCAATCGAATTGCGTCATGACCTTGAAATGGTAAAGGTGTATCCGAGTTGGCTTTGTACAACCCTGCATGATCTCTTTTTTCATGCTATTGTTTCCAAGCACCCAGTCTAGAAAGGACATGACCTTTTGTTGGGGATCATAGCATCTCGATGGCCCTTAACATATCAGCAACGAAAACACAGAAGCATGTCATTTAAAATTCGCATTCATGTTTTTGTTATCAGTAAAATCATCACCATGCCAATACCGCGGATCTCGTTCCGTATGGTGCATAATAAGCATGGAATGCAGTAATACAACAACATCAAGCTTGCGATAAACAAGTAAATTGTGCGTGCGCGATGAAGAAAGAGCCTGTCTAACAAAAAGAGGATCTGACCTTGTCCACATGGCTAACAGGAACGGGAAAGCCAAGATAGACTCGTAAAAAGAATCTAGCTTGTTTTTTTTCAAGCGACGAACCAGGAAGCTTCTACAATACTCGATGTTACCAAGAGATAGATGCTTCTCGTTATTAGAGTAGTTGGATGTTGCGAAAAGCTACAGTATTAGTCCAGAACGATCATGTAGAAGTTTGTCTCTTCCAAAAATAGGCACTTGTTTTTTATAAATAATGCTGCGCGCGGGTTCTTTGACAGAAAAAGATCAGCGAGCCATTTCAGGCACCACCACAACATCCACTCAAACAAGTCATCCAGAGTCCCATGATCAATAATATATCCCATATCATTATTTAGCTAACAGCCATCTTTCAAATACATACTAAGCCTCATTCATCATCGCCAGTAAGTGTACAAGCATACATATTCAAGAGGTTTATATTTCATCAGAATAAGCCTTTCTTTATCGTCATCTTCCGATGCGGAAGAATAATTTTATACATATGGATTCTTAAATATATGTATCTGTATAAAACGTACAATATAAGCGGTAAAGATATCCTAACAGCTCAAACGATCTATGAAATCTGCTGCGAGTTCAATTTTACATCCATCATCAAAGTGTTCATCGTCCCCTTGCTCATCTTTGTCACCGTGTTCACTGCTTTGGTTTTGTTCATCCGGAATCACCACAAGAGTATCCTCATCCACAGATAAAGGATCTTTCACAATCTATATTTTTTTAATAAATTAGATCAATTACCCTAGTAATAAATTCACATTTGCTCTCTTCAGTTGTACCTCGCAGCTACCCAAAGGACCCTTTTGGATTATTTCAAGGTCTCCAGACGTGAACCCAAACTTTCGACTAAAGTAGATACGCTGTTCTTTCATTGACTTGATCGCGTCTCGGTCATTCACCGCGTATCTAGCCTTGTAGCCTAAAAAAGTTATGTAATGGAATGCAATAATGAATGATAGATGCATTAAAGAACCTATTTCTTCCAGTGATGAATGACTTACTTATGAATGCTTGCGGCTTGGTAAATTCTTCCGCGGCTTTCAAATCAATAACGTCCTTTCCAGAGAACTGCATACAATAAGAGCTAGCAGTGCGCTTCTCTTCATTTGGTACCACAAAAACCGTACAATCGGCCTTGTCTAGCGTAGCCCTGCCTGTTTGTTCAAAGAATCTCATGATCTTTTTACTCTAGATAAAAATAAAAAAACAAATGACGAGTGCAAAAATTGAGTGCTTTGACTGGGGCCACAGTTCTCAGGTGGAGACAACGTGTACTCCATCTACCAAAAGCTTCCTTCCACAGACACACACATACATTCCACTGCCCTTATAACTGTCACGATTATCACTTACCAAAGTGGGATCTATGGTGTTACTGAAACATATCCTATAATCACTGCCACTGTATATACAAATATCAGGATCATTTACCAAGCATGCGAAATCAGTGGATGGATCAACATAATCAGCAATAGCTCCTGAACTGACCTTTGTGGTTTTGACGAGCGGTTGCGCGATGATCGACGGAGCGGTTGACCAACTGCTGGTTTCGCTTGTGCTCTCTTTGCTCTTAGCTTTCTATGTGGCTGCTGTCCTTCATCATCGACTTGGCTTTGACGTTGTTCTTGTGGTGCTTGAGGTATCATTGCTGGCTGTTGCTGCTCTTCCTGTACATTGTGCTCTGGTGGTTCTGGGGATAGCTGACATTCTTCATCGTCATTATCCTGCGAGCAAAACTACAGCATAATATTTTAAAGTCAAACTCGAATATTACATCCAACAATCACTTTTTATCACAGAATAACTGTTCTTCTGTCCTCTTACAATGAAACTGTTGTTATCCCCCTCTTCGTCAGAGCCCTATACAATAATATAATACTTATTCAGTGACTTCTTTTCTTTTAAACACGTTCAATAACACGTCGAGCCATATTTTCTAGTTTCGTTCTGCTTCCCCCCTATGGATCTTCTGAGAACTTACAAGTGCATCGCCTTCTCCTGTATCGTCTTCTGCATCACTTTCACCATTTACCGAGCTTGGATAGTAGAGGTTCTCGCCCTCTTGTGGGGAATTGGGTCGGCGAGGGAAGCCGCCGGGTGGAGCAATCCAGTTTCTGCTTGTTTCTGAAGACCTTGCGTGCTCTTCCGCCTGAGGGCGAGGCGCATGGTCTTGTGAAGACAAGGCGAAATCCCAAGAAGATTGCGAGCCTGGTACAAGGCCACGGTGGTATCGACGGCTTGGTGATTCGTCAGCAAAATATCTCAAGGGAGATTGTGATAAATTTTCGCGCTCTCTCGAGGCCTGTTGTAACTCTTGATTTCTCCGCGACTCCGGTGAAATGCTGTTTGTTGATGAACCTGAGGACTCGGTGGGCTCGGTGGGTGTGTCTGAGTGTTGTGTTATTCTATTTTTTGTTTGATTTGTGGTGGACGTGTTTAAGTGTTGGGCCATTCTTGTTTTTATTTGATCTTCGGTGGAAGGTCGTGCTATGTCGAACAGAACGTCGCCATCCCCAGAAGGGTCTGCTTTCAGCTTTCTGGCAGTAAAGCTAAGTGTTGAAGGGTATACGGGTCCGTTTGATGGTAGTTCCTCTAATTCTAAGGTTTTTTCTAATATAACAACACAACATCAGATTAATACATAGCGTCACGATTGTATAAAAGTTGGCAGAAGGGTTTTTTGGGCAGATGTTCCTAAACAATATTTTCTTTAGCCAACTTACTTCCATCAATCATTTTGCTAGAAACGACATATCCCAATGTCAAAAGCTGGTTGAATGGGGTAGTGTAGCATTTGTCGTTGACGCCGGTGGAGTCCGATTTAAACTTTTTATTTGCAGGTGGTGCTACAGTGATGGGTGGTATTTGGTGGCTCTTACTGCGCTTTACAGGTTGGTTTGAATTCTCGTCCCCACCGTCGTTGTAAGAGAGAGATTTCCATATATGTTGTCGAAAGAGCTCGGGTTTATCCGCCCCTTCATATATTCTAGAGGCCACATTGACGGTCTGGCCTGACCAGAACTTCTTGTACGCGGGTATTGGTGATCTTGAATCCTGGGAACTTGATTCATCAGTGTTTTCTCGATCGGTGCCAATGGCATTACTACTCTCTTCGGAGAAAGTGTTTCGCGATGAATCTCTGTTGTTGGTGTTGGTGTTATTGTCGCTGTCATTTTCGCTGAACGCTACTTGCTGCGGCGCTGCTGCTGCTTCTCCATGGTTACCCTCAGTTGCGTCATTAAGAACTGATGATCCCGACGTGATGTCCGTTGGGCCTGAGGAGGGGATGGTGGAAGACAAACTGTTCGGATCGTAAGGCAATGTGCTTGCTTGACTTGCTGGGTCCGACATTCTGTCACGGGAAAAAATCAGTGACGGATTGAAAATGTCAATATCTAAGAAGAAGAGCAGTAACGGGGTGAAGCGAAGAAAATCATAAACGCGCTGGTTATTTCCTTTTTGGGCGTTCAGCGGAATGTACACTGCGTAAACACTGATATCTATTTTTCCAATATGCTTATAACAACAATTACAAAAATGCTAATCCGTCATGTTTACGCGAAACATTTTAATGTTTTTCACAATATTTTATATATATTACTGACTTGAGAGTGTTTGGAATCTCCTTACTGTAGCACAGCATGGGAAACGAGAGGGAAAAGCTATTTACATCTGTGTGTAGAAGGGATACTGGAGGTAATAAAAAAAGAGTGAGGTACTTTGTACTATTTAGTGCAAGTTGGTGTTTGGATCGAATCCCCTGGCACGGGCCTCGCCTTGAGCGACCTGGGTGGGATCACCCTTAATCTGACCGCCCATCTTCTCAAAAGTGCCCTTCACCTTATCGCCAAACGAAGGATTACCCGAGGCATTGTCAGAGGAACTATACTGGTGTCCTTGAGCAGACGAACCATAGGATTGGGTGCCAGAAGTGTTCTGCTGCGAACCATAGCCTTGCTGGCGACCAGATTGTTGTTGCGGTTGCGAATATCCAGTAGTAGAAGGCTGATTCGACGATCCATAACCGGCAGACTGGGTAGTCTCATAAGCGCCCGAATTACCAGAACCGCGTGTGTTGTAACCCGGTTGGCGGCCGGCTTGACCATAGGTAGATTGGTCTTGACGGGACGATTGAGTGCTTGGCTCGTTAGTGGACCCGGTGTATCCAGTGGCGTTGGAAGCTTGCTCATTGGTGTATGGGTCCACTTGGGCACCAGAGTACTTCCAGTCGGCGTTGTTAGCGTTCGAAGTGCTATTGGAGTTTTGGTTGTAAGACATCTTTCAAAAAATAAGACTGTTTGACTTGATGAATATTTACAAATTTGCTCGATCGACCGCCTTTTTATATCCTTTTTAATCGGTGTTATCTGTCTATGATGCTAAGTTCTTTTGCCTTGTGCGGGAAAATTACTTCATCCTTTTCATATCGATTACAAGGGTTATACTATTAGTAGCTTAGGACTTATTGGATGAAATTTTTTAATACGTGGGTCAATATGACGTTAATTCCTGGTAATGATGGATTTTCTCATCACAGCTCCGACCATCTATTCATGCCGCTAAGATGATTTGCCTTCTTTCACCTTCCGTATTATTATACCAAATTCAGAGTACTCCTCTTTGGATTAAACGTAACGTCATTATTATTTAAGGAACGCTTGTTGAGGCCTTACATATTGAATATCATGCCAATGCGAAACGTCAACGTCATTTCCTCCTTGGCATCTAGAGTCATTCCCGCGGTAGAGAAGCACGAGCTTCACGGGAGCTAATGTTCAATGGATTGGTTTCTCTTTCTTACGCTCGAGATTGACAGGTTGCTAATTTTGTCACCGTACATACAACTTACTCGGCACGAAGGCTTGTTACTCGATTTAGCCTAATACCACAGTGACAAAATTTTTCATAAACTCTTGGAGGTCATCATTATTATGTTCATTATCACGCGAAACAACAGTGATGGTAATTAGTGGATACTCAAAGGGATTCGTTATCAAGTTGGATCACCATGACACACTTACTACTAACTACTGGCTCCACCATTACTTCCTAGTATCCAATCATTTGTATCCATCGTCATGATGATGATAATGATGATGCTAGTCTAGTAATTATATTCATTAAAGTAAAAGCGCAGGTAATATATTCACATGAAGGATGAACCAACTGGCCGCTTGGCAGAATGGTAAACGGAAAGGGTAGTATTTCTCTATCGACCTTTTCCCTTCGATCTTTTTGATTGCTGTGGGCTAGATCGCTGTGTGGCAGCGCGCGTGATGCGACGTGTGGTTGACGCTGACTTTGATGGTTTTTGTTGCTCTCCAGTTGTTGGAGTTCTCGTCCGCCTACTAGCAGCAGCGGTCGTTGTTTTCTTCTTCCCCTTCTTTGACCCACCGCCCTTCGAATTCTCTCCTTCATCAATCTCTTGCTGTTCTGCTGCTTGTACATCATTTTTCTCTGCTGTCGTCGTTTCAGTCGGTATACGAATCGGTGAATTAGTGTCAGCAGTCTATCAACCAGAGAAGAAAAATAAATGTCAAAAGGGACATTCGGAAACTTTACACTTTTATCCTTGCCAACTCGCAAATCTCACTGCTTTCTTTATCTTACGGCTCTACCTGTTGTTCCTCTGCCTCTCGATTCGATCCTGAAATATCTTCCCTGCTGCCCTCTAACTGTTGTTCCTCGTCCTCTCCTTCTGTTTTATCACGATTACTTTGACGGAGCCAATTCGCTTCAAAAAAAGCGTCGTTCTCAGGGTCTGAAGTTGGGTATTCTTCATTGTTATTACTAGAGCTGGGTCGTCGAAACGGCGCCAGATCCGGCATAAGAGCAATACATGCATCCACTTGGCTTTGGGATATATGTATTGGTGTGGGCGATCCAGGAGCAGCGGCTAAATGAGAGCCGCCACGATCGTGGTTTTTTCCAGATATTGAGTTAGAGCTACCTGATGCTACATTGCTGTCCATACTGCTGCTGGATGACGTTGCAAGCATTCTCTTTCTGAGGGTCTCCTCGGCAATTGGTGGTGGCATAAGAATCCTCGCGTCTGTTGTTTCGATATTTATATCACTCGGTCGTTCGCGATCAGAAGTAGCAGCAGGTGTAAGCCTTCTCAGTGTTGACCTCAAATTTCCCGCAAACGTCACTGGGCGGGTGGGCGGCTTTTGCACTTTTGTTTATATACACGCATAAAGAAGAGATTGGTTGGTCTTTTCAGTTAGCGAGGTGTTTACTTGAAAGTAATCAACGAATATAATGTGTACACACAATCTGGTAGTGGTTCAGTCTTTGCTTCCTGCATTCTATGATGCTTTACCTATCACACGTCCCTCCTCGTCTTTTTTTTCCACTATCTGAGCTTTTAACTCGGGATCGTCCGTAATATCACTCGTTGTCCTCGGCAGAGAATACTTTGTTCGTTTCGCAGGTGAAGAAGAATAAGAAGCTTCTGGTGCAGAGCTGCTAATCATCATGTTACGTTTTTGCCGAAGAACTTTCGTCGGTGGCGGTGCAACCGAGTCTTGTGATTCATGGTAGCGTTCATCAAGAACTTCATTGTGTTGTCTTTCGACAGAGCTCGCTTGACTTCCTTGGTACGATTCTGTAATCAAGGTAACTGTGTTGCTGGTTTCATTACTGTTGGTGATCAATTGTTCATTACTGTTAGATATGCTGCCAGGGCTGTCATTTCTGCCAGCATTATCGTCGCCTTCGTTGTTGTTGTTGTTGTTGTTGCTATTGCTACTACTATTGATGTGGTCATTAGCGTTAGCAGTACTGTCTTGGCCTCTGTTGGCTATACTGCTTTCGCCGTCTCCCTCGTCGTCGCGTGCATCGAGCTCATCGGCTTCTTTGGAAGGAGATTTTTCGTATTCTTCATAGAGGGAAAATGATCCCAGACTGTTAATGTCGTAAGGGACAGTTGATGCTTCATTTGGATCCACGTCTGACATTCGTAAAGTTGCTGCGCGGATAATTATACAGAAAGCGAGAGAGAGAAAGGTGATATTTGAAATAAGCAGGAAATTGAGACGCGCGCGCGCTACACGCGCGGTGATTTATGCAGCTAATCTTCAGTATCTGGCCAACACGGGTATCACGCGTTTGGGCGATCGTAGCTAGTAGGCCTATTGTTCCAGAAAAAAATACTTGCACGTAATAACAACTAGCTACTCCGTCGATAGATAGATAGCAAAAATGGAATTGTTGTGTTGCTCGATATATTTTTGGTGGGAGACTTTATGATGCATTTCTATCGTGAATAGCCATAATATAAGCTTACTTTCTGTGAATAATTACTATTCTTCGAATGTAGTACTTCCACATTACGAGCCATAATTGTCATTATAAATACAGATTTTAGGATAAAATGGTCAAGCCGTCACTTTGCAGTTCGTTAGATTGAGGCGAGGGATCGATGTTCTTTATGCAAACAGTGAGTTAAAAATAACACGCATAAAAATGCTATATGATGACAGTCTGCTGTTGTTGCAACTAATTTAATAGTTGCAGTTATACATCACTACTAGTTATATAAATACTAGCTCAATAAATCCCTCTTTTGCTACATTTATACCAGGAATGTTTTGAACACCTGCAGGTACAGGAGGTGATTCCTCCTTGTTCGATGTTTCAACAAGAGAGGACATCGGCTAACGAAGAATGGACCGGGAATTGAGGACTGTAGCTTAATATTCTGCGCAGCAGTACCTTATAATCGAAAAAAGGGCGAGCTAATAAGAGGTCGGGCACAGTGCGCACTACAGTATACGCACATGGAGTATGCGAGTATACAGAACTTGATATAATGCTGACATTATTTCCACACCCCCCTGATTCGAGGAGAGGAGGCTCACGCAATTGTGTTTATGCTTGACTTTAGGTATGAGGTGCAGACATTGGTCATTTGATATAAGCATACCGCTGCTTGGTAGCTCAAATATGCCAGTAAGTTGAGAATACTAGCCCCTAGGTGATAACAAGATATGATCAGCAAACCCAGCAAGAAGCAAGCTCGTCCAACGGACTGACCCTCACCAATAAGCTGTGTGCCCTTCGTTTATGGTGATCGCCATTCATGCGTCATTGTTTTTGTCCGCCTAATAAGCTGCCTTTCTCTCTTGGATTTAAACAAATTATAAAGTAGCAGAACTGCGGAATTAGTCATCATCCTGAAGCGTACGATATCTTCATGTGCGCCTTAAATTCACACAAGTAATAATCACTATATGTAAATCGTACATGTAGCTACCATTAAACATCCACATATCTGTGATATTCGCTAACCAGGGGTGTTACAGTTTAACGCAATGTATCGATTACTAGTACGGTAAAAAAAAAAGAAGAAATGTATTGATAACTTTGATTCAAAACTAAGGGTATGCGAGGGATGTGTGTCGATGAGAAGATGAACGGTATTTTGAGTGACTGAAGTAAAAGAGATTTTTGCATATGAATAACATAGAATAGAGAATGTACATAGTGAAAAGCAACGAAAATTGTATTGAGGGTATATAGAGAGTTATTGTGACTTTTGTTTCTTGTTTGAGGATGACGATTTAGGAGATTTTGATGTTGATGCTGAGCTTGTTGGACAGTCGATTGGGTAACATGGCGGGAAATCCTCTTTTGCTTGAATCCATGACTGCACTGTAGGCGTGTATTCGCTGTAAAGTTTCTCGGTTTCTTCTACAATCGCTTTACCAAGTGTGGCCAATTGGAGTAAGGACGACATGCGAGAGGCAAAGTCAAGTTCTGATGACGGAAAATTGAGCACTTTGGTGCGACGTATACAGGTGACATATCCTTTGGGTGCGTCGTCAAGTCCATCATCATGCAAAAAAAAACTGGCGATGCACTAAGCAGGATTGTTCATCAGGTAGCCAGTGGTACTTGGAAGAATTATCATTATTAATAGGTCATTGAAAGAATTACATTTAAAAGATTTATCTATAATAAGATACACATGTTGAAATTACAAAAGATTTTTATCGCATCTCAAAAACCTATTTCTCTAGAGAAAAAGAACCACAAAAGAGTTGTGTTGTAAGTTTACAACTTACAACTTTAGAGGGTAGAGCAAGTTACTACTGTAATTTAATGTCCTCTTCATTACTATTCTGGGGGGATCATTTAATCATTAGATATAACATTTGTATGTTTCATCTTTTTCAATCATTAATCTTTAAAAAGCTAATTATCAAAAATTAATAAATTATTCTAAATAATAAATATTTAGATAATTTTATTATTTTCTCTATAAATATATATCTATAGATAGATTAAGCTACTTTTATTATTTCTTTTATATATATTATTTATAAAAGACATATTAAATGTAAGAAACATCAATTTTATATAATTTTTATAATATAATTTTTGCAAAGTTAACTATATTAGAGAATTATTAATAGTTAAGGATTACTCCTCTTAATTAATACCATTTGGGACTTCTATGAGCTCAAAAGAGGAACCTATAAACACACTGTACAGACATTACTTCGACAAGCATTATAGTATACATCAAACATCAACATACAATCTCTTTTTCTGGTGTAAATGATATACCATTGATATAGTAACCCAGAATTCGAATGTTGTGAAGGAGCTTGGGTGCCGTATGATAAATAGATAAAAGCTGGTCCTTCATGACGATAGGCAATTTGAGACGACTGTCTCGCAATTCCTTTGTCAGGTCAAATTTTTGACCAATCTCCAAAGGTCTGTATTCAACTTCGCCACTTGCAAAGATCATGTCCATCTTTCTCGCTGTCTTAATGTTTTCCACATGTTCAATCGCTGATAACTTTCTTTTGAAGTTTTGGGCCTTGGAATTCGCTTTGCTGCCCAGTTCTTTTCTGTTTACATAAAGTTTTCTTTTAGTCACTATACTATTCTATCAGAAATTTTCAGTTACAAAAACAAAAAATATAAATTACCTATGTGCCTTGATGTTTGTGCCCCCAGAACACTTTTCCCTAGAATTCCCAATGGTTGTACATGACATCGGCCTCTCTGACATTCCTGATTCTGTTGTTATCACATGAATACATGCTTGTGGTAAGGGAGAGAGTGAGAGCCAACCAAGTCTTGTAATGTTTAGTACGAAAATCGTAGGGTCAGGTCTGAGGGTTGTTATGGATATTATTTTTATGAAGATATTGATGTTGTGAAGATACTGTTGTTTTGGAGATTGCTTTTATGAAAATACTGATGTTGTGAAGATATTGTTGTTATGGAGATTGCTGCTACGATCGTTGCTTGTTGACATAGGATTTTGAAAAGTAAAGAAAACAGTTGTGCTGCAGAAGTGCTAACGCGAAATTGATTTTATGTCACGGCTTATATCTGGACTCTGGACTCCAAATTACAACAGGAAAGATAAAAAGGAGTATCTCACCTATTTTGGTACACCTATAAATCGCCGTCTATGTTTGCAGGGACGCTGCCTATTTTCTAATTAGTAAAGAAAAGTATTGAATGGTACTATATAAGAACTGTGCTTGATAGTATTTGCTCGAATGTATGTGCAAACAATGTATTTGTTGTCGTACCTGTTTCGCACGCCCCGGTACAGCTAGCAGCACATGAACTTAAGGAATTCATGCTCTCGTACTAAGTTTTTTTCTCAATTAGCTTTTCTTTACTTCTTTTGCCAAATCATTTTTCATATGCTTGTTACACAAAGTATCTAGTGTCGTCACTTACTTCTCGCGTCCCCAAGGAGTCAGAAAGATCCACAGGAAAGTAAGAGGCTGCAGAGGAGAATATGTAATAGTATGATCATATAAATTACGTACAGACCTTCTCCGCCAGAATCCGGGAAATCGAACGAGGAACTATTGATTGATTGTATGCGGCAATACACGTTCAAGAATAGTTGCCCGTTTTATCAGCACTAAAAAAAAGTTGGTATAATGCATATATTGTTATTGATGAAGACCTCAACTAAAGGATCTGATTTTGTCGTAGCTGACTTACAGTGGTTTCGATTAGAAATCAGTGTCAACATGTACTGGTCAGATTGCTGAACGGATCTATCATTTATCTGGTTTTTCTTTTCATCGTCACAGATCCTAGTCGTGTATAAATAGCTGTAGAAAACAAGTGAAGGATAAATCATTCATTCTTATAGAATTAAAAAGCAATCTCAAATGCTTCTGGTCCCTTCCTGTTGTTGAACATCACAGATACTATAATAGCATTAAGATTTACGTGGTATGTGTTTAACAAGCGCCAGCATATCGAAAAAATACTTCATTTATCCTTTTGAGAGTAGCGAAGTATCTAGTGAGCTATATCCCACCCTGTAAAGTGCTTGTACTTCTCAGCTACTCACGTAAGTGAAGAAGCGAAAAGTAAATCGTTGTCAGTGCGATCGGTACGTTCACAACTAAGCGTACACACCTACTTCAGATCTAATGACAGTGATAGCAGCATCTGCTAACAGCGTAGTGACGTGTCGAATTAAACAAAAAGAAGAAAGGTAAAACTATGACATTCTTTATTTAATGGGAAGAAAGAGAGTGAAAAAGAACTACTGACCGAAGTTATCTGAGAGAACCTACTTATATAGTTCTGAGCAGTTTGTTGCATAAAATGCGACGAATGGTTCTTTGTGTGGCTCGCGTTGCGGACGAATTCAACATGTACTGCGTGAAGGTATCCAATTAGAGCATTGAAGTCCCACGTGCTACTAAAAGAGCTGAACAATTATGTAGAAGAAGGAAAGTGCAGAGTTGGCGACGTGGTTCAAGTGTGATGCGGACGCGATTCTGGCGGTATTCCGAGACTAAAATGGCATGACGCCGCCGTCAGTATTGCTGTCAAAGAAAAAGACTGCTTGAAAATTAAGCAGTAATCTGGTGAGTATACATTACAACTATAGCTGTCTAGACCAATATGATTAGCCAATGCTGTAGTATTTATATCCGCAAAGGCTGTATTGAATGAGATGATGTGTGAGCAGGAGGAAGTGGATGATGTTGCTGAGACCTGAACAAAACCTATTGGACTCTAAAAAGTCCAGAAGATGTGGCAGTGCGTTCTGGATTAAGCTTACGAGGTGTTTGGTGCTGGATGCGTCACAATCATTCAACACTATACATGCGTGCCGTAAAAGGGCTTTAAACATCGGCGACGGCACTCTCGAATACGAGGACTGGCTAGATAGGCATATATTATATAGATACTTTATCGATGATCACGCTCTAGCTGTTTACATATCTGTATCACCACACTCTGTATGAGCTATACCTACTTTTTATTTAGTAATATACCCCCATCTATTCTATCAATATCGTTTTTTTCTTTTAAATTTTCGACACTCTTATTGAGTCAGAAGATATCTGGTTAGTAGATACTCATCCACTGTATACAATATTCGCCATTGTCTAATAATGAACAGGTTCTTGTTGAACGCGATCTTTATCTGAAAACAATCTCAAACCTAGTATCCGCAATCATCTTTTCTTCGGCGTGATGCTTCATATGTCAATAGCCCATACACCATTTCATTAACCATTTACACATGAGTAACATGAGTTTTTGTAATGCTAATCATAATAATATACATATACTCGTGTGTTTATTTTTCAGCTGTGCCCCTCCTTCCCAATATACTAGCTACTATTCATATTGCTTTTCAGCATAAGTTACATATCCCGACTTGCTATATCAAAGTTAAGATTAAACGAGCATCAAGATGATGATGGCGCTGATGATGCCATTGCTATTGCTGTTGCTACGTTGGTCAGGATACTGTGGACGCTTAAGATGGTGGTGGTCGTCCGAAATTTATGTGCGTTGTTAAGGGCTAACAGATATCGATCTTGTTTATGGTATCGTTGCCTTCGAGAGCTTCTTCACTCGCAGTCAGTATGGGACTGCATAATGGTATGTATCCTTCTGGAAGCAAATAGAAATAGTGCCGGTATTATTGTTGCTGTTGCCGATGCTATTGTTTGATGTCGAATGTTGATTCCACTTTGCGATGCATCATATAAGTCACTGGACCAAAGCCGCTTCATATCCTGTGGAATAGCGGTTGTGTGTTGTAATTGTGGCCTTTATTATAGCATAGAGAGCAACGAAATATTCAGCAAGGCCTGCTTTTGTGTCGGTTGTCATAAAATAACATCCGATTACTACCCGGGTATAAGCTTTTACTGCAGGAAGGGATCCCAGTGTCCTCTGACAATGTACCTATTGGTAGATGCTGAGTGTATAACAAAAAAGCCATTTTCCTTCTTTCTAAGGTACTTCTTCCACGGGACAGACTCACATTTAAGCAGAGCTATCTCAATTTTTTTACGAGCACACCTCAACGGTGTGTGCTCAGTAACAAGCTGGTTTTAAGACAAGTCTTTCTTTTGTTCTGGATTGTATTATTCGGTGGAAAAAGAACATTTTCGACGGTGATTACAAGATGCTACCAGACCTCAGGTTCAAAAATGGTAAAGCAGTGAAAAAAAGTTTGCAGCTATTACCTTGTTGTTTTAGCTGGCGAGACCTCGCTCTCTCTCACTCTCTAAACTACTTGACAAAAAATCCGACAAACTGACCAGACCATGATGGTCATTAAGTGCAATGGTGGTTTTTGCTTTTTTTTGGCCGTTTCTGATATATCCAAGAGCTGGTGCATTATAGCACTACGTGGAACTGTAGTGGTGAGTACATCATCCGTAGCTATCCAGCCTTGCGATTATTATTAAACCATTGATTCGTAGCTTGAGCCGTACTAAAGAGACTAAACTTATATTTACTTTAAGACTAAGAACCGGGTAAATTGTAATGACTGCTTTATTACCGCTTTTATGATAATTGTCATAAAAACCTTACTCTGCAGCATACGGCATGAGGGCTCGTCACGGGTTACGTGAATGTTCTCTTCCCAATCCCTCACCACCCCCTGCGTTTGAAGCGAGGAAATCGCGCTCGCACGTGCCAATATCAAATCAATCAGTTTCAGATAATGTTTCTTTGGACAACTGTTGCTGCTGTTTTCAAATTGCAGTGTACGAATAAGATTTGTCAATAAGCGGATAAGTGATATGTAGCTAAGACATTTTGAGCTGCTAGGCTCGCTGCTGATAGTGAAGATTAAGATAAACGCTGGCTGTTGCTTGACAGCCCAGAGAGTGTGAGCATGACAAAACGAGAACGTGGAGTCGGAAGAAGCAACTTGACGCATATTGATATTTGCGTCTCAGCCACGAAAATCTCGAAAATGTTGTGTGGAAGGGGTGCAAGAGGGGATGGGGGCCAGCGGGAACAAAAATGGCCCGAGTCTTTCTTATTCGTATCAACAAAAAAAAATATAACTTATTCAACATAAGACGCCCCTCTCAATTCAAGACACACAAAGACAATGATACCGGCGATTACTCGAGCATCGACACGGCCCACCCGTACCACTGCGGCCAGGCTACGCATATCTTGTGCAGCCAGCTTTCGAACAACGTCGACGCGCACATACAGTAAAGCAGCAGCAGAAGCAACAGCAGCAACAAAACAAGTCGACGAGTCGCCATTAAGCAAGATCGCCGAAGGTATCAACAGCACACTGCGATCCACAGTCATGCCTCTCCGGTCAGCTACTGCTAACAACGATAGCTCCTCTTCGGTACCCTTCACTGGCGAAGCAGCCACTTGGAATCAAGCCGTACGCGAAGCCCAAAGTCTAGTCAAGGACGATGTCGAAAAACTTGAACCACAACCTATCATTGACCCGACCAAACTTGTTGGACGCGATCTATGGGATATCAAGGGCAACATTGCAAAACTTTTGGGTAGTGGACACCCTTCACTCAACACGGTCGCGAAGCACTATTTCAGTGCAGACGGCAAGCATATTCGTCCGCTGTTGGTACTTTTGATTGCACAAGCGACCAGCATAGCACCTAAAAAGACAAGCAACACAGCCCTTTCATCATCATCAGCACCATTATCATCAGCAAGCGATAATAATAACGATAACGACGAAAACTCAACAAAAATAATGCACAACTTTCGATCGATTGATACTCCCATCTCGAATGGCTTGCAAAACATCCTGGAAAAGGACGTATTCGACCAACAAACCCATTATACTCCATCGATCACACACCAAGGCTGCACAATCTTGCCTACACAGCGACGTTTGGCCGAGATTTCAGAAATGATCCACACCGCGTCGTTACTCCATGACGATGTGATTGATGCCTCTGCAACTCGCCGAAACCTGCCGTCAGCCAATGCCAGTTTTGGTAACAAGATGGCTGTCTTGGCGGGTGACTTCTTACTCGCCAGAGCATCCTTGGCTTTGGCCCGGTTACGCAACGCAGAATGCATTGAACTGATGGCAACGTGTCTCGCAAACCTTGTCGAGGGTGAATTCATGCAGCTCAAGAACACGCGAGATCAGGATGGCAAAGCCAAGACGACATTTGATTATTATATCGAAAAGACATACATGAAGACGGGTAGTTTGATTGCACAGAGTTGTAAATCGTCTGCAGTGCTGGCCGATTGTACACCTGAAGTGGCAGATATTGCTTTTAAATTCGGTCGGAATCTCGGCCTTGCATTCCAGGTGCGTTGGTTTGGTTTGGTCTTCTTGGATAGTAGCAGTAGTAGTGAGCTATTTAACAGTGGGTGATCATCGTTAGATCGATCGCTGTATTTACGATAATTATATGTGTGTGTGTGACTGTGTGAATGGATGTGTTGCATTTACTTACTTGTAGGGATTTTACTAATTGAGTTATATTAGCTGGTCGATGATATGCTCGATTTTACTGTTACTGCTGCAGATCTAGGCAAGCCGGCGGGAGCAGATCTCAAGCTGGGATTGGCGACTGCTCCTGTGCTCTTCGCATGGGAAGAATTCCCTGAACTAGAGCCTTTGATCAAGCGGAAATTTGCTAACGAAGGCGATGTGGAAAAGGTACTGCCTGCTCTAGGATCAATTGGGGAAAAGGAGAGGGGAAAGCAAAAGGATCTTTAATAATAACGAATTAACGGGGTTTTTTTGATGCTTGTTAGGCGAGATTATTAGTATACCAAAGCGACGGCTTAAAAAAGACACTGGCATTGGCCGAAGAACACTGCAATACGGCCATTGACGCCATCAAGAAGCTTCCTCCTTCAGATGCTCGGTCAGCTTTAATACAACTGACGGAAAAACTGCTTACTAGACGACATTAAAGAACGCATTAATAGACTATTTAATTTACTCTCTCTTACTTTACTTATTGAGGCATTTCGAGCCAATTCCCGTTTTTTTTTTTTGGTACACTGCGCAATGTAGTAAAAACGTAGTCACGTTTTGCGATGTTTACAATCCACATCTAAAAATAACTCCTCTCAAATTGAAACGACACTAACGATTCTCGTTTTTTCTTCTTTACTTTTCGCAATCACTGCATCTCTCTCGCACACATCTGCACTACGCTTTACCCTTTTTTTTAACTAAATAACCCTAACCCATCCACTTATCTTTATTAATTGCTGGAGTACTACATTTCTTTGAGTACATTCAGTTAATCTACCACCTTCGGCTTTACTCTTATTTTTCGCTTCTCGCGGGCTGTCCCTAGTCAGACCCGTTGTCGCCCATCACGACTTCAGAAACCAGACTTGTTTTCAGCTTATACAACCGGCGGGGCTTTCCTCCTTGGCTTGCCTGAGACTCTGCTGATTTAAAAAAGGAGAATCTCATTTATCGTTCTTAACTGTTTTCTTACTATCCTCTCTCTCCAACATCTACCCATCTCCACTACACGGGGCCCCTTTAATTTTCCTCTCTAACTATCATATTCTGCTATTCCTGAAGCCTTATACATCCTCACCTTTATTCTTCTTCCAAAAAGAACCTGCACACCTTTTTCTTTCACCTACAACACAAGCACATATATATACTACTGCCACCGATGCACACCGAGTTGGAAACCGCTGTTTTGCTTGACCAAGCACCCCAAACCAAGTTGTTCGACAAACAACCCATGCAAGACAAGCCCGTGTACACGCGCAGCGTCAAAGAAGTCATCAAGGACAAGCTCGACGCGATGTCTGTCCAGAAATGGGAACTCGATCAAGAAAATGCGTTTTTCGTAGGCGATCTGGGTGAAGTGTATCGCCAGCATTTGCGTTGGAAGGCGTTGCTGCCACGAATTGAGCCCTTTTTCGGTAAGACACAGAAAAAAAAAGCTTTCTCCCTTACGACTGCATTGGCGCTAAACTGTTTGTTCTTTCTCCTTCTCCTTAAAACGCAATAGCCGTCAAGTCCAACCCCGATCCGATGGTTGTCAAGCTTTTGGCGTCGTTGGGTATTGGCTTTGATTGCGCCAGCAAGTCCGAAATCCAACAGGTCTTGAACGTGGGCGTCGAACCTTCGCGCATCATCTACGCCAATCCTTGCAAGCAAGCCTCGTTCATCCGCTTTGCTGCGCAACACAACGTTGCTCGAATGACGTTCGATAATGCCGAGGAGCTGTACAAGATTAAGAAACTGTACCCTGACGCCGAATTGCTGCTGCGTATCCTGACTGATGATTCAAAGTCGCTTTGCCAGCTCGGGCTTAAGTTTGGTGCTCCTTTGGACTTGACTGAGGACTTGTTGCAGACTGCAAAGGACTTGAATCTCAATGTTGTTGGTGTCAGGTAAAGAACTTAATTTTTTTGTCGTGATTAATCCACTCATGCAATGCCAGTCATGTGGTTTTCTTCCTTCTTTCTGGGTGATATTGAATCATGCGATACATATACATATATATATATATATATATATATATATCTCACTCACGCATCCGTTTTTTTAGCTTCCATGTGGGCAGTGGCTGCTACGATGAGAATGCATTTGCGGATGCGGTGGTCCGTGCACGTCGTGTGTTTGATCAAGCCGAGAAAGTTGGTCTTCCGGCTTTCTCCATCCTCGATGTTGGTGGCGGATTCCCTTCGAACAATGTCAAGGAGGGTATAACGTTCGAAAAGGTCGCTGCTGTCTTGGGTCCTGCTGTGGATGCCTTGTTTCCGCCTGAAGTTCGTGTACGTGTTGTTGTCCAAATGTATACATTATCGCCCTGTTTTGCATACACCCGACCCTCTAAATTTAGGTTTTTGCTTCCCACAGGTCATCGCCGAGCCAGGTCGCTACTATGTAGCTTCAGCGTTTACTGTCTGCACTCATGTTATTGGTCGCCGTACCGTTGTTGCTGAAAATGAGACGCAGTATATGTGTAAGCAATTGCTTTATTTAATTTCTAGTTTGTACACCAAATTTGTGATACTTATATATGTGTGTAACACAATGTTGATTAGATTATGTCAATGATGGCATGTACGGCTCGTTCAACTGCATCTTATTTGACCATCAAGAGGTGTACCCACAGGTTTTGACGCGAGGTGGCAAATTGGCCCTTGATAATGAAGAGAAAAACAACGTGAAGGTGGAGGATGATAAAGGACCCACATTCACCAGCAGCATCTGGGGCCCTACATGTGACTCGATCGATTGTCTTGCCAAGGAGGCCAAGTTGCCCGTATTGGATGATGGTGACTGGATCTACTGGGAGAACATGGGCGCATATACCATTTGTGCCGCTTCCAAGTTCAATGGCTTCAAGCAATCCGAAGTCATTTACACAAATACTTTTGAATAAGAGCTTTATTTTCTCTAGTTTAGAATCTACTCATCAAAGGAATTACCAGTCCATCCCTTTAATTTCCCTTTTTTTTCACAAATTAAAGGATTACTATCACAAAGCTGAAGATTATTCTCTCAATTAAAAGTATTATAATAAGCCATTACATTAAAAGTGTGCTGCAATCATATTTATAGACGCATAAAGAACAGGTGTAGCACATGCTACAGCAGTATGACGTCGTCGTAATGTCGATCACGCTTAGAAATAATTTTTTTATCAAGTATCTTCCTTTTCGGTATCCATTACCTTGCAAAGTCTATTGGTTTGATATACTGGTGCCATTCCCACTTACCGTTGTATTTGCAGTGCTGCTTAAAAATTGACATCGTTACAGCACTACATGCATGTTTCGGTTTCCTGATAGCGGTGATATTATTATCTGTCATACATATACTGTAACGCTTGCTTCCAGACCGCTGCCGGGCCAGGGAATAGGATTATATACGACCACCGATAACGTGAACAGTGCCGATGGCATATTAAGACCAAACCGCAAGCCACCTCAGAGCTAGTATGACATCCGTATACCTCCCGTGGGTATAAGGAATACGATTAAACGCGTGGAGATGGGAGTTTTATCTACCACTTTAGATCCAACCCAATAATTTCGTAGGATGAATTCTGACACTTATGTCCATCAAGTTGTAAATTTCAACTCTCATGACCATCCAGTAAGTTTGACCCTCTATCAAATAAATCTTGGCTTTCTTACACTTTGAATGATGTGCAACTGTTTTTAAAAATAAGAAAGCACGTGTTACTGCTTTCATGGATTCTGAAATATGTTTATTAAACACTCTCACAGATAAAAAAGAAAGCTGTACTAATTGTAGAAGTATTGCCCTAATATAGATGAATGACGTACACAAGAAATGTTGTATTGCACACGTTTCCCTCCGTTCATATAACTTCTTTCGGGACCGCAATAAACATGATAGTGCTACTGTGCGTTGTATATCATGATCCCGAAGATGCACGCAATGCGATTAGTAACCTTAGCGACAAGTAATATATCCCTTGTGTAGCCTGTATATGCTTGGATACATCTCAGAAGATTTATATTCGCTGGATATGCTATGAGCAAGACGTTCCTTTCGCTTTGCGTCATCATTTTTATATAGCTTTGACTCGAAGCTATTCTATAATAACTGAGATCGGTCAATTGGCCGCTAGATGACAATGTTTCATAGAAGCGAAATTACAAGCGCTATTGTTCGAGCAACGAAACAGATCAACAGGTATTTGGATCATTAGCTCATAAGCTTCAAATAGCGAGAGCAGCAAACAAAGAAGTTGCAGGTGAAATAAGCCAAACTCATGGGAAACAATACAGAGATTACATGGCGTGTTTCTTTTTCTTTCCCCTCTCTTCAAAGGTAGCACGAAGAATAATTAATATTTTATTTGGGCTTACTATTGTATTTGCGGTTATTGGCTTGAGGAATGTCTGGTTAGCTCTCAATTCATGTTTCGTCAAATCGTTATTGTCATCCAAATAAAGTCTTGATACTTGAGCTCCACTCACGTACCGCTCTATCGAACACGTACACATCAAGTAGTTGTGATCTTACTTTCATCAACTAGTAGGGGACGGATAGTATGAATGATACCCTTTCTGCTTTACGACAAGTACAAAAGCAACACTATTGAAGTCATTATAAACTAGTTGCATCTTGTTATTTTACCCTTTCCGAGATATACATGCTTCAGCATAATGTGTAGTGTGACTATAGTCAGTACCGCTGCTACTACGTCTTTGTACTTATAGCTTCCCATATAAATCATCAACTTAGAAATGCGGTTGTTAACTACAACTGTTACCCGCATAGAATAAGCACCATCAAAAAACTTACAATGTTTTCTCTCCATAACTTCGTTTTTACGATAGTATCTCCTTCTTCTCTATAAAAATCGATAGAAAGTACTACATAATGTAATAAGAAAGTGATTAAAAAACGCATAAAAAAAGGCCAAAAATTATATTGTGCATAAACACAAAAATGATTTCAACCTGTTTCCAGGTTGTATTGATGATTTCTGGCGGACTCGAACCGCCGACCGTCTGTGTGTTAGACAGACGTGATAACCAACTACACCAAGAAATCATGTTGTTGAATTTACAATCTTGTAACTGTACATATAGCATTATATATAGACTACTACATACTACAATCATCGCTCATCAATACTTGTTCTTCTTGTTCTTTTTTGTAATGTAACTTTTATGATATAAGTACACAATTTTTAGCTAATAGAGAATATAAAAATATAAAAGCTTTGTATATTAACTATGAGATAAATTCAATTTAAATTATTAAATAATCAACTTAAATATTTTTAGGCATCACTAGGGATCCACACAGTTCGGTTCGGTTCGATTCTTAAAGGGAACTGAAGCGAACCGTCCAAAGCAAAAACCGAACCGACTAGAACCGATGAGAACCGTAGAACCGTAGAACCGAGCCCGTCATATATATAAAAAGGCAAAATCCGGTATCTTTGAATGAAAGCTGATGTATGTGTGTTCAAATATCGCGGTATACTTGAATATTGTAGTAAATAAAAATAGTTTATTATTGTACATTGAGCAGCGATTTCAAATTGAATAAGAGAAACAGAATGTAAACATTTTTTATACAATATCATTATATGGTTAAAAGATTAAAGCACAGTTTTTACAAAAAAAAGTGGAGCTTATAGTACTTAGAGCGATGTAGTAATATTAGTACAATACGTTATCGTAACATTGGAGGAATCAAACCACAACCAGCAGTACACACAGCTACTGTGTCTCTACGCGTGTATAGTGTCTCATAAAAGGCAAGGGTGAATGGGTAAGATAATTCTGTTATGGGCCCAGGATGCACAATCTCAGACAGAATGCACAAACTTGATAAAACTGATTGAGAAGCCATGCTGAATCTAGTAATGTAGTACGTCATGGAAAAAATGCATTGTAGGTAGCAAAGTCGAGGAACAAGTAATGATGTGCGTTATGGGTGGAGAAAGCAAGCTGCTGTCAGAAGAAGTGTTTTTTTTGTTCTTCTCTTCTTTATTATTTTTCCCTCCCTTCTGCTTTTGCAGGTTTTGTTGAGTTTCTAAATAAAGTATGGCTTGCAAGTACACTACTTCTTAGTCTTTTCGGGATAATACTGTTCGTAACTTCCATTATAGCCTACTTTATACTAATTACCAAAATTGCTAAATGCAATCTTCTGCCTCTCGGTTCTTCGGTTCTATGTATACAAAACCGGTTCGGTTCCGGTTCGGTTCTTGGTAGGAACCGAACCGTATTTTCTCAGTTTCAGTTCAGTTCGGTTCCGGTTCTACGGTTCTAATACGAATCCCTAGGCATCACTGCTTTTGAGTAACAGCAGCTACATTATGCAGCCAAAAATGCTTGTAATTTGTGATTAGCAATTAAATTGAGACATGAGTTGAGCAAGTTGTGAATGACTGCAAGAAGCGGTTTAAAGGAAAGTCCAGCTATACTTAGTAAACCTCTCATGAGCTTGTTTATTATCACGAATGTACCACACTCTGCAAGTTAATCTGCTGTTGGTAGTGTATTGTCAATAGCAGGCTGATTGTAAGTATGTATTATAGAAGTGGAACATTGGAAACTTAGGATGTTAATGACGCATTTTTGAATCTATTGTTAAAAGATTCGAAATTCGCCAGTTCGTCAGCATGCTTTTATGAATCACATAGGGCATATGTTATGATTTCTCTTGGTCCATGTTACTACTAGTATTTTATGTTAAGTTGTACCAGCTATTCATACTCTTTCTTGGGAAGACTTATTGCTTGAGCTCGTCCTCAAAGACCCACGGATTCCCTGCCAAGCTCACTGCTGCGTCAAGCCTATCCCTTTCTTTAATTCCATCCACTACTACTGCTGCTATCCCAGCTCTTAGATTACCGTTCATATCTATAGAAAAGAACAAACAACAAATTGTAACTCTCAGATGCTGTGGTCTTTGTGGCTGAGGGAAAGCAGTTGTGCAAACCAAGTCCAGGCCGGATGTGACATTTTATCTAGTGACGATGTAGTCTATGAGTTGACTGATATTCCCATGACTAAAAATGAGTGTACCGGCTACGTAATGCTTTGTTGTCTTGATCATCACTGCTTTAAAGCTTGTGCTGTGACAAGGCCGATAAGTCAAGAATTCCAGCTATGAGCAAGATAGAATCACCGTCCGTCGATCACGATTATAGGTAACAAGAATTGTTCTACCTTGTCACTAGAAGCTTTCATGGAAAGCACCCACGAGTATGGCAAACTACTTGGATGTGATAGATCGCAATCATTTCACCGAATACCTCCGTTCAACGTCGCCGATGGCCGCCTTATGCTTATCAAAAGCTGAGGAGCAGGAGCTTTCAAACAAGAGTATATCTTTGTGTAGGAAATTGACACATGATGAATCAACGTAGCAATTAAATAGTCAAACTAACCTTTCCAAGTATGTAGCTATGGACACTGAAAAGTCTAAGCTAGTCGCAGTTTAGGTAGAAGCTCTGGGAAAGAGCTTGCTCTTGTGCCGCGATTATGAGTATTTTCAATTCTTGTCTGGAAGCCGAGTGCTTCAGGGCCCCAAACCTCAATATCTTAGTGCTGAAGGAAAATGCAACATTCTGGTCATGAGCCTATAGATCGAGAAGTGCCTTACATGAGTAACATTGTTCTTTTTAGAGAAAAAAAGAGACTCTTGCTTAACAACGACGGTCTCTTTCTAGCCTATGTCCAAAGTCTTTATTATGATATTCGGTAAGTCGTTTTCCGCGAGCACAACCGGCATTTTGGTTTGCAGATGATAAAGTGTCCGTACATTATTGATATGAGCAACTCACAAATGAAAGGACGCCTAGTAAATTGGTATTAAAAAATTAGTGGATACGGCTTCAGTCCATCCATTCCAAGTGCATCATCCCTCCTATAACCAGCTTCAAACAACCGAATATAAACATCATGCGAGTAATGTCTTGTATAACACATATCATTTTCTCCGTATGCCACTACTGGTAGATCATACGGTAGTCGAACAGGCATCACTGCTGTTTTAGTAGTACTATTGTTATTATATCGTCGTCGTCAACAAGCGAATTGGGTATTGGTCTTGAAATTTTAACTGTGGCGGCCAGCATTTGGACCGTTGTAGTAGAGCTCTAGATACAGTAGTGTTTTATGCTGATTGTCCTTGCCGCTACTATTTTTCAAAGGAGTATCTCATAAACAGCAATGTTCATAAACTAGGACAAGTGAATACGCCAAGCTCATAGCTTACGATGAAGGGCCGTGTGTCGCACTTTTGAAACTCGCCCCATGCTGCTCGACTAAAATTAGCAGACGTCAATAGATGCCATGCGATGCTGTTGTATTCATAAGCCTCGGGGGTATGTCTCGATGTGTGGCATCACTTTCCGTCGCCTCAATCCACACTGATCCATATACAAAGGCGCGTATCAAACCAGCTTTTGCTTTGCTGATGTAGACATCTGCGGTGGTAGTAAATAATACAGTGAGAGGGAATGTTAGTGACAAACATCGATAGGCTTTCATGTTATGCGTACTATCTTCAAAATACAAAAGCCGGCAATTGATACGGATATCTGTACAGCTAAAAAGAGCAAACATATGTTGGTGAATCCTGAAAGCACTCTTACTGTCGCATTGTAATAAACGCTGCTGTATGAGCTGATCGGGGCTGAACACAAAACATTTGATAGTATTTCTGTGCTCTCAAAGCGTTCAGCAAGCGCTGTACTCTCTCCAAAGATGCATACTGCCTGTGATAACCAGGCATATTACCAACGAAAGTTTCTTTGCACGAGAGCCAGTCGTACTGTCGCACATCACCTAAGATTTCTTTCAAGCTTATACCATAGATTTAGATAAATGATGACGCCGCATTTAAGTAGCGAGCCGAATATCAACCCAGCAATGAGTCCCTCGTTCCCACACAATGTTGATGCTCCACTAGCTTCCTGTAGCAGGTAATGTGGGGTCTTGAGCCATCACTCTATATATATAGAAGGTAACAAATAGAAGCTTTACCCACGTAAATTTGTGATCAGTGTATCTTTTTATACCCATCGTTGACTCAGACTTTGGGAACGCATTTGAATGATAATGCTAGTTATGACTAACAAAGAGCATAGGCTATAACAACACGGTACTAAAAGTAATGGGTTGCAGCTAATAGAATGTACGTTGCTTTTACCTTTTACCTATTTCCAACTGCATTTGTTTTGCTGCGATCAGATCGGCAATATCAACTATCCAACCTACAGCACCGAGTCACTGTGAATAGCAAAGTTGGCTAATTAAAAGGTGAAGTGGGAACGAAAAGCAAGTGCTCTCTTCTTAAACAGAAATAGAAGCTCTTTCAGAGAAAACTCCTGTGCTAGTATCGCAAGTAGGTGCAGTGACGTCATGTGTATAATCTTGTACCAGTCCACCGTTGAGATAATATTACTTGTAGTCCAGGAACCGCATGGCGGCATATGGTGAGAGTGCGGTGGAGGTCGGATGATGTTATGTTAAGGTGTGTCGTCTCCTCGTTGGCGCATCCTGGAAACGGATGCTACTCTTTGCAAGTGGCATACCTGCTTAGAGTAAACCACGCCTTTCACTATGAACTATTATCATCCATTTTTCCCGAATAAAAATTCACTGTTTATTGCCATCTTACTCCATGTTCTTCAATGCTTTTTTTGTCCTGTTTAAGTAAGTTACTCCCTCATGGATTGCTAATATAGATCATCATTCTATCTGATGATTCCTGATTTACTCCAACTCCAGATGAATACCATAACGGTTTTCGTCATCATGGCTTAATATATAAGCGCGGGGTTGTTACGATTGCATGCTTTATGAGGAGATTAGTGGGCCCAGTATTATGTGCGATACCTACGACAACACTGAGCGATTGCACATAATTCATACTAGTAACCATCGCATAGACTGTGGCTGGCCACATTTAGCGTTGAAGTCTCATCAAAAGGCCCATATTCCTTTTACAACAATTTATTCCAGAGCAATTCTTTGAAGCCCACTTTTTACCAGAAGCACGAGCGCATACAGACCAATAATACACACATATGATTGCGGTCAACAATGGCATGGGAATGCTCGACAATAACTGCTGCCCTACATATAATAGCCTGATTATAAAGTAGCACTTACCCACCGCTCTCTTTTCCTTTCACGACATGGATATATGTTTCTGTACCTTTACCACTCTTTATATAGTCGAAATGCATCTTTATTGAGTAAGACGGAATACATGTTTGGGAAGGAAGATACGAATTATGTATATGATAATGCAAAGCCACTATGGGTGGATATTGCTGTTACATAAACGCATTATTTCTTTTCAGCAGCGCTTTTTTAAAAAGTGCCAGAGGGGGTAGTGGTAGCCTAATTCCGGTTCGCTCGTTTTTCTTGGAGACTTCCACACACCTTCTTTTCCTCATAACAAACCCGCCGTCCAATGTCAGATCTAAGTCTACCGATCGTGAGTGCAACAGGACGCAATAAATTTCAGAATAAAGATCAGGCTCTAACAAAACTTGTATAATCTCTTATCATTCCATCAAGAGCCAATTCGACATTCCTTACGAAGAGGAACTGCTCCGTAATCCCTTTTCACTTCGAAGCTGGCTTCGATACATTGATCACAAACGCACAGGCACTGTTCAAGAGCAATCATTTATTTATGAACGTGCCATTCGGGAACTTCCTGGCTCATACAAGCTTTGGAAAAAATATCTGGATCTTCGACGTGGAAAAGTACGCAATCTGAACCCGGTCAAGCATCAAGCTCACTATGAAGCCATCAACAAACTTTATGAACGCGCATTGGCACTGCTTAACAAAGTAAGATTGACTTTTCAATTGACGTCTTTTAACGGAAAACTATTATGAAAAAAAAGCAGACTAACGCATTCTACGCGTATTTCTTTTCTTTGATGGCCGTAGATGCCACGGATTTGGTTAGATTATTGCGAATTCTTGTTGCAACAGCCTTTCGTTACGAGAACACGACGCACATTTGATCGCGCCTTACGGGCATTACCAGTAACTCAACACTCTCGCGTTTGGGATTTATACCTTGAGTTTGCAAAGGATGCCGGTGGCGAAACTGCCATTCGTGTTCTTCGAAGGTATTTGAAGGTAAGAAAAAGCAAACTCAACGTAAACGATAGAAACGGAAATGACTAAACTTGATGCTCTTCTTTTATCATATTTAGTTCGATCCATCTTATATTGAGAATTACGTCGACAGTTTAAACGATTTGGAACGCTACGACGAAGCAGCTGTCAAACTCGCCTCGATTCTCAACAACTCCAAATTCGTATCCGCGCGAGGCAAATCTCACTATCAGCTCTGGCAAGACTTGTGCGAACTCCTCGTCAACCACTGCGGGGATATCACGAGCGTCAAAGTCGAACCGATTATTCGCAGCGGTATCAAACGATTTACAGACCAAGTTGGCATGCTCTACTGTCGACTCGCCATGTACTGGATCAAGATGCGCCAACTCGAAAAAGCACGTGACATTTTTGAAGAAGGCATCACGACGGTTCTGACAGTACGCGATTTCACAGCCATCTTTGATGCCTATGCCGAATTCGAAGAGGAAATGATCACGACAAAGATTGAAATGGCAGCTGAACGTGAAGAGTCGGGCGAAAAGGATCCAGAAGAAGATCTGGATTTGGATTTACGGTTATTGCGGTTCGAGCGGTTGATGGATCGACGTCCGTTTTTGGTGAATGATGTGTTACTACGTCAAAACCCGAATAATGCATTGGAGTGGGAGAAGCGTGTCATGTTGTGGGGTGACAATAAGGAAAAAGTCGTCGACACATATACACGGGCAGTCCAAACGATCAATCCTAAAAAAGTCCATGGCAAGTTCCAGCAACTCTACATCAAGTTTGCACGCTTCTATGAAGACGGTGGAGATCTGGATTCGGCCAGAGCCATTTTTGATAAGGCCGTCAAGGTCAATTACAAGAATGTCAATGATTTGGCTGAAGTCTGGTGCGAGTATGCGGAATTGGAGGTGCGACATGATAACTTTGATCAGGCGTTGGATGTCATGGCACGTGCTACTTTAACGCCGCGTATCCCTGGTGTCAACCCCAAGATGATCAACTTTAATGACGACACGCTACCGGTACAAGCACGTGTGTTCAAGAGCTTAACCCTGTGGGGATTCTATGTCGATTTAGAGGAGAGCGTTGGCACTGTCGAGAGTACCAAGGCTGTGTATGACAAGATCATGGACCTGCGTATCGTCAATCCCCAGATTGTGGTTAATTACGGTACATTTTTGGAGGAAAACAACTATTTCGAAGACTCATTCCGAGTGTATGAACGTGGTATTGAAATCTTTGGATGGCCGATTGCTTTCGAACTGTGGAATATCTATCTGCAACGATTTATGAAGCGCTATGTAAGTTTCTCTAACTTTTCTTATACTAGAAAGGTCGAGAAGCATTTTTATTAATTTGTTCCATTTATGCAACCTTTAGGGCGGCACTAAACTTGAGCGGGCAAGAGATTTGTTCGAACAAGCACTTGACAAGTGTCCACCCAAATACGCAAAGTCAATCTTTCTCATGTATGGTCAGCTGGAAGAAGATCACGGCTTAGCGCGTCATGCCATGCGGATCTACGATCGAGCTACCAAAGGTGTTGCGGACGAGGATCGTTTGGAGGTGTGTGAATTGATGGAGAAGAAACCAGAAAATGATACGCATGGAATTTTCACGGGACAGTTTCTGATCTAATATTTTTTCTTTCACTACTTGATCTAGATGTTCAACTACTATATTGCTAAAGCAACAGCATCGTTTGGCATTGTCGCTGCACGTGAAATTTACGAACGTGCCATCGAAAGTCTACCAGACAAGGATGTTCGCCCCATGTGTCTCAAGTATGCCGAACTGGAACGAAAACTGGGCGAAGTTGATCGTGCCAGAGCCATTTACGGCTATGCTTCCCAATTCTTTGATCCCAAGGTGCAACCCACATACTGGCAGACATGGCATGACTTTGAAGTCCAACACGGTAATGAAGACACGTTCAAGGAAATGTTACGCATCAAACGAAGTGTACAAGCCCAATACCACAGTGCTCTGTAATATCTCTCTTTATATTATTTTCATCATCATCATAGTAGCTAAAATACACAAAAAAGGAGGGAGAGGGATATGACAAAAATAAGCATTGTTCTTTTCTTCGTCTTCTTTTCCGTTTCAAGATCTTCAACTCAACAAGTATGAAAGGGCATACTTGTTTGCTGCTGCATCATCACTGCTTGTTTGGAGTTCTAATCCGCAGGGAAAGGAAGAGAGCAGATCATCAGTTCTTTGATACTACTCCATACATGCGTTTGTTATGATGTCGGTTTGCTTTACCTTGAGAATTCTCGTTGCTGTTGGAGTCTATTTCGTCTTGTGCTTCCGGATGCCCTTGTTGACGTGCCAATTTTGCCCAAACTGTATCAAGCCGCTAGGATTAAACCGCTTTTCTTTTTGTATTCTCAAGTGCCCGAGGCATATTGTTTGTCCTACTTACTTAGGCCACAGGCATTACATAAAGTTCGCGGGCCCATGGGTCCTTTACGCCATTCTGGTGTCTCCGTGCTATTTAATGCACAGCATATTGTGTGTAAATGAACGCGTGTTTCTTGATAAGCAAATCTCATTCTCACTATCCACACCTTGCATCCCCACTTTTTCTTCACTCCCTTCGTCATGTTTGTTTGGTTGCGCAAAAACAAAAAAAAATGCGAGAATGAGTTCTTTTCCTTACCTTTGGCAAGAATGGCATTGTTTTGGCTTATCGATTGAGGGCTCCTTTAAATATATGCAAAGTCAAAAACCATGTAATGCCTTTACATCTTTTCCGCCGCTATCGCTCATATTTGATTTTCTTACCCTTGACCGCTTGGACAGTTGTGCTGGCTCCTTTTGATGTTGTTGCTGCCGTTGTTTTTGTGTAGGTGCACGAGCTGGAGCAGGAACAGGCGGAGGGGGAGGAACAATAGCTGTGGAGGAAGAGGAACTGGAGAAGTTGCTTATTTTAGAAGTACAAGTTGGCTGTTCTAGCCATTGCTCTCTTGCATCGTCCAATGTACGCAACATTCGTCTCGTGGTGTCAATGAGTGTATCAATAGTGGGTAGCTCATTATGTTTGACATGCGAAGACAGAGTGCCGCTGACCTGACGTGAACAGTTGTACACCTTGCATGTATATTTAAAAAAAACGCGACTCTTTCTTTTTAGTGTTTCATGCGAGGAAATGATGATTACTACTATCGGAAGGAAGAAGAGATAAAGCACACCAATTCCATATCATTATCTGCTCGCACTTTATTGAGACGTCTTCTCGACCGCGGTAGACTGGGTCCTGGTTCATCGCCTTGTTCCCGATCATCCGTCATGCGCCGTCTGGTTGATCATTGTTGGAGTATAGTATATCGTCAACGGAAAGTAAACGATGCTGTAGTGATATGGTGTGGGGGGGGGGCATGATAGGTAGGGTCTAGAAAGAAAGAGAAGCACTAGTACCTGACGGGTTGTGAACGTGGTGTTGCTGTCGTTGTCATTGTTGTCGTGCCAGTATTGTTACTGCTGTCTTGAGACGGTGGTGACCGTGAAAGCATGACTTTATATATAGGGTATGAACACGGGCAAGGGAGAAACGAGAGAGAAGAAGAGAAAGGGAACAAAGAAGAAAAAGGGAACAAAGAAGAAAAAGGCGAGAGAGCGAGAACAAAGAAAATGGCCAATGTAACACAACCATCACCACTCGAATAACACATCATCCAAACCTTGAGGGCTTCCTTCCACTCGCTCCTATTTTAACATGCTTATTATAACCCACTATCGAGTTGATCTCCTCATGTTGATTGATGCAGTACTAAGAGAGCCCCCCTTCCTCCTCCCGCTCACTCTCCATATCTCGTGAGGATAACGTGCTTTTAGAATAACTTGACAGAAAAAAAAAAGTAACTATGCGCACCTTAATTAAAGATTTACGCTCTCTCGGATGCATATCCCGGACCCGTTTTAACATGCGTTTTCCTCAGCGGAGATACTGTTTTCAATAAGCTGCCGAAAAAGAAAAAAAAATCTTTTTTTTTTCCCACTCTTGTCCAACCTTTCAAAAACGCGGGAAAGAACTAATATTAAAAAAAAAATGTCAAAATTCATTGTGGATCACATGGAAGACGGCATGCACGAATGGTGCGTGTTGGAGTACAAGCACATGATTATGGTTGTTGGCAAGGACAACATGTACTTTTCGTCCTTGTCCGATGCTTGTTTGGCCACCATGCCCGAGGAACTCAAGGAGGCCCACTTACACAAGGAAGACACGATGCACTTGCCCGGCATTGATCCCAAAGAGATTTGTTTGTTGGACCCTTCTGCTACCGAGCCTTTGAAGCCTGAGGACGCCGATACTTACAAGTACTTTTTGTTCGGTGGTATCCTTGGTGACGACCCACCAAGAGGTATGGTATTTGCATGGGAAATGATGTGCGACGAGTAGAGAGATATGGGGAGGATGATAACTCAATGTTTGACGCGTATCCATAGATCGCACCAAGGAATTGCGCAAGCTTGGATTTGCTGGAAGACATCTGGGTCCTATCCAGATGTCGACGGATACCGCGGTTAATGTGACTAAGCGCGTCGTTGTTGATAAAGGTATTGTTTTTCCCTAAACTAATGCAAGAAGACAGATCCCAAAATATACTCAACTGGTCATATGCGTTATTGTAGTGCCTTTGGATAAGGTGCCTTACATTGATAGTCCCGAAGTATTCTTCTCGAAACACGAATCCGTCAACCTGCCATACCGCTACATTGCCGAAACCAAGGAAGTCACCACCAAGGACGGTCAGAAGAAGACGATTCGCAAGCCCATCATGCCACCCGGTATGATGGAGCTCATCAAGAAGGACAGTGAGCGCACGTTGGACTTTTAATCAAAACTGCTCTTGATCCCCACATATATTTTTGACGTTCTCCCCATCCAATATGCTCTTTCTTCGTCACCTTTATTTTCCACCTACCCACATTTTTAAACCATGCAACACACATATGCAGCGCTCTTGTACAGTAATAATAAACAAACCAAAGAAACCCCTTTCTTTCTCTGCAAAGAAAGTTGTACGTACTTTAAAACATTCCAAATATTGTAAAAGTGTCAAAATGGGGAATTTCAGCTATTGCTTTCTGAGCTTGTAAAAGAGTTTACTAGGAACTGAGAAAAATCACTCTCCTTGATATAACACACCTTGAAGACGAAACAAATATCTTTTTTTCTTTCAAACACTCACCATGAGAGCGATCACGCTATATCTTAACAGTGTCAACCAGCAAATATACACCGAAAACGGTCACCGACTCTCACAGCTCTTATCTTTATCGCATTTACATGTCCAAAGCTTATTCGACCTAAACATTGATGTAATTATATACACCTTTTTTTTTTTTACAATTTCTTAAGTCCACGGTATAACGCGTCGCGTTTCATTGGATTCGCACAATTTATGCTCTTTATACTTTTTAATGAATAGATTGAAACGATTGAAAATGCGTGCAGTAGTTGCATGCAGCCTTGGGACGATATAATTGCACTGCATTTGAGAGCTGCGCTTTTACATTCCAAGAATCAGCACGCTTTAGCATTTCACACTCAAAAAGAACTCGTACAGTAAGTTCCACTTAGTATCCTGTGTGTGTGTTTTATATGCTATGATATATATATATATAGATGCGTGTCGTAGAAGCTAATACATAATTTGTTATTTATGGAAAAACTCAGGATGTTTCAACGAGCAATGGCCAATTTCACGCAGTGGTGCTTGCCAGTATTATATGTTGTTAATAACGATCTACGTGCACTGGCTCGAGAGGTATTATACATGTAGTTTTCTGGAGACGCGCGCGGCTATTGATATACAATACCCAAACAAGAACGGGAAAGTGAACTTATGACTTGATATGTAACATTGTAGGCCGACCGACATGCTAAAGTATTAATGACAGACGATGAAGAAGCAGGGGAATCGACGCAACGCAAAAAGCTAGAAGAAGCAGCCAACGTGATGAGCAAATCATTTACACTCTGTATAACGGATAGGTAAAAAAATATTTGGGAACTATGTTTGCTGATGTTGTCTTTAATACTGAATTTATTGCGTGCTCTGTTTTAATCAGAAACGCCCTACAAGTATCAAAGAAAGTCGGCACCTACCGTATGGTTGGCTTAATGTTCCGTACCTATTTCCAGGTATATTAACTTTGTGAGGAGGGGCCATCATTTCAATGATCCCTTGCTGCTGTGTCTGTGCGTTCTTTTTAGTAACAAAGCTTTATCTTGAATTGTTTGTGTCAAAATCTCAGTTGAAGCAACAAAACCTATGCAAGAACATCCTAAGAGCAGTACGAGCAGCGGATTTGCCTGAAATCGACTATTTTCCAAAGTGCGACCGTGTTACTTTTCGCTACTATCTGGGTCGACTCTATTTCTTACAGGAAGAATACAGCAAAGTAAGTGAAGAAAGAGAGTGCTAAAAAAGCCTTTTTTTTTATTTTTTTTACTCACTTGCAATTTTCCCCGTTTACAAAGGCTGAAAATGAGCTTGATCTGGCTTTCAGAGAGTGCTCCAACACAAGTGTCAAAAACAAAGAGTATGTTTTATCCTCCCTTGGATCTTAATGTTTATGCAATCGCTCTCAATCACACAAAAGTCCTAGCTACAACGTCAAACGAAAAAAAAACCAACCAATAATATCATGTTCTGTAGGTTGATTTTACAGACCTTACTACCTATCCGACTCATGCGTGGTGTAATGCCTAGCAAGAAATTACTCAAGCGGTTCCCGAAAATCAAAAAGACCTACGGCCATATTGTCGAAGCGATCAAGTCCGGTAACATTGACGTGTTTAAGCACCAATTACAGTTAGCAGAACAAGTGTTGTTTCGTCAAGGAACGTATTTGGCCGTAGAGAAGGCACAAAATATTGCCATGAGACAATTGTTTCGTAAAGTGTAAGCTAAACCTTTTCTCGCGCTTTTTTTTTTTATGATTGCTAAGTGTTGTCGTTCGTAAAACAAAAAAAAAGAGGCACATTTAAACAGATTTATATATTTTTTATTTTGTAGTTACGTTCATTTAGATAATAATCCTCGTATACCCATATCTACATTCCAAGCTGCACTGAAAATATCTGGAATTGAAGTGGATATAGAAGAAACCGAGTGGATGTTGGCCAACATGATCTTCAAGGTAAAAGAAACAGAAAATGATTGAAAGGGAAGGTGGATCGACTCATTTCAGTTGTTGTTGACGAATTTCCTTTTTTTTGTTTCCAAAAGGGTTACATGAAAGCATATCTTTCCCACGAAAAGATGTTTGCTGTGCTTAGTAAAGCAAATCCGTTTCCTCAAGTATCAAGCATTCCTTTACAAACGTTAATTCAGTAATAAAACAAGAGTGTCTCTAGTATTACCACATCATGTCAAATGTTTGAAATAGAAGAGCTTAGTAGTAGTAGTAGTACTTGTTGTTGTGCGTGCTTCTTGATGCGACACTCATACAAGGCAAGCAAAAGCTAGCACTAGGGTACGTCAGAGAAGTGAACAACATGCTGTTACGTCGCCAACAAGTCCGTGTACGTACGGACAGCGCTAAGCCTTGGGTGGGGGGAATGGATAAGAGACGAGTGAAAGACCAGGTAATGACGACCATCAAGACAGTAATAGGAGGACAAGCATTGAAGAGTCAATACAGAATTGAGATCAAGCCCGAAACGAGAAAGCAATACAGAAGAAAGCAAGAGTACGACTCTCTAGCTTTGATCAATATGAAAACACATTCGAACGAACGACATGCTAGTTACCCATTTGAACAATGGACCTTTTCTTTGAGGGGCCCTAGCGTGTATGACACTATTCGATAGCTGCTTCACTTTTCTTTGCATTCTAGTAACTGTTCTCGACTCTGAGTTTGTTGCTTGTGAAGCTATTCAAAAACCCGCCCAGGCTTCTTTTTACGTTTTTGTGATTACTTACTTGTAACCAACTCGAGCTCCCCCTCGCTACGTATTTACTGTGTATCCTATGTTCTGAAGCATCAAGATGAGTGATTGTTCTTGACAATACCCTCCTCGCACTTTTAGATTCATTTTCACTTCTTGTCATTCGCTGAGTATATCCTTGTAATCCTGTTTCCCGCTGTGCTCCAGCCTCTACAAAACTGACACTACATCCTAGATAGCTTGTCCGTCGTATGTATATCTGATTTTGAATATCAGCTCCCCATCTTCCAATTGATGTCTATTTCTAAGACAGAGGGTTGTGGTGTTGCTTAAATGGTCATGGATTTTTGCTATTTTCACCTTTCGATTGCTTTGAGTATCAGCTATCTCAAACTGATAAACTCAAGATGTTTCCCTCTTATAGGCCAGTCGATGATGCGGCTTGATTATAGTAAGGCTTCTTGACATCCCCCCTAATGGTTGCAGCAGCTCCACCAAGCTGGCTTATGGCTGTTGCTCTTCTTTGTCCAGTTGGTAATTTAAAGCGCTCCCCCTCAAACCGACCATTGCCTCGTCGTCCGTTGGGCAAAATGTCGCGTCAATCGTGTCAGTCCTCGTCCAAAACCAGCAATCGATCTTTTTCCCATCTTTGTAGCTGGGTGCATTGATGATGTCTGCGTCAAGCACCCATAGGCCGTGTATCGGTTTGCTGGTGATCAGTGACAAAGTCGATGGTATACACTTTGACGATGTGGCCCTTGATACGGTGTGTCAGCTCCCTCATATACTTAAGGTACCTTGAGCTCTATGCATGTGTGTCTTAAATCATGAAAGCCGTTTAAAACTCTCCATCATCGACTCTTCAATAAAAACGACAAGAGCTATATACTTCTTTATCTTGAATGTGTTTTGTTTACATGTCATCAGTGCAGATAGACTTGATGCTTCGACAAACACTTTCCAACCCAGAGCCTTGATGTAGGCAGCAGGAACTTGACCCTGCCCATACAACATCGATTATTAATGAGTGCATTCGCATCTTGACAACGTTGAATTTATTTCACATGACTTGACTGTAAACGCCTGCACTTGATAAATGACTAAGGAGCCACGATATCCATAGATCTCGAGTTGTTGACGAAATTGGTACCTAAGGAACCAGTTCTTTGCAGCAACAAAAGTTGAGAGCGATGCATCCAATTATTCAGAATGGTAGTATAGCATATAAAGCAAGCATCATCAACATGGAACACACATAACATAATACCAAAAACAAAATATATACACCTCTTTTATACATATATAAGCCAAGTCATACATACAGAAGAGAGAGATAAAGGAAGAGAGAGAGAGAGAACAAATACATAGATACAAAGTCTCAAATTTATATATTAAGCATTACCAAACTTTACATTTATCAGGAGGATTCATTGGGGTTCCAATAGGACAAGAAAATGTTTTTGCAAAGTGCTCCGAATTCATCAGTGGACCGTTGACCCTCCATCGATCTGGTGCATGATGACTCGTATGTAACTAAACCAAACGAAAACAATTAAGAAAGCTAAGATGTTTCATGACCCTTTCGAAAAGAACACTTTCATACCTCTTGCAACTTATTCTCCAAAGTGCTCTTACTACACCGCATGCGTGCATAATTAATATAAAACAGTTGATCACGAGACCAGTCATCCAATCCCGGTAACAGCCTATCGTTGCTATCCTTGACTTGCCGGCTTTTTTTCCATGTTGCATAAGCTTGCAACAAACCTCCCAAATCAGCAATGTTGCCATCCAAAGTCTGTGTTCCGTCCACAGGATATGTCTGATGGTTGGGTCCGCTCACATTGAACCCTGCATACTGTCGTTCGAGACACGATGCAGCTGTATCAAATGCTGCTTGTGATTCGCTTGACCACCAATCGGTGCCGTGTTTGCCCTGTGCATCGTAGTGTCGTCCTCCTCTATCGAATCCATGCATAATCTCGTGGACGATCATGGCACCCAATGCTCCATAATTCAGATAGTCCGGTCCGTTGGGGTCAAAGAAAGGGGGTTGCAGCATGGCTGCTGGTATTTGAACCTAATATAAAACAATATGAGAAAAAGAAAAGCTTCGATTGATTGGGTAAAGGAGAGTTTTTACCTTGTTAAGAGCACGGTTATAGGCCATACCCACATGCTGAGGAACAAGATCCCATGAGCTACGATCAATGGGTTGATGCAAACGATCCCAGCTATGCTTGACTTTCCATTGGCTAGCGCTTTGGACACTTTTGAAAAAGCTTTCCCGGTCAGGTACAACATCTTGATAGAATTCGGCGAGTGCGATCGGTGAGCGGGTATCTGGCGCTACCGTTGGGCAGCTTACTTGTCGATCTAATTGCTGTATCTAGAATGGGGTTTTAGCGAATGGAGAACAGTACTGGCAAGTCTTTTAATAATGTTCTAACCTTATCAAGCGCAGCATTTCTGTCTTGTTCGCTTACAAGCCAAGGCACCCGACCCAATCGTCCCGCCACAGTTTCCGTCAACTGCTCCACCATGGCCTCCGCCCTTGCAGTCGTTTCGGTCGCATCTTTATCCCGCAACACAAAATAGCGACCCAACAAAAAGCCCAACGAACGATCGACCTGGGAAAGACAAAACTGCCAGCGTGGCGGCTTGGCTCTTGCTTCCACGCCAGACAATTTGGCATCCAACTTGCGTCGAGGAGCGACAAACATATCACCCAACGTATCCAAATACCGCCACAGCGAACGCCACACCAGATACATTTGCAACGTGCGACTGTTGCTTGCCTTGAGCACCTGGAGTCCGCCTGTGATTAATTCGGGACGCGGGATCCAGACTTGCTTGGCATGCGATGCACCGACGGTGTCAAACACTGTGGTCCAGTTTAGATAGGGCGCTGTTTGTTGTAGCTCTGTGATTGTCCAGTAATAATGCTGGGGTTCTTCTTGAGCATGATGGTGATCGTCGTGGAGGGATTGTAGCGCCAGTTCTTTTTCGAATTCCACAATACGACGCGCTGTTGCTACTGTGCTCCATTGCTTCCATCCAAACTCGTTGTGGGTGTCCTGTTTGAATACTAGCTCGAGCATCTCGGTCACCATCTGCATGTATGCAGCAACAATGTCAGGGTCGTCATAGTACTCGCGGGACGGTAAGCCTAGCTCGCCTTGAGATACAGACAAGGTTGACATGTGTGGATTCTCTGGATCGGGACCCATGTTGATCTTGAACAAGGCCCAGATGTCGTTGGTTGCCAAGTAACTGATGGCCTGGCTTAGACCATCGACAGGTGCACTGACATAGTAGCCAAGTGGTATATAGTGTCGAATCGAACGAAACATGTCGTATAATGGCTCAACCTTGTATTGATCAATGGTATCTTCATCCATGCATGTTTCGTAAAAGTCTTGCAGTTTTGTAAACAGCTGTGTATCCAGTATACGGTCCGGTGCTGGCAACGAAGAACCGTCGCCGTTGTTGTCAAGCGGGTTGGCGTCGTCAAACGAGTGCATCAGTATTTGATTCAGTTGGTTCTTGATTTTCTCGTCAACTCGGGTTTCAACGCTTGTCTTTGGCTTGTCTTCGCGCAATGCATGTTCTTCCATCCAGTTGCTGCCTGTGTTGAAAATTCAATGTTGTGTGTTCTTTGTTTGCGTATGTGTGCATACATGTGTATGTGTGTGTGTGCTTATGTTTGGGGATGTTGCGGGGATTATTGCTGAAAGCAATAAAAAAACTTACACGTGTATGCATAAAAATCACTGCACGGATCAATGTTTGGATTGACGTCCTAATTGTTGTGATGAAAGAAAAAAAAAGGGCATTAACACATTCATGCACACATTTCCAGGAACCCAGAAACTATGGGGTGGGGGATAACTGCCAACTAAACAATGAGAGTAGCACTTCTTACTTGCAGGATCTTGGCTGCTGTCAAAATACAATTCGATTGCAAGCAGTACGACTATGTAAAGACGATGTAACATGTAATCTCTTTTAATAAATTTTCTCACACACGACGTTTTAATATGCATTTTACCTCATTCTTATCAGGAGGAGGTTGTACTACAGGCGGGTCGCTAGGCGTTGGTGAAGGGCTCGGAACAGGCGGTTGCAACCGATCGTCAAAACTACTACGCGCATACAGTCCAATAAATACGCATAAAAAGATGAGCAGTATTGAACTAATGAAAAACATTAGTTTTTCAAGCGATGTGAATTGGCCTGGTTGAAGGTATAATGGGTAACGGTATACGCCGCTGCTACTGCCATAGTCGGTTATCTCTTCATTGCTACGCTCGGATCGATTGTCTGCTGATTCGTCAATGCGATTGCGTGATAATAGCGGTGCACGAGTTTCATCCGACAATGCCATAAGTGTAATATACGGAGTGTGGGAAGAACAAGAACAAGCCAAGTAAAGAAAGTAAGAGAGAGAGAAAGAAAGAGAGAGAGAGAGAGAGAGAAACTTCTCTGACAGCTCAGGATATAGCAACAACAACAGTGAATATTTAATAGATATGGCTACTCCACACGTGACACAAGCAAAGCAACCAGCAATCCGACAAGAATGCACGTAAATCTATTATAGCATGTTCTTGACAAAGGCAAGACGAGCACAGGGCTGGGGGAAATGACTGACTGTAGATGTGAATGGTTTTCTTTTTATTCCCCACCCCCTTTCGTAGTATGGAGCTTTGTTTTATACTTTATATTTTACTCGGATTTGGCTTCCAAAACAGTCTTGAAAGCGAACGGCTCAAACTTGACACCGTCAGCCATGTAGAATTTACCATCGAATTCAACCCTAAAGAACGCAAAACCACGTGAGTGAACATCATCTCCACCCCGCCACTTGGCGATACAATAGCAACAGCATTCCCATTCTTTGTGTGGGCAGATACGTACCAGTGCAGACGCAAAGTGTGAAGGAAGGCAGACAGACCCTCCATGCCCAACAGAATAAAGATGGTAAGCGAAAACCACATGGCGAAACCGATCACCAAGCCAACAACGCCGACCACGCCGCTGAAGCCGAACCAGATCTTGAAGGTCATGTCCCACAAGACACTCGACAGTTCTACCAATGTACAAAGAGAATTAAATTACTACTTTGTGTTCCGCTCTATTTCCTCCAATGAAGAGAGAGAGAGAGAGAGAGAGGATACGTACGGGCGTGAGCAAGAGACAAGGCCCACAGACGGAGATATGAGGCAGTGTTGGAAATACAGTTGAGACAGAATTCAATGGTATGGATGGTTTGATGGATCATGACTTCAGAGAACTCAAACTAGAAAAAAGAACAAAGGCCCTCCGAATGAGTATCTTTCTTTTTAAAGACAACAAAACCAAGCTTACCTCTTCTTCTCCCTCATCATCCTCTTCAGCTTCATTCGAACCGCCAGCACGGCCGTTCTGTTCTTCATCATACGCAACCTCGTCGTCGGCAGCAACGGTCTCGTAGTGATGCTTGCTGTGTTGCTTCTTGAGGTAGTATGGCTTGGCAAACCACATCCATGGGACACAGATCAATGCAATGAACAACAACATCATTTGGACGGGACCCTTTTTTAAACCAGAATGATTAAAAGAACTTTGTCCCGTAGTAGTATCCAACAACGTTCTTACCTGGCCGGGGTAAAGCTGCTCCTCAGGATTGATGTTACCAGGAGAAAGGAACATGTAGATCAACATGTTGAGCAAGTTGGGTGGCGCGTTATGAATATGGTTGCCATTGTCATCCAAAGCCCACCAGTCGACACTCCATTTGTACAAGATACAGAACACCAAGTAGCCGAAAATGCTGGACATGAACAAGATTTGGGGAAGGAACTCCAACCAGATAAACATCTTGTTCTTAAAGTTGACATGGTTGTAGACTTGCAAGCAGATACCGAAAAGCATCTAGAGAAAGCCATCGTCATCGTCAGTTTGTGTGTGTGTGTGTGTGTGGGGTTTCTTCTCACTCAGTCCAAGGTGATATTAAGGGGAAACGGAATTGAAACAAACAAGTTTTTGTGATACAAACATGGATTACGCCAATGATGATAGCCTGTTTCATCTTGTAAGAGTTGGAGAACAGCAAAAAGTTCTCGGAACCGTGCCATGACTAGAATGTAAAGGTCAGTGATTTGAAGCTTTTATCCGCTAATTAGAATTCTATACATACTGGATCAAAGCCAAAGGCATAGACATGGCCATTCGATGTGGCTTCCACGGTATCGGTGGAGTTGTATTCAATAGGCCAATCAAAACCGGACTTGAAAAAGTCAAGTGACAGCGAGAACATGTCGTTGTAGACGAAACCAACATACATGGAGAAAAGACCCATCAAGAGCACCATGTAACGACCGCTGAAGAACATGCTAAAGATCTAGAAAAACGATCATGAGAAAACGTTAGTAAGGCTTTCTTAACCCCCCAGAATCAAGATAACTTACATCGTTGTCGACCTTGGCCAACTTCTTTTCATACAAAACAAGGTATAATGCAAACAGGAACATCAAGAAACCATGTCCAATGTCACCAAACATGATTGCAAAGAGGTAAGGGAATGAAATGATCGTAAACAGACCAGGGTTGACTTCTCGATAACGGGCAATGCCATAGGCATCAATGACGGCCTGGAAGCCTTCTGTGAATTTGTTGGTACGATGGTATGTAGGAGGTTTCTTTTTGGTCGTCAACTCGGTCAGAATGGATGGTAAGTTGGTGCCAGATGCTTCCTAATCGTTTTCACCCTCTTGCATGTTAGTTCTCTACTCATTTTTTGAATACACACAACAAAGACAAGAGAGAAGAGACGCACCGTAGCATTTTTGAGAGCATGCTGGATAATAGAAATATCATTCGTAGCACACCATCCTTCTGCGATCAAGCACTTGCGATTCACATCATAGTTGAACAAGTTCATGGTGTGATAGATCGCCTTTTCCTTGCGAACCACAGTGGTCCACGAGGAAAGGTTTTCTGCAATCTTTTGAAGTTCAGCGCGTCGAGTTTGGCTTGTGTTTGAGAGAACCTACACATTGAATGTTTAGTTTCAGAGTCAATAGGACTTGTGCACCTGTAACAAGCTTATATTCTTCTTACATTGTTCAAATCTTCAATACGGCTGGTGACTTCAAGATATGCATCACGTCGCTTATCGGGAGAGTCATCGACGGTATACAAAGTAGCGCCCAAGCTTTGGGAAATCTTTTTGATCTTGTTGATGATTTCTCGACCGTGCGCAAAGATGGCAAACACGTTCTTGTCCACGACCTCGTCGGAATCAGGGTCAGTAATGGGCTCGTCGATTTCAGCCGAGTTCATGTACAAATTGCCACGGAGCGAGCGCCACAGAACACGTTCAAAGGTCTGCATGCGTGCACGCGAAATAACGCCGGTGACGTAGCCCAGGTTGAGTCGGCCCATTTCGTCGTGGTTTTGTTGTTCCACGTCGTGTTCCAATAATGGCGTCGAAGCGTCACCTTCATCCATCGAGTTACGGATGGTATCTTGACGTGATTCAGCCTAAATACACCGCCCCATCGGAACCCATATCCAACCCCCCCACCGCAGTTCCAAGTTGAGTGTTGGTTTCTTTATGAACATTTTACACGCACAGACTCTTTTCGTTTGTAATGATCAAGGTCCTCTCTCTCTGTATTTTTACCTGTTCAAAGAAACCACCTGTCTCGCGCAGGACATGTCGGAGTTCGGTGAGTTGCAGGTTGCGACGCTGAAGCGTTTCATACGAGCCGTTCATTTGCACGATACGGCCTTCGTGCTCCTTTAGCTTTTCCTCAAGATCATCGATTTCTTGAGCCGAGCGTGCACGCGAACCATAGGCAGCTGTCGTCAAGGATCGACTAGGAATTTCTGCCTTTTCAATCTGTGTATTAAAGAAGCCTATAAGAGTCATAGCCACCCCACCACCCCCCCCGGGTTGTTATGTATAAAAAATAAGGGTTAGGAGTTTCGTGTTTCAAGTTTTTACTTTTGCCGTAAAGCTATTTTATTTTGACACACGTACGGCAAAGACGTTCCATTTCGTCCAGTCTTCTAATTTCAGAAACGAATGCTCGTTGGAATGCGTTTACTTCGGGATTGAGCTACAAAAGAGATGGGCAGGTCAATGCACCGCTTTTCTTTTTTTTTTTGTGTCCATGGCGTTCTCAAACATTACAAGTCAGAAACACTTACATCTCTAAACTGCACCTTGCCAAGCTCACCCAACTCTGCAACACAAGGTTGGGCTACCTCTGCAGGAATATACAGTTGTATAAGTGACATCTCTTCCGAACGGAAGAGTGTAGAGGGCGCCATGTTTTTATTTTTTATTTTTTTCGTCACCAAAGGGCAAAAAAAAAAAAGGAATGGCAGTAAAAAAAGAGAAAAAGAAGTGGGGGAGGGAGAGAGACGAGAGGGCGGAAAAGAAAAACCCAGCAAAGAGAAAGGGCCTGTGGGCGGCGAATCGTGTAATCTTATGCTTTGGTTTAGTGCGTAGTAGTAGCAACAAATTCATGTTCAGCTTATGTCATGTCATCTCTCCCTCCTCTCTCTCTCGCAATGAAACTCTTTAATTTTTTCAGGGTCATTTAAACGTGGCAAGCTAGGCATAGAAAGCGAAACAGTTACTAGTTTGGCTCACTCTCTCTGTGTGTGTGTGTGTGTGTGTTTGAGCAGGGCTTTCCCTGCTTATTACCCCAATTTTTACACTTGATTAAATCTTCTGGAATATAAAAAAGTGCTGGCTAGTTGGGATTCTCCCCCCCCACCCTCTTTCTTTCTTTCTTTCTTTCTTTCTTTCTTATCCAACAGCACACTTGTGTAAGCTCAACGCGTTAGTTATACATCGTCTCCACATAGTGGTCATTGTTGCTGTCGTATCAAAACTGTAGTAGCTACCACAGCTGTCCGGGATAAACCAACAACAGCAGCAACACAAAGCAGAAAAGCCCATCCTCTTTTTATCTTCTTCTTTTCGGGTGTACATACATCACCAGACGACGACGACATACCCCAACCTCTTTATACTACTACTACTACTACTACTACACCTTGTATCCTTCAACGTGATATCAACCCTGAAATAAGAAAAAGAAAAATAATGCTGAAAAACCTAACTCGCATAAAGCAGGTAAAACCTATCATTACTACTGCTGCTGCTGCATCCTATTTGACATATATATTGAAACTGGGAAAAAAAACAATACATAGTGGACCGGTGAGCGATTAGGTGCATCCAAACCAACATTACAGACCGAGGATCTTCAAGAACTCGAAGATCAGCTGGACACTTGGCATGAAGGTTTCGAACAAATGTACCAAACAATCAAACTGTCCCATGCACAACTTTCGAAAACGAAAACTCTAATACAAGAGTCGAGAACAAAACACACACCCCTCTCTGCGATTGGAGATGCTTGGTTGACGCATGGCAGTGAAATAGCTGGCAGCTCTCCCAAACTAGGTAAAAAGAAAAAAGAGGTGCAACCTATTTCGTTATTTTTTATTATGTCGATCCTTTGTCTATCCGGGACGACGGGGAGCGCGGTTCTTAGGCCCTCCCCCCTCCTCCGACGCACATGTTCCATATCTATCCTGCAAAAAAAGGCGTGTTGATCGGATCGCCGATATCAAACTAACCAATATAATACTAATAAAATATATAATGGGTACGGGATACTATTTATATATATATATATATATACATTATTAGGTGCAGCATTGTCGAACCTCGGTGAAGCGGAAATGAATATTGCAGTCTATTTTGATCAACTGACGCTCCAACTGGGCACCGACTACTTGACACTCTTACGCGACAGCAGAGCATGCTATCACAAGATTGTTGAACTGCGCCGAAAACTCGAAACACGACGACTCGATTATGCAGCCCATCTCAGTCGACTCCAGAAAGCGAAAAAGGAGAAACCGCAGCTTGAACAATTGTTACATCAATCGAAAATGAAATATGAAGAGACGCAACGCGATTTGTTGACGAAAATGATTGAATTGGAACAGTTCAAGGTGTGTGTCTTTTGTCGTCATTGTTTGTCGTGTGTAGAGTTGAATAGACATCTTTTACTAATATGGACCGGGAATAATCATTGAAACAGGAGATGCACCGTGATGCATTACATGACTTTATGGATCTGCAGATCGGATGCTTCCTAAAAGCGGCAAAAATCCTGCAAGACGTAAAAGACGATTGGCCACTAGGACCCGAATACGATGATGACAATACCTCTTCATTAAACAACAACAATAACGATGATAGCAGCAATACCGGAGATCATACTAAACCTTTAGCACCAACAGCAATTGATTTGAAGAGGACAGCATCAGCATCAGCAGCATCAGGGGCAGGCGCGACAACAACAGCAACAACATGTGATGGAGCATGTTGCAAAAGCAGCATCAACAGGAAATCGACGGATTCTGCATTCGAACAATCCACCGTTGCCAGCACCAATAATGATTACTATCGACGACCCTCTATTATTTCTGCCAGCAACACGAGTAGTAATAACAATCACTATCTACATCCAGCTGACCGACAATCCATCTGTTCATCCAGTACGAATGCTTCATCAGCAGCATCCTGTACGAGCGCATCGGCATCAGCAGCTGGTTCGCCGCCGACTTTCAACAGTAATCAATTACGCCGTTCTCTTTCGGATATGGGATCACAACAAAGTGTCAAGTCAGATGATGTCATTTCTAAAAGAGGATCTTCAAGTAGTGTTCCATCAAGACAACAATGTAAGTTACTATTATATGTTTAAAAAAAAATCCGAGCGTACAAATGTAAGATGGACTAGGTATACTCAATCTCGGGAAATGTTGGATGCACCTAGCCATCTCAGCCAGCAGTCCATACACCAAATTACGACGAGCACTATACAACTTCCCTGGCGATCACGATGAAGACCTTGCATTCAGCCAAGGGGATATCATTACAGTGTTGGAAGAAATCAACGAAGGATGGTGGTCCGGTGAAGTCATTGACAAGCAAGGACACAAGCACTGTGGCATATTCCCGTTAAACTATACCGAAGAACTCGATACGCCTGACGTACCACCACCACCACCTCCGTTACCGAGTAAAGAAGACTGCAATCTATCACAAGAATCGCAAGTGCATCAGCATGTAACAACAACACCACGACCACAGCAGACTCTGAATCACAGCAACACTACCACAGACGATACTAATAATAATGATAATGCTCCGACTGCAACAACAGCAACAAAGGATGCCAGTAATACTGGCGCCCCAATACCCAATGATGCTGGCAGTGCATCCCAAATATAAGTCATCTCAACATGTAGTATCATGGAGGGGTCCTAGTAATTTTCCTTCTTGCTGTATTGTACCCCCCACATTGTCACCATCATATCCACAAACTCACTCAATCCCTAGTAGTAGTAGTACCATGTTTATGTTTAGAAATACCCCCATCTTTTTTCTTTGCGCTGAAAAATACCATTGTGCATACACTGTAAAAAAAAGTCAGTGAAATTCCGTTTCTCTTTTCCTATTTTCATGCTTGAAACGCGGGTGGTACGAACATAAAAGAAAGTCTATTACAGTGATCTCATGAGCGCTACACAACAGCAAAAGACAACACGTCCACGACCCGACGATGCTGATTCAGAACACGATCGCGTGCGCTATTTTTTTTTTTATGTTCACTATGGAAAAACCACAGGGTGGGTTCTTTCGATCGATTGATTGTCTGATTCTCTTTCCCATGGAAATGTCTAGGACGACGACACCCATCCTCTCAAGAGACTCAAGACTGCTAATCAGCAAAACGGTCCACGAGTTGAGCACGTCGACACAGGAATCCGACTACTCGCTTCCAATGCTGCGTCGCAAGAAGAGAATGTTGGTTGTGGTATACATATTTCTCAAGTTCCATAGGAGTAGTACCCCTTATATAGACAACAGTATATACACTACACCCACCGACAAGACCCGTTGGTATTTTTTTAATTGCTGATATATATTCACTATAGTACGTTTGCGTGACCTGTTATATCATGTAAGTCTATCGTTTTACTCATGCGCAAGAATGGAGAAAAGATTCAGCTAAAAAAAGTGGGGTCTGTAAACAACGGGGGAAATGATAGGATGATCTCGAACGAATTGTACAGTTTAACTTTACTGTGGATCTCGAGTATTTGATGCAAAATATACATCCGGCTGTTCGTACCAAAATTCCCGTTACTGTCATCCATGGTCATCGATATGATGAAAGTCGTGCTGCTATACAGGTATATATACATATATAGAGTACCCCAAAAAAGCTGCTGAGCACTCCATGGCTAATAGTAGAGAGAGAGAGAGAGAGAGAGAGAGAGATATGTCGAAATGGGATGGGGATGAGGCGAGTAACTCTACAAAAAAATAACTGCGATGGTTGTATTGGAATTTCCATCTATGCAGCAAGAAGCAAAGCGCTGGCCAAACGTGCGATTAATAGCTCCATATATCCAAGACAGATACGGTAAATAATGACAATGATGAGCCATCCCCACATCCCACATTTATGTCTGTAATAGAATGGGACAGACCCAGGTTACTTGCTAACTTGGCATTTTGCTGTTTCCACCCCATGATACAGGGACACATCACACAAAGGTAAGAAATACGTTGAAAAAGTCCAAAAGAAGGTCCATGTTGTATCATGGCTGCTGTTGCTAGAATAAAGGCTTTCACGATGATTGCTCATCATCATGTCCTTTTTATCCCGCTTCAGGCTATGCTCTTGTACTTTAACCGCAATGGTTCCAAATCCATCCGGATGGTGGTGTGTACTGCAAATCTTTGTCAAGACGACTGGGAGTAAGTTGTGATGATCTGAAAACCATACTTTTTGAATGTATTGTTTTGTGGCATTATTGATAGCAAGTTCTATGTGTTACCTGCTATACCTATGTAGAGTGATGACGCAAGGTGTTTATCAAACCCCACATTGCCCGTTAAAGGAGACTGGTGAAGAATCAACATTGAATGGCAACGAAGGAACCATTGTTGGCTCGGAATTCGGCTCGCCCTTTGAACGGGACCTCATCAACTACCTGAATGCATATGGTATAAGCTTGAAAGACATCCGAAGTGATGTGCGACAGTACGACTGGTCCTCGTGCAAAGGAATACTCATTGGTTCCGTGCCTGGTTATCACAAGGGACCCACAATGCATCTTTGGGGGCTACAGCGCTTGGTGAATGTTTTGAAAGCTCATGTTCACTTGGATACCGAATGCACCAAGGATGGCTCGACTCTTGTTGCACAGGTAATATATATACACAAAGAAGCAACAAAATGATGAGGAAGTACAGCATGTTGATGGTTTTTTTTTTACTTGTCTGTTTCCATGGGACAGTGCTCCAGTGTTGGAAGTCTACGCGGCAAATGGTTTCAAAGAGATTTCACGCGTTGTATGTCCGAGGCTGAGAATTCTGATATGGCCAAAAAACCAGAGATCCGTTTTATGTATCCAACCGTTGAAGAGGTTTCTCAAAGGTATTGTGATCAACCCCGTATATTCTCCACTGCTGTGAGATCAACAATATTACTAAGTTTGCTCTTATTAGCTGTACAGGCATCGTATCAAGTGCCGGATTTTTACGTCTTGAAAATAGTACGTATAACATTGAAAGTCTATCGATGTTGTTGGCACTCAAAAAATTTCCTCTTTTCGTTGTGTCATTGACCATCACCCACCACAACACGCAGATGTCTATCAACAAAGCAAAAGCTGGCTTGATACGCACCTTTGTAAATGGATCAGTGTGGATGCTGGCCGACAAAAAGTGATGCCACATATCAAGACATACACCCGAGTATATGGATACAACAGCATCGCATGGCATCTGTTGACCTCTGCGAATTTGAGTCGTGCAGCATGGGGCGAGTTTCAAAAGAACGACTCTCAGCTCTATATCAAAAGCTATGAGCTTGGCGTATTCATTTGTCCTAGTTTATTTGAGGTAAAGAGCATTGCTGTTTATGCATTACCCTTCTTTCGTAGTGGTAAAGATAGATAGCCTTAAAAAAACATGATTGTATCTAGAACTCTACTACAAATGTCCAAATGCTGGCTGCTACAGTTCAAGTCCCAAGACCAATACCCAATACGCTTGTTGTTGACGACGACGACAACGATAATAATAATACTAATAATAATATTACAACAGCAGTAGTACCTGTTCGATTGCCGTATGATTTACCGGTTGTGGCATATGGAAAAAACGATCTGTGTTACACAAGGCAATACTCGCATGATGCTTATAACCAGCTTTTTGGAACGGGTTATAGCAGCCCATAACCAAGTCGAACTAACAGGGTTTTCCCAACAAGTAATTTCGCAGCCAATAGAAATAAATGTCGCAGGCCAATAAAAATGAATGTCGCTTGGCAGCAAAATTCAAATACACCGAAGCAAACGCTTTTTAAATTACACCGAGCGATGAATTGGTCCAATTGCCTCTACCACGCACTCTCCAATCGCTTGTTTCAACATGGAAGATAGCGTTGTTTAACTGCACCAAAGTGTAGTAGACCAATAAATTTAGTGCTTAATGACATCTGTATGCTGCTTTCAAAGGCAAAACAGCCTCTTTTTTAATTACACCGAAGCACCAGCCAACTGCCTTTTAATTACACCGAGCGATAAAATGGTCCAATTGCCTCTACCACGCACTCTCCAATCGCTTGTTTCAACATGGAAGATAGCGTTGTATAACTGCACCAAAGTATAGTAGACCAATGGATTTATGTGTTTAATAACATTTGTATGCTGCTTTCAAAGGCAAAACAGCCTCTTTTTTAATTACACCGAAGCACCAGCCAACTGCTTTTTAATTACACCACCGAGCCATGAAATGATCCAATTGCCTCTACCACGCACTCTCCAATCGCTTGTTTCAACACAGAGGATGGCGTTGTTTAACTGCACCAAAGTGTAGTAGACCAATGAATTTGGTGCTTAAAGGCATTTGAATGGTGCTTTTAAAGGCAAAACAGCCTCTATTTTAATTACACCGAAGCACACAGCCAACTGCTTTCTAATTACACCGAGCGATAAAATGGTCCAATTGCCTCTACCACGCACTATCCAATAGCTTGTTTCAACATGGAATAGCGTTGTATAACTGCACCAAAGTGTAGTAGACCAATGGATTATGTGTTTAATAACATTTGTATGCTGCTTTCAAAGGCAAATCAGCCTCTTTTTTAATTACACCGAAGCACACAGCCAACTGCTTTTTAATTAGTACACCGAGCCATGAAATGGTCCAATTGCCTCTACCACGCTCTCTCCAATCGCTTGTTTCAACACAGAGGATGGCGTTGTTTAACTGCACCTAAGTGTAGTAGACCAATGAATTTGGTGCTTAATGACATCTGTATGCTGCTTTCAAAGGCAAAACAGCCTTTTTTTTAATTACACCGCAGCACCAGCCAACTGCCTTTTAATTACACCGAGCCATGAAATGATTTAATTGCCTCTACCACGCACTCTCCAATCGCTTGTTTCAACACAGAGGATGGCGTTGTTTAACTGCACCAAAGTGTAGTAGACCAATGGATTTGATGTTTAAAGACATTTGAATGGTGCTTTCAAAGGCAAAACAGCCTCTTTTTAGCTCGGTGTAATAAAAAAGCAGTTGGCTGTGTGCTTCGGTGTAATTATCTGTATGCAAGTACTAATTGGATGTGACTCTCCTTGTTTGCTTTCCCTGATTTATTAATTTCTCTTAGCGGCACACAGATGTTTCGATTCAATTGCCTTGGTAAGATGCCATGGTAATTAATTTGCGTTCTTTATTAAAATTCAATTGAACAGAAACTCAAGTTTACTTTTTTTGTGATTTATCGATTGAGATCAAAGATCAAGCCCTGCCTACCATTGGTGGATTTTGATTTACTTTTCTCATCATTCATATTCAGGTCTTCCTTGCTGGATTACCCAGTGAGATCAAGGCCGAGTAATTGTCAATCATGATTAGAGACGCCGTTGTACCGAATCTATTCCCTGCTTGGATTTTGCGTTATTTTCGTACATATTTTACATGAGGGATTGTTATGGGGATAATGCTGGTGAATATAATAAATTAGAAAAGCAGATCGGGAACAATGTTCTAGTGAATGAATATGTATGTGCTGAATCGAAAAGAAGTTCTTTCTCGTTTTGAAACATGTATCGTCAACCGATAGTAATAATTAATAATAAAGTATTCAGTAAACACGCCTTCAGATTTGACATTTGTTCGTAGAAACGTAGCACATGTTTGTTTATTGTTGGATGCATCACTGCTAATTTGGTATCGTTGATTGCTGGCGATGTAATTCTGTTGATACCGGGTGCCCTTTGATGATAGTAGAGTGTTTTTTTTTGTATCTTTGGTTTTATTTGTTGGATCATGGGTAATGGCTGCAGTGGTGATCTTGGGATCTTCATAGACTTCGCATATTCTTGCTGAAGTGTGGTAAGTTATTTAGTCGGCATTTGCGGCTTTTGCCGTCGTTGCTGGTACTGGTATAGAAGGGGATCAAATGAGTGGAGTTGAAGCATTGGAGATATTATATGCTGCATGAGTTTTACAGTTTCGTCTGACCAGTTTCTTATAAATTAAGTTGCTGATGCTGAATGTAGGTTCTCTCGACTTCATTGACGAGAGCTTGTTGACGTTCGACATTTTTCTGTTGTTGGAAGCATAGCTTCATGGTCTTCAGTTTATCAGTGGTTATAGAGGTAGCCTTGACAAGATCACTCTTCATAGGCAGGGTCTTGTTCTCTTCTTGACATGCATTGGAACTCTGACTTCTCTGTGTATATAACTACATAAAAGTGTTCTTATTGTTTGCACGGTCATAGAAGTACAGATTCTTATAATCTAAAAATCATTATACAAGTAGCATGATAATAATACAGTAACATTATTGCATAATGGTATATAGATAGTGTGTAATTCATGATATTTGTGTATGAAAGTGTAGATCGATAATCAAATTTTTTCGGAATTGATTTACGTGCTGCTAATTATATGTGATGGTTTGGGAGAAGATATACACAGGTGATTAATAGTTCAAATAAGTAGGGTCTAAGATTGGAGAGAAAGTATACGAATATTTACATTGGTTCGTGAAAGGTAAGATATGTGTTATAATAGAAAAGAAAATAAAAAAGAGAAAAGAAAGGGATCAGGTTGAGAGAGTAAATTTTTTTTTAGGAATGGTATTTAAAATAAATGTGCTTTTTATGAAGAAGCTGACCCTATATTTGAAGTAAATGATGATCCTGTACTTGGTGTTGCTTAGGGATCCGTATCAGAACCGTAGAACCGGAACCGAACCGAACCGAAACCGAGAAAATACGGTTCGGTTCCTGTCAAGAAGCGAACCGGAACCGAACCGGAACCGAACCGGTTCTTCTGTATAAGTAGAACCGAAGAACCGAGAGGCAGAAGATTGCAATCAGCGATGTTGGTAATTAGTATAAAGTAGGCTATAATGGAAGTTACGAACAATGTTATTCCGAAAAGACCACGAAGTAGTGTATTTGCAAGCCATACTTTATGGTAAACTTAAGAAAACCTGCAAAAGCAGAAGGGAGGGAGAAATAGTAAAGAAGAGAAGAGAAAAAACACTTCTTCTGATGGCAGCTTGCTTTCTCCGCCCATGACGCGCATTATTACTTGCTCCTCTACTTTGCTACCCAAAATGCCTTTTTCTCCATGACGTACTACTTTACTAGATTTATCATGGCTTCTCGATCAGTTTTATCAAGTTTGTGCATTCCGTTTGAGATTGCGCATTCTGGGGCTCATAACAGAATTATCTTACCCATTCACCCTTTGCCTTTTATGAGACTCTATACACTATACACACGTAGAGACACAGCAGCTGTATGTACTGCCAGTTGTGGTTCAATTCCTCCAATGTTACAATAACATATTGTACTAGTAATACTAAGTCGCTCTAAGTAAGTACTATAAGCTCCACTTTTTTTTGTAAAAACTGTGCTTCAATCTTTTAACCATGCAATGGCGTCCTACTATTAGTTGTCTAGCTGTTAGTTGTTTATTGATTTTGCTATAGTTAATAAGCCTGTCCTAACCGGTATAGCCATTAATGGCCGATACAAGTTTAATCAGAATCATTACTATATTCATCTTCACTTCCATTTTCATGTGTATATATCTGACTATATTCAATGATTAACATCTACATTTGCTCTTGACACATTTGCATACTATAATCCCTATTTGTTTCTTTTGCTTTTATTAAATCAATATAATATCTAAAGTATGAACTGAAAAACCTTTTATACTTATATTTTTTCTTTTCAAGTTTAAAAATAAGGTTATCAATAAAAGTACAATTATAAGTATCATTTAATTTATCCATATAGGGCTTACATGCAATCATACACACATATTCACCCCCACCTGATTCACATTCATCATTATCTGAATCACCCTGTGAGGAATCTGCACCAGAGGTGTGTTCTAACATTGCATCGGAAATATGAGGAATTGAGGATTGCTGAGAATTTGAATTCTCAGCATATGTTTCTTTTGTCTGTGTATTTGAAATATGAGGAATTTCAATTTGCTGAGAATTTAAATTTTCGGCAACTATTTCTTTCAGAGGTAATGTATCGGGATTTTCATAGTAATTTCATATTTATGTAATTTTTCCTTTAGTTTTATATTTTCCTTTAATGTTTTATCTTTACTTTTTTTTAACAGAAATAATATCTCTTTCATTATTCGCTTTACTTAAATTATTTTTAGATGAGTCTTTTTGTTTTTTTGATGCTTTATGTTTTATTAATAATTTATTCTTTTTAATATTATAATTTATATCATATTTTTCATAAATCGTTTTCTTCAGCAAATTCTTTAATGTTTATATTATTATTATTAAAAATATACTTAATTTACTGGTATCAAGGACGATTTTGTCATTGTTGAATGTGATTGTATTGTTCATGTTTAATATTATGAGGTATTATTTTTTATATAATAAAAAAAATTCAATTTTTATTTTTTCAAATTTTTTAAATATATGCATGCCAAGACATATATGCATAATTTAATTTTATGAAAATTATTTTGGTTACACCAACTTATTGGGAATCAATTTATAACTACTAAATATAGAAAAATTAATAAATTAAATTTAATATATAGATTAAATAAATAGAAATTAAATATTTTTAAATATTTTTTTTATAATCAATTTAGAGTTTAAAATTTTAAATTCAGACAATAACATTTTTTTAAATAATAAATATCATAATATTTTTAAAGAAATTATAAATAAAAGATTACATAATTTTGCATACTATTTATAAAGAAAATTGAATTTATATATATATTAAAATATGCACTGATGTTATTTGAAGAATACAATAATACTATTTTAAATAAAAATGAAAAACAAGAATATCAGGAACTATTACAGCATGAGGTTGATAAAATTATATTGAATGAGTGGAACTTTTTAAATGATAATTGGAAAAAAAAATTAAATTATTATAAACATAGAACTGAATTAAAAAATATAAAAGAAATTAATATTATAAAAAAAGAAATCTTAAATAAGTTAGGATATATATCTGTATTTTTCTTCTTAACTAAATTATATACTAATAAAGAGTACCCTTCCCCTTATTTTGAAATTGAAAAAGGATTATATTTAATCTATCATCTTATATTAGGAATTACTAGTAAAGATATAAAGCAAAATATTCCCTATGTAAGTTATTATGCTTTTTATAAAAATTTTTGGATTGAAAATTACGATCATTTAAATAAATATGTCAATTTATGCTTACAAAATATGTTTAGTAATATTAAAATAGGAGTATATTCAGCTTTATTAAAAAACCCTAAAAATTTTAAGAATATAACATTATTATTGGATAGTCGCGATAGTACAATTGATTATAGTAAACCTGATATTTCAAGTCAAAAAAGATGGTCATATAAATTAAAAACAGCTGGATTAAGGACACAGGTATTATCAGATATAAATAATATGGTTATTACAGTTTCAGATAGTGAATTATGTGGTGTGAGTAGTGATGGAGGTATGTTTCTAAATATGAAAATTTATAATAAAATTAATGAAAGGGATGTTATTGCTATTGATGGCGGTTATATATTATTTATAAATCAATTTGAAAAATTATGTAAAAATAAAAATATAGAATTAAATGATTATAATTTCTTTTATCCAATTAGGAAAGAGCCTAATGAAAATTTGAATAAATAAGAAAAGCATTATAATGATGTATTTGGTTCTTTTAGGTCAAGTATAGAAAATCAATTTTGTGAATTGGGAAATACATTTAAAAGATTTTCAATTAATAATTCTACTTTAAAAACAGATGATTATAAATATGTTAATTTACAAATGAAAGTAGCATTTCTTTTAAAAAATATAAAAATATTTACAGAAACATTTGATATTATAACACAAGATCATCATAAGTTATGGATAGAAAACAATTTTGAGTTTCCTACAGATAATAAATTAATTGATATAGTATTAAATAATGAAATAAAACAATTAGATAAAATAAAATATATGTCAGAAATACAAAAAAAATTTGATGATTTAGATATAAATAATAATAAAATGATAATAGATAATGAAAATTTAGAAAATACTGAAAATATAATTGATAGTAATAATTATAATAATGAAATAGAAGAAATTGATTTTCCCGAATATAAAAATTTAAATAAGAAAAAGAGAAAAAAAGGAAAAAGTGCTAGAAAAATAAATATAAATTTAATTAGAGATATAAATAAAAATAACAGCTTTTATGAAATAGAAAACATATTAGAACATAAATTAAATGATAATGATTACATATTTTTAGTAAAGTGGAAGGATTATGATGAATCTCAAAATTCCTGGGTTAATGAAAAAGACTTTAACGAAAAAGATTTAATTATAAAATATTTTTTAAAAAATGATATCAGATTTTAAATATTAAATTAAATGTTTTATTAATTATATTTAAGTAATAAATAAATTCAAAATTAATACTAGTAATATAAATCTATATTTAATGATTAGTTCCCATTGTGGCTATTCGTCCAAATAGTACTAATAAACCAGAGCATAATCATTATAACCTCGACTGGTCCCCAATGGGTATTAATTCTTAATAATAGTTTAAAAAATATTCTATTAATTGAATATATATAATTGTTTATACATATTTAAGAAAAAATAAAAAATTAGATTATAATTTTTTTATTTTTGAAACGTTTAAGATAATTGTTTAAACTTTTTTTAATTTGTATAATATGTTTATGTTTCGTATAAACATGTTTAAACTGTTTAAACTATAATATTCTTTTATGTTTAATTCAAACCTTATAGTGGTGCAACGGTAGTGAGCAAATCCCTCCTCTAAGCAAGGAACACCTGGACGCAGCTTAGCTTAACTATGAAAGGAATAACTAAAATTAATTTACTGTTTACAGTAAAATTAATTGTTATGGATTGAGCCTCAATGACCCACATCGTATAAGAATGTTTACATTCTGTTTCTCTTATTCATTTTGAGATCGCTGTTCAATGTACAATAATAAACTTTTCTTTTTTACTGCAGTATTCAAGTATACCGCAACATTTGAACACACACATCAGCTTTCATTTAAAAATACCGAATCTTGCCTTTTTTATATATATGATGGGTTCGGTTCTTCGGTTCGATTCTTCGGTTCTACGGTTCTCGTCGGTTCTAGTCAGTTCGGTTCTTGCTTTAGACGGTTCGGTTCGGTTCCCTTTAAGAACCGAACCGAACTGAACCATGTGGATCCCTATATTACACTACAAGCTTTGTAAGTATTGGTAATTTTTAAAAGCATATAGTGTCCCCCATAATTACTATAACAGGAAGCGGAGTTTTATATTTGATCCAGTAGCATCTGAAATGTATGAAGTATTTTATTGCATATTGATTGGATCAAAAGTCATAGAGAAATTGCACTTTGAAATGACTACGTTTATATCGGGATTTAATCGATATCGACAAGGAAGAAAATTTAGCTTCAATGCCATCAAAGCCCTGATATAGATTTATTACCTTCTAACAACCACTGGCAAATCATCGAAGGCCTTGTCAATGAATATCCATATTCTCTTCAAAATATTGGATTCAGTCTGATTGGTTAAAGGGAAATAGTTGGTAGGATATAGTCATAATGCTGTTTCAATTGTAGACTGTGCCCAGTCCATATCGAAATCAGTGATAAGATCAAAGTTTCTGCTTCGTGCTTGCTCCATAAATTCTTAAAATGAGTGCTATATATTATATACGTTTGCATTGTTAGTAATCACTTCAGATGCATACAAGCTTTGGTTTCAAATACTATATACTTTGCCAGCAAATGATTGAAGATATGATTTGGTACGACTATCCACTGGTGGCTCCATATCTACCTTAATCTTTTCCATTATATCCTTCCAGTCAGGGTCATTGATTTTTTGAGCCATATTCTATTACTTGTATCTAGAATATATGAATGGGTTGCACTATCGATAATTTGGTTAGTCATTTGTTTCAGTATATAGTCATTCTAAACAAAAGAAAAAAGAAACTTGCTCTTCATGATTAAGTGTGACGCCATACTCAAGCATCTTATCTTCAACGATGAGTCCAGAGGGGAGAGTCCATTTAGAAGAGTTACGCATGTTTTCATGGTCTTTTTTGAAGCTATTCAAAAAATTCCGGTGTAACTATATGAGGTGTAGACGATGACGGGGTAGTTTTAGCAGATTCGCCAGAGATTTCAGCAGAGGTTCCAAAAGGTGCACCAGCGGTACCAGCAGCGGTTTTAGCAGGTTCGTCAAAAATTCTAGCAGAGGGAGCAGCAAGTTCGCCAGTGATTTCACCAGAGTGACAAGTGCTTGAACCAATAGACGCATGGGAACTGGGGGTTTGTTTCTGAAAAAGAAAAAGAACAACTGCGATTAGGTTATTACCAAACAAAATTGTGTTATCTATTGTGTACCTTTAATAACTTCAATAACAAGTAACCCCAGTTTACAGACTTTGTTGATTTCGGTGGTTTACGACCATCAAAGTAATGCATATATGCCTTCTTGAAATGCTGATTCCAAGTGGCACCAATATTACCACATGGTTCTTGCTTTTGAATGATATAATCCTGGTTTTTTTGAACGAATTCGTAGAGAGATGCATCTTGGCTACTACCAAAATATTCTTTAAACACTGGAGATAAAATAATATTAGTATTATATTAAATTGTCTCCCATAAAAACAGTTACAGAAACGGTTACCATCGTAATGCGGAGAGGTTTATTGTCTGCCATGATAATAACTTGTTGCGAGCAAGAAGTGAACACACAGGGTTTCCAATTTTTTGTAGGGCCAGTTGGCGAACTAATCCGTAACAACTAATTATCGCATAATCCACCATTTCAAGTTCAGACTTTTAATCTATTTTTTTAGTTCATAAAATACATTTTCTTACTGATTAATATGTTTTAACTTTATAACTGCATTTTTTACTAGCTAAAGGTAGTATTATCTACTATTTCCACCATAAACACCAAATATTGATTAATTCCCTTGGAGCCAGTTTATTTGAAATCCGACACACGTACAGAGCAGAGATGTGTGGATGTGTAAATGTAATGTGGATAGAGATACAATAAGACTTACGAGTATAACAAGAAAAAAGTCTATAATTCATCATCCTCGGACAACAGCAGATGTTGGAGCTAAGAGAGGAGGGTGAGGGTAGGAGGAAAAGCATTGTCAGTATTAAAAGGCACATCATCAAGATGAAGGCCCAGTAAGCGCACCAAGTGCTTAAGAGAACAGCTTGGACGACCATGACTCGATGAGGGGCTAGAGAAGGTAAATCGTGTGGCCAGTTCAGGTTGACAATGACATCGAAAAGCGCTGTTGGTGGATGTGGCTCGGTTTAAAAGGCCGATCGCCATGTTTTGCACCAGACTTGCCATCGTAAAGGACAGGAAATAAGATAATGTTGGAGGGAGTAAGTTGCTTGACGACATTATAGACAAAGCAGACCGGCATGAATGTTAAATCAATTGCGTGGAGGCGTTCAACACGTGGGAGTGTGTGGTGGATTGCGCGGAACCAAATGTTGCGGGCTGGGTGGAACATCTTCGTGGCGTCCCAAAACTGAAGCCAGCGCGAAGCAGAAAGAACACCAAACTTGGTCGAAAGGGCATTGGGTAGTTTGGCAGTGTATAGGTGTCGGAACGCACGGGTCGTCAGAGGTTCCGTGCTGCGAATGTCATGAAAAGCAGAAACAAGCTGGTGACCATCCGTCGTGCTACCATTGGAAACCCTGTGTATCGATGAAAAGAGCGGGAGGAACTACACACAGATGTGTCTGTGATCAGGCTTACCAGCATTCAACCTATGTAGTAATTACCATTTAAAAACGAGTGACCCTCTTCTTATTGGTAATCACAAGAACATTCAAAGAAAAAAAGGGTACTATTATATTGGATCAATTCAACTTTACATACAACTGTAATGCGTGCAAAGAGACTAAAAAGTAAGCTGACATTGTCAGTGCTTAGAATTTACTACTTGCTCTCGTTTGTTGCAAGTACGGAACCGTCACTGCTGCAAAGATAGGAGGAATACATTGTATGAGACACAACCATAAAGTGAGAAGCAATCTTTTTGATATGTTAGTTTCTCTTATATCGCTCGACACTCTTAAAAACGGTGGAGGTTACTTGAGCTATACAGTGAAGCACGCGATTTTTCAGCAGAGCGTTTTTTCGATGAAGGGTAGCAATAAGTCAACGCAGCTACGTATAGATATGTCAGAAGTGAAAACTGGCCCAAATAAAGCAGGGCAACTGTATGAAGTTGATAAATCATTCATTCAATCTGTCAGATCATGCGAAGCGGAGATAAGAGAAGAACCGCACTTCCAGAAATCATCCGGTCTCCGTATGGCTGTCGTACGTATTTTCTCACCGTGCAGCATTATTGCTGTTGTTATGAAGCTGGCAGTAATAGTGGTATTACAAGATGTCTAAGTAACTGATCATGAGACAGTGTCTTGAGAGAAGAAACGTCCAGCTTAAAATACTGGAGCGGATCCCGGCATTGCCGGTGGTGCGACCATTTGCCCGAACCTATCAGCTGTTTGACACAGTTTATACAGAGTGGGACTATGTTGTTATACTGTACATGGAGACACCTCGAAATACATAGCACACATAACCAGCGCAGTGCTTTCCATTATTCCGGCACTGTCACATAATTCTGGAAGAAGTTTACCGTTATTGACATAAAAATACATGTGTATGACTGATAAAGCAGCGACAGCGTGAGCAATGTCAATTTAACTTAGAAGAAAAGCGGTGTGTCAACGAATAATGAAAAAAGTACGAGTTACTGCTTTGCCTTCGGGTGCGCCCAATAAATTGTTAAGTTTTATACGAGAAAAGTTACTGCTCAGGATCTGACAGAATTCAGTGAAAGGAAAGGACACGTAAGATTTCTATACTTGGTGGATGCGGACAAAAAGCATAGGGTGAGAGAAAGCAAAAAAAGTAATTACCCCACATTAATGCTGAGGGAATGGTCGTATGAAGTTGTAGGTAGAGGCGCGGTGTTAGTGCACAACTTTCGCCGCGAACGATCAATTCCGCGCACAACGGGTTTGTCGTCGAGAAAATTCCAATACTCCACTCGATTATAAACAATAGACGTGATACAACTTTCTCTAACTATCTCTTTTCTCTTGTATGGGCTTATCCTCGCCAGCTCTTTCTTTCTTTTACTTTACTCCTTAATTCTCGAAAGCAAAGCGATGCCTCTGATATCCACGCTTATTCATCAAGCCAATGAGCTAGCCGGTCCCAAACTGGACAAAATAATTCAATTCTACGCCACGCATGTTTTGCCACAGCTGCAGCGCCACCAAGGTGCATTGATATCCCTGGGCACAGCTACTGCATTGGCGTTGGTTTTCTATCGTCTTTATACCAAGATCAGTCTGCCACCACCGCAATTGCGCCACATTCCGACATGCGATTCGTGGACTGCAATCAAGTATTATTTCAACAACGGTCTTGTGCAAGATTACGCACGTGATGTCATTGCACCTGCTCGCGATGCTAGCACAGGCGTTTTCGCGGTAAGAGCCTTTTCTTGGTAGAGAAAGCACTAGCACTTTCCCCATTCCACCATTTATCAACAAAATTTGTTATAGCGACTAAGCGCTGAAGGCTGGGTTGTTGATATTGCCGATCCAGTCGCAGCCAAACAAATGCTGTTGAAAACAGGTAAAAGCAGCACGCGCATTAATAATTGCAACAGCGATGTGCTGTTGCTATGGCCAATGATTACAAACATCGACTATGCTCTTTGCTAATCAAAAGCTAGCGTTATCATTCAGATGCATTCCCAAAGTCTGAGACAACAATGGGCGTAAAAGATACACTAATCGAAAAGTATATTGGGGGACCGAACATTGTCTTTTTAAATGGCCCAGACTGGAAACGCCATCGAAAGGTACGATGATTATTAGAGAAGAGTTTACTCATACACAACAACAATAACAACAACATTGAAAATGCTGCTGCTTCTCATACATATGTATCACAGATTGCTAATCCTGCTTTCCATCGAGCATTTCCTGTAAGATTATTCGGCAACCTGACACAGACTATGTTTAAAGTACTTGACGAAGGAGATGTGGATGTGATGGACGTGTTCACACGGCTAGCGCTTGATGCAATTGGCACTGCTGGTTTCGGTAAGAAAGGACAACTTTATCCACACATGCAATTCACAAAACAGAAGGCAATTCGACTAAACCCTTAAATTTAGGTTTTAATTTTAATGCATTGCTTGATAAGCATAATGAATGGGTCGATGGGTATAACCAAGTCAAAGAAGGCATGATCAAACCGTTTTACATTTTCTTCCCCGTTTTTGATACCAAGCTCGTGCATTGGTTCCCAAAACGACAGCAAGCCCACAAGAGCCTGGACAATTTCCTAAAGATGATGGACACGATTATCATCAACAAACGTCAAGTGATTCAGGAAAAGAAGGCAAACAACATTGAGGATAACGAAAAGGATTTGTTAACCTTGATGATTGAAAGTGAAATGAATGAAGAAGATGGTGCTGTCATGTCAAATGAGGAGTTAAAGGTTAATATGATTTTCATCTTTATTTTTGACAGGGGGGTTTTTTTAGCCATTTTTTCGTTTCTGAATATAAATTATCTTTGACAACTACTAACATTACCATTTGTACAAATAACAAATAATAGAGCAACTTGTGCATTTTTTTCTTGGCTGGTAAAATGATAAGAAAACTCTTTGGCATCTGTAAGCATTTTCTGATTCTGATGTTTAGGTCATGATACAACGGCGTTTACACTCGCTTGTGCTGTTTACGAGTTTGCAAGAAATCCTGTACGCAAATACTATACAGTTTGTTTGTTGTCGCTCATAAGCGCTACCAAAACCGTCAAAACAGTAGTAACAATTATTGTGTGATACCTTCTTTTAGGACATTCAAGAAAAAGCCAGACAAGAAGTGATCAGTATCCTTGGCGACGAACCTGAAGATGTCCTTCCTACTGTTGAGCAAACAAAGCAGATGACTTATCTCAACCAAGTGATGAAAGAGGTATGTCGTCGTTACGGTTAATACAACAGCAGCAACTTTAGACAACTATACATTGTTGACTGAACAATTCTTTTATAACATTGCCAATATGTAATGCCTTGTGATGTACTCATCAGACACTGCGACTCCACAACCCTTTGATCGCAACTACTTCACGTACTGCCACTGCAGACTGCGAAATTGGTGGAGTCTTCATCCCAAAGGGAACTCTTCTTGATCTGGATATTTACAACCTACATCGTAATCCAGCTTGTTGGAAGAATCCCGAGTCTTTTGATCCAGATCGTTATGCCCCAGGAGGTGAAGCTGAGCGTCAACCAGGCTCAGGATTAGCTTGGGTCCCCTTCTCTAATGGAGGTCGTCAGTGCATTGGAATGAACTTTAGCTTGGCTCAACAGCGAGTGGTATTGTCTATGCTCCGTAAGTTTGATGAAAATCATTCTTTTCTCTTCTTACTATTATTTGTTACGTTACAGTGCTCATCTGTTTTTGTCTACGCTATTCTTACAATATATACAGTGCGCAAGTATTCGTTTGAACAACCTGAAAAGTCGATCCACAAGGATGGTATTCAGAAACGTGGTGTCGCTTTCGGCATCATTTCTATCGACGACATGAAAATTAACTTTAAGCGTCGATATTAAGCCTTCGATAGGAAATAGTAGCAGGGATACTTTCTATTCAGGTGTATACTGTAACAGTTCTATGTGTAAAAATCTACTTTGTAATATGTAAAATATAAAGTTAAATCATCGGAAAATTGGTCGCTAGCAGAGTAAAGAAGATTCAGAAATAGGCTCAAAATTGTATATAAGAACTGTCCCTTTGATATTGCTGATAAATCCGGTGTATATCTGCAGCAGCACAAAAGAATTGCATTATACATAATCTAACAAATGAGCGGATCTAATTCAGTGGAAGCTGCTAAGGCAGCTGCTTAGGGAAGTATTTACGGTTGCCAGAGGCGGCATTCTTGCTCAATAGTTGGAAGCTAGCAAAATATGAACTTTTGATTTCACTCCATCTTTCCATCAAAAGAAGTGGCACTTGCTTTATGTACTATGTGAAGAAATTATTGATAATAGTAATACAGAGAAACGCAATATATACAAATTACATACGAACAGGTATCTAACATCATCGTCTATACATGGAGGCGAAGCCATTCCTGCGGATCTTCAACTCCAACAAGATCTTCTACTGCGTCTAGCAAATCCTGAAGTTCTTGTACAAAGGTACCGCTCGTTACGACATATGTACTATAGCGCAGGAACGATGGGTTCGTCAAATCTTCCGGAATTAGGCGGACGTTACTGTCCAGTGCTTGTACAAACTGACGACGAGCTGTACCAGGTGAAATCATGTAAGGCGGTAATGCCATTTTGGCTGCAAGTGTCGCAGATAATAGTTTGATCGTCGTCATGATGGATGCAAGCTATCATACATTGAGTACATAGAAAAGAAAGGTGGGGAGTATTTTCATATTAGCCAACCAAAAAGGATATATTCTTCAAGTAAAATATCGATTCATCACAATTACTCACATAATGGCGACGTTCTTTGTTCAATGTCGCGGCAATCTGTCGACGCCAAACTGGGCTCAGATCTTTTACTGCAAAGCCCTATGCAAGAGAAGAGTGATTGTTAGTGTCAGTCTGATGCATGATAAATTTATCCCGTCTTGATGCACCAAAAGATACCATGTCTGCCACGAGATCGGCCATATTATCGACTTTTTCCAATACAGTTTTGTAGACTTCAAAGGGGAAGCGGCCTCGTAAAGGAGGTTCAAAACGTGAATGCTTCAGGAATACTCGTTCATCAGCAAGTTGACGTTGAATGCCAAGCACCATTCGACGAAAACCTTTGGCTTGATCTTTGTTGAGATAGGAGCGATCCTCATACTCAACGATGAACTGAGAAGTGAGAATGCCGTACAATCGGCCAATGTCACGAAGCGTCTGTGCTAATCGTTTACGGAGCTCAACACGACCCACGTTGGGCTCTGGGATCATTGAGAGGACAGAAGCTGCAAGGACACCTGCTAATACCAGAAGCATTCGCTATTATACACATGGATTCATCATTCCACGAAAAAGAGGGAGAATTAGCATAAACAGTTACGGTTATATAAACCATTGGCTTTCTTTCCCCTTTTCCATATTTACCTTTCCTGCAACGGTCCATACTTCATCATTGCCCACCATACCACCAACTCTGTACTGATACTCGTAAATAATAACCTGTAAGAAAGTTAAACAACAGGAAGTCAGAATCCGTTTCTTTGTGATGGGTAATAGGTATTCTTACCAGGAGCATGGTGATGATCGTTACAATGCAAAAGACGCGCAGCGTGGGTCTATACATCATGTTGTAATATACAATAACGAGGACCACATACATAACGATGCCCAGACCGTATGGGTTTCCCTGGCTGATTTCCCATACCACAATGCCTAGTACACCGCCAGCTGCGGTTCCCAACGTTTTCATCAAAAGCCTAAATTTTTTCATATCAGCACTTTGATCACGTTATTCATTCACCACACAATCATCACAAAGGTTCTTAAGAGTGAAATACTTGCGAGTAAAAGAACATGCCCGTGCTAGGTACCATCCATAACATGAGGATAATCAAACACCATTGAAACCGCCATTCGATAAACCATTCTGCAGTATTCGGAAGATACACAGGTATGGCTAAGAGGACTGTACCTGCAGCAGTTTTAAAAGCAAAAAACGTCGTCGGCTCGCGCATCCATTGACGCGCCTGAAACACATCATACCAGAATTTCTGAACCAGAGTAGCCGGTGCATCCACATCCGGGTCACGATGATACCACTTCCCAGTGGACGAAAAAACAAATGCGCCGCCACCCGTACCTGCATGATTACCGTCGTTATGAGTGCTATAATCACCGCCAGGCACATCGCGTGCTCGAGTGTGCGTCCGCACCAGGGTCAAATCTGTTGGATCATCATTGCCACTATGATCATCCAAGTCTTCACCTTCCTTATGTGCTGCCGAAGACGTCCAAGTAGCTTCTGTATCCGTCAGCCATTTCCTAACCGACTTGTTTGACGGAAACCAAAGACGCCTTTGTGTTCGCGTGGTTTCGGCCTCTTCAACAAATTTGAGTAGCTCAATGACAGTGCCGGCATATTCTTGAATACCAAATCGATAGAGTGAGATCAAATGCAGGCCGCTAAAATGGCGTCGTAGCGGCGTTTCCCAATGTGTTGCCAGCACTGTCTCCATTTTCTGGTTCACAGCGCGATGAGATTCTTTTAACAGATCTTCAAGTTGGTCGGAGGTGATGTTATGCAGCGATGCTGTTGTTGCTGGTACAGATTTGCGTAGTCGATGGGTATAAAGTAGACGCGGAAACGGCCAAAGCAAACTGTTAATACTACTACGAGCAGGAACCGCGTGGAGCATCCGAAACCTTGCGATACAGTCGTCCATCGCGTCATGGAGTGCGTCCGTCAATTGCTGGAATACGGGTTTGAGATTTCCAAGTGCAGTCAACAAGTCGTCGTTTTCTCGATCAATTTGCTTTTCAACAGTTTCATCATGTATAACTTGTTCTCCCATGCTTTGTACACTGTACCGCAAGAAATCGCGTTTCATGATTTGGCTTACACCAATACCGTGTAACGGGTTCCTCATTGCCTTGACGAGTTTGGTGATTCTACTGATATCTTTGCCGTTCAGTCGGGAGAAGAGTATGTCCCGGTGCACGGCGCGTTTGCTGTCGATCAATAACAAGATGCTGCTTTGTACACGGTCGTGTAGTGATGGTAGCGTCGTGTTGATTCCAGTTGGTGACGTTGATAAGAAACCTTCGGCATGCTCTTTGAAAAAAAGATTCTGTCCTTCCAAAGCCTTTTGAAGAATATTCATGTAGTTGCTGATACTGTCGTCAGGCCAGATCAATGCTGCAATACCGAGAGCAATGATGCCGCCCACGGCAACAGGGATCATAAAGGACCACTAATATGTGGTTTTTAAAAGAGTGGTTAGGTACTGTTGTGGTAAATGAACTATATGTACATCCTAAAACTTACAACCAAGCTAGGTTGGAAACCACGCATTACAGAGCTTTCGGTCATTGTAAACTTTCACTATACAGTTAGAAGAAGAAGACTAATGTGCTAGACGAACCTTAAAAGAAAACTTACTGAAAGTACTATACATCCATTGACACATCCGAAATTGGCTTCAAAAGGAGGAGAAGAATGTTAACTTGTATATCTAAGTAAATGAAAAGATTATGAATTTACCTTTTGGTACTTTTAGTCGAGTTATACTGAACAAAAACACGGCTACAAGGAAAAATATGGCCAGGACAGCACTAGACTCGGGTTGAACAGTTACTGGATCCGCCGGATCGCGTGCCAAGTCGGCACAGTACATTGCTAGTTTCGTACATAAGCATATATTATCAGCCTGTGTTGTTGTCGTTGTGCGGCATCACCATCATCGAGTCATTTGCATCAAAAGGAATATCAAATACTACAAACCCAGAAAACTATACGCTGAGGCAAATAATGCACCTAATGTACCAAACATAACATCCTATACGTATATATCAGAGAAACAAAAGTTTAGTATGGAATCACACACACACACACACACAGAAAAAGCACACGGATTCTCTTCTTCTGTTTACCTCAAACACCACGCCAAAAGGTCTGGAAGGAAAGTAAAACACAAGCACGATGCAAATGAGCAATGTACCTTGACCAATGGCCTCTCGGCAGCGATTGTTCAAAGTCATTATAATTCCAATAAGCATTGCAAGTGACGTCTTGAGTGGTTTTCGTATTTTTCCAAAGGGAGGAGGACGTAGTATTCTTGTCAATAGTGTTTTCCATTTTGGTTGTGGTTGTGTGTTGTTGCTGTCAGTAGCATTATCATTGTGTAACGAGCTTTGTGATGCCGGTTTGCTCATTTTTTTTTTTACTTTGGCGTTTACAGTTCTTGTTTATTATTATTTTTTCTGGTAAAACAACGAGAAGAAAAGAAAAAGAAACAAAATGATATCAATATTCCTTTTAAGCCTTGGCAAATGACGGGATGGATAATAGAAAGGTTTTCTTTTTTCGTACATCGGGATTTTGTGTGGAATGAGAAAAGATCGACCCTCTCCGGATGAGGTGATTTCCCGTTCTTCAGGTCGGGATGATGCAGTTGCTACTGCATGACATTACACTAATGTCCTAATGTGATATAAGAATAAGTGCAAGTACCAACAAATCTCCCTTATAAGATGTAATCCTTCACACGTATATTCTCTTAATCTCTCTTTTAAGATTGGTTCTTGTCGCCTCAGTCACCCCGTTGCCTCCTCCCTTTCTGTCCATCGTCACCACGTCTTTTACTCGCCGCGAACCGAAACTGCCAATGGCCGGGTAAAAGAAAGATTACAGTAGATGGGCTGATAAAAAGTGCTTGCATATTTTTAAAAATCATTTCTACCTCGAATCAGAGAAAAAACAATAGTTTGCAACTTGTCGACATGAGCGGTTTGCTACTGCAACGGTAAGAAAAGAAAGCGGTTCCCGTGGTTAACAAATGAATAGGTTGCTGTGTTTACTCTAACGGTTGCCATAGTAACTCTGCTATGAGTTCTTTTTCGTAGAGTTAAGAATATATGAGGCATAGCTGTCATTAAGAGAATATGAAAGATCCAAGAATCAACACATTTTTAATCAAGATGAGCGAACTTGTTAATAATAATCGGACGGCTGTCAACCAATGATTTCACAACGCCTTGAAGAGCCTGAGTCATAACTTTTTTTTTTTTTGATCTGTGGCAAGCTTTCGCTAGATTTCTCAGCACCAATACCAGACAACAGAAATGCCCTCCCGCAAGCCCGAGTCTTTGGTCTGAGTAGTCGGCAGTTGGTGTAAAGTTCTTGAAAACCACCAAGATAAGTAAAAGTAAAAGGAAAGAAGAAGAAGAAGAAGGTTGGATAAAAATTCCAGTAAACATATTGCATTACATCAAGGCGAGGGACGGTGGGAAAATAAACTCGATAGCAGGGCATGTGAAAATGTGTAGTCATAGCGAGCGTTTAGTCGGGACTTACCGGTCAGCCAAAACCTGGTTTTTGCTTTTTCCCTTCTTTCTCTCTTTACTCAATTCTCCCTTCCACCCACTAATTATAAAACATGTTGGCCAATACTGCACGCACTTTTGTCAAGGTATGAAATTGTTTTGAATTGAGGAAAAAGAGAGGTGGGAGGAAATAATATAAATATGGACGGTTGTGTACTCTGAATCCCTTGGCTGATTTGACGTGTTTTTCTCATTACTAAAAAATAAACCAGGCACGACCCCTGTTCGCACAACGCTTCTATGCTACCGGCGCCGGTGCCAACACCTTGTTGGTCGTCGAACACAAGGATGGCGCCATTAGCGGTGCTACGTTGAATGCTTTGACTGCTGCCACGAAATTGGGAGGTACTGTCACCGCCTTGGTCGCTGGAGGCGAAGATGCCGTTGCACAGTCGATTGCCAAATACGCTGGCGTGTCCAAAGTCTTGACAGCCAGCGATGCTTCGTACAGCAAGAACTTGCCCGAAGACTTGGCACCTTTGCTTGTCCAAGTCACGAAATCCAACAACTTTACGCACGTGTTTGCTGGCCATACTGCTGTCGGCAAGAACGTCTTGCCACGCGTGGCCGCCCTTTTGGACGTGGCTGCTGTTTCGGATATCACCGGTATCGAATCCGAAGATACCTTTATTCGTCCCATCTACGCCGGTAACGCCATTGCTACCGTCAAGTCGGGTGATAACGTCAAGATCGTTACTGTCCGTGGCACTGCTTTTGAGGCCGCTCAAGAGGCTGGTAACAATGCGGCTGTCGAGGCCGCTCCTGAGGTCGCCAAGACTGGCGTCACTGAATGGGTCGGTGAGGAGATCCAAAAGAGCGATCGTCCTGATCTCGGTACTGCTAACCGTGTCATCAGTGGTGGTCGTGGTATGAAGAATGGCGAGAACTTCAAGTTGTTGTATGATTTGGCTGACAAGATGGGTGCTGCTGTGGGCGCTTCGCGTGCTGCTGTTGACGCTGGTTTCGTTGACAACTCGCTTCAAGTGGGTCAGACCGGCAAGATCGTTGCTCCAGGTAAGATTCTACAAAGGTGTAGCGCCATGTTCTTATTGATGTGATTTACTCAACTATATCCCTTGTTATGTATGATCTGTTCATTCATAGAACTCTACGTTGCTGTTGGTAAGTAATCGTTGATGCGCTGATTGATTTTGGATAAAATGGAATGGAGGGAGGAATGGGAGGCATTTTTTTCTCACGCTCGAATTATGTATTGCTCTATTTAGGTATTTCTGGTGCCATTCAGCATCTTGCTGGTATGAAGGACTCCAAGACCATTGTTGCTATCAACAAGGATGCCGACGCTCCTATCTTCCAGGTTGCCGACTACGGTTTGGTTGAGGATCTGTTCAAGGCTGTTCCCGAGATGACCGAAAAGTTGTAAGAAAAACCTTCACGCCGCCGACAACCCCGTATTTTTCTAGATATCATTACTATGTGTTTTTCCCCCCCTCCAACGCTTTTTTCCTTGTAGATTTCAAATCCTCCCCCTCCTCTTCTCTGTGTGTCTATCATCATCTTGCTGTTTCTTTGCCTATGAAAATATCAATGAAAGCATTTATTGTGGAATGTTTAATTGTCAGAAAAAAGGAGGAATATTAGCGGAGAAAAAGGAAAAACACGGGATGTAAGCAACTAACAAAGTTTAACTGGTTATTGTTGCTGGAAAGACCGTGTGTTTTGGAAATGACAACTGCCATACACGGACATTACGGACATAACAGAATGAATAAGCTCAAACTATTAGGTATGCATTCAAAGAAATGGGGATAAGGAACTTCTATAATCTAGCGCAAATAAATTTTCTCGAGGACGAGGGCGAGGGCGAGAGAGTTAGAGAGAAAGGGTATGTTTGCTAAACTTCCCCCCCCCGCCCCTGCTCCATACTCTCTCCTTTTAGTCATCATCTTGATCGTTGTCGTCGGTATTCACAGTGACATGGTCGAGGTACTCCTTATGGACAGACTGATTATCCAACATCAACGTAAACGCCTTTTCAACTCCTTTTCCGTCAAAGTGGTTGACATTGAAAAGTTTGGATGCCTGGTATTCCAACTCATAGTCTCGGCCGTTGTCATCCATGTTTAAATAATACTGGTGCCAGTCCAGAATGGTGCCCACTGGGTATTGTCTATTTTAGATAGCAATTGATGTGAGTTTTTCCTCACCCACACACAAAGACATGTACTGTTGTGACGAGCAAAAAAGGTACATACTTTGTGCCTTCCGTTTCGTAAGTGAACACGCGGATAGAAGGATTGAATGTAGGGATAACAGAGGGCGTATTGAACAGTGGAGTGATGAAATTACTGGATTTCACGGTCTTTCGCTTGATTGTCTTTTTCTTTTTGAGTGCGCTAAGCTGTTTGTATTTGCCATCATCCTCGACAATGGCGCTCAAAATATCATCTGCAGAAAAAAAATGATCAGAGATTTCTGTAATATAAAGTTTTGCTTGGCACTGCTACCGGTAACATCATACACGCAAACACTTACTATTATAATGACCAGCAAAATGCCCAACAACGGTCTCCTTGTAAGTACCGAGCAAGCTCAGATAACCATCCAGACAGTCGTCAGTATAGTAGGCTTTACCCTTTTTACTTGTAGGGGGGATATGTGCTCTATTAAAATTGACACAAGTAAAATAAAACAGAATGTTACTAAAGAACCCCTACCAGTTTTTTTTTTTTTTGCGTCATGAAAACTTACAAAATGTAGACACTATAACCTTGCTGACGCGATTCTTCCAAAACATCTTTAAGCCATGCCAAATGCATGGACCCTATGCCGTCAGGGCTCTTGCAATCGGCCTTGGCCTTTTTGTTATCCTTGTAAAAGAGCAATGTGTTTGTATGCACTGTGCGGATTTTGCCAGGCACGACATCTTCATAAAAATAACCTCCCCGAGTGTAATGGTGATTGCTCGTATTCAAAGCTAACGGTTGCCAAATAGATGCAATGGTTTTGAATTGCTCGTCGTTTTCGTCACAGCTGTTGTGTGGCTCTACGTCGTTATTGCCAATGACTGGATACTACAACAAACACAGACGAAATAAAATTATGCATGCACATTAATGCTTTGTTCATATATCACACTATGGTAAGATATATCGTTCAATTTGTACAAGTTCGGTGATACATACCACTTTGGGGCCAAAGATCTTGTTGAAATGGCCAACCACTTCTTTTTGTTCGTTAATGACGTTCTCCATTGAGCGTGGAAGATCATCGTCGCGATCCTAGTAGATAAGTTTTTGAAACAGATCTGTCAAATACAATTCATTTGCGGAAGAACTGTGAATGAAGCCCTTACATGGCGTGCTGAATCTCCAGTGTAAATGACAAAGTCAACGTCACTGTACTTGTTGGCGATAAAGTCAAAGGTTTTCTTCACCTAAGAGTTAAAAAGTAGACAGTGTATTAGGCTTCTGGTCACTGGAATAAAAAATAGTGCTGATGATATGCTGTTTATTTACCAACGCAGGCGATGAATCGCATTTGGTTCTAACTGCACCTAACGGGCCAGCATTACCGGTGCCACGGTGACACAGTTGCTCAGGATCAGATCCTTCCACATAACTTGAATCCAAGTGAATATCTAACCGTGCGTTATGATGATGGTTAGCATTCTCTTCTTCTCATCTTGTAAAGAAAGAGTGAATGTGTGTTACCTGTGATATGCAAAAATTTTCCTGTGCGTGCCGTAACCAATTGGTTGGCTACTACCACAAGCAAGGATAACAATAGCACCGTCCTTTGTAAAACGCTGGACATGTTTGGAATTCGTAGAGATTTAAAGATAGAAAAAGGAAAAAGAAAAGAAGACTTTCTTTATTTTTTTCTTAAAGTCCTTTTAATATTTAAAATCTAGCATTTTTTTTTAGAAACAAGGAGTTGAAGGGAAAAAGTGATTAACGGTACTAGTAGTAGTAATCAGGTAGTTGTAGATGAATAACGAATACGTACAACAACAAAAAAAGATTAATGCGTAATGGCGCTCGCCTTTATTAACTACAGATGTACGCAACGATCATGAATTGCAAGATATGTATCTTATTCAAGCAAAACAGCAAACCAAAGCAATAATCTAATATTGCCTATAATTAAGTATGTTTCATATGCTCGCTAACTCCCTTTCCGGGTATAATACCTCCTAAGATCTCTTTGTATGGAATAATATAGAGCATCAGAGCTTATTGGCTGTTCATGCCGTATTAGCCCCTTATGGACAGGAGACACCCTTTTTTTTCCCTTCATGTGTCATATAAGAAAACAATTGCGACAGTAAATAGCCACGGCCTTTATGACATATAATGTAAAACAGCAATGAATGATTGATGATTTATGTACATCATTTTTTATATAATGTTTTCAAAACTTAAAACGTAGAAGAAGGGTAATTCTCCAATGTTACAAAGCGCTTATCCTTTATATATATTAAACGTCATATCTTTTTTTCTTCATTATTGATCATGGCCCGTGTGTTATACTTGCTCGCATGATGAACTGTAAGTTCCTGAAAAAAAAACAAAACGAAAATCTATTTTTAATAAACTTTTCATATCTCCTTTTTAATTGTGTGTCGTAAAACGGCAGAGCTAAAGGTCCAAAAATGTGAGGTGCGACTTATTGCTGACGATCAGTCCGCGAATTTTTTCTCATTAACTATCATAACAAGTTTGATGTCTAGACCCTCAAAAAAAAGTATCGCGTAAAAACCAATGTTTTCATAAAAGAAGTTATCATAGCAGTAGCTTTAGTAAACTAACAGTGATGGATTTTATACGTATGTATTAAGCAGCTCATCATGGAGCGAAACAAAAAGAAGGTTGCGAATTTTTAATGAAAACGTGGCAGTAATACATGACATAACAGCGTGCATTATTACGGGTGGCGAGACCACCGAGCGTCTTTGGTAGTATGTAATAGCGACTCACGCCGCTTCTTTTTTTTTCTTATCTCGTGACATTTTATATGATTAGGGGTATCAATAGCGATCTTTTTATTTAAAAGTCAATACCGCATCATGTTGGATGAATAGAAAAGAAAAGATTACGAGTTATCTCTGTTATCATCCAGCCATCAGAAGCCATAACGTAGTGACAAAATTATTTTAAGCTAACATAGATTAGCTGGTTCCCATAGCAACAAACGGGTTCTCATCTGCGTTTGTGTTCTACCGATAACCAATACTACTTTTAAGTTATGTTCTGGTCTCCATAGCAACGGACTGATCACCGAACAACGAGCAAAAGCTATACGGTGTCATTGATGTTCCGGGACCTGCGTTTTGTCCGCGTAATGATAAACATTGGTGCTGCTTTTTTACTTGATTCTTTGGTAGCCTCCAATTTTTTTTCTTGCGACAAAGCCTCAATGCGTAGTATATTACAGTGCGTATAAATTTCTATCCCATCCATGGTGCTGTGTTTAAATGTCGACCAGAATTGCGAGCGCAGACAAAAAGAGCAGCCGTCGTAGTAAACTCTTTCTCTTGGTTTTCTAATGTTTGTGCTATCAATCTATGTACTGTAAAGCTATATATATGAATGCTTGTCATTATCATCGAAATCATATCCTATTTAAAATTGTTCTTGCTGAAAGAGAACAGTCAGAAAGAATAAAAGGCAAAGTGGCCGTATTTCTTGACCATAAATTAGATACAAAAAAAGAAACGCATGCTTAGCTAAGGTTACGTAGTACATTAAGTAATAAGTGACAGTCATGGCAGAAGCACACACACACACAACATGTGAGCGAGCGCTTGCCCTCATTTGAGAAAAACGATCTTATCGAGAACAAGAGTCACCACACAGCCTTTTCTCTAATATCTACTCAATGAAATACTAGGTCGTACCAACAACAGCAACTAAGAAGGCCTGCTTATTCCAGTCTGTCTTCTCATTTCTCTTTCATTCCCGATCCAGATGTCACTTGCCTGTTATTTTTTGGTTATCAAAAGCAAATCTGGGCTCGCTACTCAATTTACCAAATTCGATTTATTAATCCGAGACAGGCAGAGCAAATAACATGTATGCCGGCAACGTGCATAAATGCAAGCTGACAAATAGATTAAGCATGCAGGTTCGTTTACGTGCATTGTCCTGCTAAACTGCTGCTGTACTATGTGATGTTTATACATGTACGTTTTATAAAAAAAAAGCTGGCTGTTGTGTAACTAGAATTATTTCGTACGTTCTTAAAGTGGGGATCCAGCGAGTCCCATGACAGTTTTCTTTTTCTTATTGTTTTCCGGGATTTTGGACTCTATCCTGAAACGAATGCAGGTAGTGGGTGTCGAGGGTTATTTAATAATTCCAAATGGAAAGACACGCCGCCCATTGATCATGTGAATCGTATTCTTCTGACAAACAGCTTTCTAACGTCAAAACAAGGTAACACCACAGTTATCAAAGAGAAAATCTAGGTAGAGCGAGTATGTGGGGTGATCACCACGTTATTGCGTACGAAAATTTTAATGTAACGTGTTCTGGCCGGGGAAACCTGTTGTATCTTTACATCGTGAACCAAAAAAAAAGGCAGTAATGCTATTATGACACGACTATTATATTCAGGCCATTATGAGTCGCCTCCTTGTTCCCCCGACGACGACGACGATGATGATGATGCATCATTATCACTCCGCATTTCGTTGCTTGGAAAAAAGCCGAGACAAAAAGAGCCGAACTATTTAATTCGGCTGTATTTCCGTTTTCAGCCAGATACAAACCCATCGGCGATATGTGTGTGAGGGCGGGTGCCCAAGAGCATGTTTCACTACATTCGAATTTAATAAACGGCCCTTACGAGTGAGTATAGTACATAGTTAGCTACCTAGTATTATGAGAAAGAGAGAGAGCTTACTCCTTGTTCATATTAGCTCTCAGAGCATATTATGAGGGCTTGTTACTCTTGGTTTAGTTGAGAGGCTAATAGTATACAGACTATACAATAATAAGAATCAGAGTTACTATCTTATTATGAAATCAATGATTTGATGTTGATAAGTGAAAAAAAAACCGCACCACACACACACGCACAATCTTCCCCGCTCAGAGAGAAAAAACAGAGACGGCAATGCCTAAAACAGGTAAGGTTGTATACAATGACACCTGTGGCTGCATGCAGAAATGGGGCTTCCTAAGAGTTCCCACGTGGCTGCACCGCTTAGCACATATCCCAAGCAAGCCATCAAAAAAAAAAAAAAAACCGCGACAAAAGAGATGATGCGATGATTCAAGTAGGTTTAGCTGCAAGATGAAGCTGAGATTATGCGGGGAACAAGGGCTGATAAAGGCAGAGTATGTGTGTGAAGAGAGCGTTTTGGTTGTGATACAGAATAAGTAGCGTTTATATCGTTTCCTATCTGGGGTCACATTGATTCTCTCTCGAATTGCTTATGTACACACCATAGCGTGAGCAATCACTGTGAGAAATCCCAGGGCTGAGGTTGTACCTGTGCGTGCGTGTGTGTGTGTGGTTCATGTGTACACATGGAAGCGTGGCAAGTTGGAAATAAAAAGGTGGGGGAGGGGATAGAGTAATGGAGCTCTCCATGGCAACAAACAACAGCAAAGCGAATTTGATTTACAAAAAGTGTATAGAACGCCTAAAAAGGTGCAAAGTGCGTGGAACCTGCCTTTTTAAGCTTTCTCTCTTGTGCTTATCTGATACGCTTTCCATTGCTTGTATGTTCTGTGAGTGTGAGAGTGCTCTTTCTTCTCTGTGTACTGTGTGCTACTCTGGATACGTGCGCTGGCAGTACTGTTATAGAGATGCGGGGGGGGGGCGCTTACCCCCTGGGGATTTCAAAATAGAAAGTAGATGGAAGGGCAACATGCCCAACTAAATTAGAATAAACCTTTCTTCCATTCGAGAGAGGTCACTTCACTTGATACCATCAAAACATCAACGCATCATCATCATCATCACCACACATCTCCATCATCGGGGCTATCGATGGGCTGATTTCTCAAAAAAGCAAGTCCACTTTTTTTTTGTTCTCTACCTTTCTGACGGTCTCCCCCACTGCTATGAACTGAGTGAGCGGGGAGAGAGAGAGAGAGCGAGAGGAGGAGGAGGAGGAGGGGGGGTGGGACACAGGTTTTTTTTTTATTCTTGCGTTCAGATGATGATTGGATCGGTGTCAACCATAAGCCCTTATCGGAGTACAGCGTTGTTGTTGATTTTTTTTTTGCGTTACAAAACGTAGACGAAGGGAAGGGAGAATTTTCAAGACCCTTTTTTTTTTTTTTTGTAAGATTTTCCCAACTTCTCACGCGCGCGCGCCCACTCACCTCACTTCACTCCCAACCCATAAACTACCATCCACCTTTATTTTTTTTGTTTCTTCACTTCTTTTATTTTCAAACACACACACTTAGATTGCCCCTCCACCCCCTTTCCCTCCCCTCCTCCATGAACGAGTATATTTTTGCTGCAGGGGACACGACGACGATTGCTGGGACAACGACAACACATATCACGACAAACGACGCCAACACCAAACCTGTACCTCTTTATCACCATGAACAGGTCCCTTTCCACAACAGTGCCAGCGAATCCTCTTCATCTGCCTCGCCTCCCGACATGACCTCCCCTCCCCCACTCCATTATTTCCAACACGTTGCAACCGACGACGACTCTCTCTTTGCTGCTGCTGCTGCTGCTGCCGCTGCCACCACCACGCACTGCGATGCCAATGCGGACCCATGGCAACAGCCCCAGCAACCACCACAGCAACAACAACAACAACAACAAACCATGGCAACAGCCAATCCCATCTCATGCGATCTTCAAGAAGTGCTCATGTACTATCGTTCCCAGCCTGAGCTGTTAAAGTTGATTCTTTTAAGCAAGGTCGAGGAAGACAAACGGAGGACCGAAGAGGCCAAGTTACGGGCCAAAGAGCTCGACATGTTACTGTTACAACAGCATCAGCTGGCTGCTGCTGCTGCCACATCCTCGTTTCTCACTGGAGCACCGACGCTCCAAGAAGATCAACCCATGGCTGACATGTTTGCGACGACACATGCAGGAACAGAAAGTCGACAATCGAGTGCGAGTCCGCCACCTCTTCCTCCTCCATCATCGTCAGCATCTTCTTCTTCTTTCCACAACAACAACAATAACAACAATGCTATCAGTAGTCGTCGAGACTCTGGATCTGGTATACTGTTAGCGCCATCCGATGGTGAACCACCGTCATCGTTGGACGACTACAATCCTTTCTCTCCTGAAACGCTTTCGTCATCCTCCAACAATACCACGCCCAACAACTCTTTATTACAAATGAGCAGGTTTGTTTTGTTTGTTGTTTTAGTGTTTGCATTGATTGTGTACGTGACTAATAGAGGATGTGGGGGTGTGTGCTTTTCTCTCAATTATAAAAAAAAAACAGTTACGCCTCACCTTTGATGACAAACCTTGATCCCTCTCCTCCATCGTCACAACAACAACAACAACAACAACCATCGCAACAAGAATCTCCAACGAATGGCATGGCACGGCCACCGCCTCGTCGACGGCGAGAGATGCAGGCAATCACCAAAATCGTCGAGACGCGCGAATACCCTTATTTAGATGGCTATTTTTGGAAAAACAACGGCAACACGGTGCAGAAAAAGACAGGCAACAAAAGCATATACTACAAGTGTTCCAATAGCAGCAAGGTAACTTTTTTCCCCCATTCATCTATGGCGACCTAGAGGGGGGTGTTGTGTGTGTGTGTGTGTGTGCTAACCTCTGAGAGTGTGGATGATGATCAGGGCTGTCCAGTGAACAAGACGGTGACTTGGAAGGAGAACAGCGAGTATCTGATCAAGTACCGAGGGGAACACCTACAAGAGTGTGGCAAAGTGCAACGAATCGTTGATGTGTAGATAATACTATATTAAATCATATATATTTCTTTCCTTATATTCTTTCTTTACTCTTACTAACCCATTATCCATGATATGTACATTATTCATTTTCTTTTCTCTAACCAACAAAACATCCCATCACCCAAAGACACCCTCTCTCTCTCCCTTTCTCTCGAGCAAGCAACTTTTTTTTTTTTGGTCACATCGCAATACCCTATAAACACAAAACGTTTTACATCTTTTTACTTTTCATGAAAAAAAAATTCATGTATCTTTTATTACAGTGCATATCTCTATTTGGAATACGTTGTTCTCGAACTGGTCTTCCTCTGTTTCCGGCCGTCGATCACATCGGTTGGGGCGGGTCTGTGTTTTGGGTAGAGCGGGGAATCAGGTAGAACTGCCAATCGCAGAAAGACACAGAACACATAAGAGTGAAGCCTATGATCGATATTACCAAGCGCACATGCTGACAGTCGCTCTGTCAACAGAGAGAGATCGACATGCTTATTTTAGCGTTCATTGTTATAAAAGCTAAAGTTATTGCTGTCGTACGTGCGTGTCCATAAGCAGCAACAACAATGCACAAAAGAAGAAGAAGAGAGAGATGGGGGAGGCTGAATGATATACCGAAGCGACGGGGTACATTATGAGTAACTCAAATGCGCATTCTGATTGGCTCAGCGTCTTCCCCACTCGAACCCATTGGGAGTTGTTTGTTGTGTAAAAAAGTGTGAGTGAGTGTGAGAGAGAGAGAGAGTGTGTGTGTGTGTATGTGTGTGCGCATCTCAGCTACCAAAGGCAAAAAGCCAGGCAAAAAGGGCCTCTTGTCTCCCCAACCTCCTGAAAGCCTGCAATAAAGAGCGCCTTTTTTTTCTCACATACGCCTTTATCTCTTTCTGTTTCGTCCTCAGACACATACAATCACTTTCTTCTCTTTTCAACACTTCTTCATCTTCTTCGTTCGTCGCCTAGTGCCGAATATTAATAAGAAAAAGAAATCCAAGGAGAAGGAAAGTCTTGGTATTTTTAGAAAAAAAATAAATCAATAGGTAAGTTAACCCAAAACCCCGTTTTCTGTAGTTTTTTTTTTTTACTACTGCGACTGACTGACTGACTGACTGACTGGATTGCCTGACCTAGGACTATTCCAGCCTAGGCCCCACTAAAAGAAAGGAAATCCTCTCCCCCCCTTCCCCTCTTCGAAACAGGCACTACTACTATATCTACTGCTATTGTATTATTTACTACTCTTTGTTCCTCTTTATTTTTTTTTCGGTCCGTTTATATAACAATATAATCGAGCACACCATGTTTGCTACCTTGGAATTGCCACTTCGAGGTAAAATTCCAGTCTTTCTTATAATACATAAAGACCAGTATATGCCGATCCCTTTTTTCTCCTCATCAATTCATTGAGTTCGCTAACTGGCTTTGGTCTATCTGTAGACGACAGCAGACATAAACGATTGAAGGTGGGCCGTGCTTGTCATCCATGTCGGATGAAAAAGATCAAGGTACACTGAATGTCCTTTCTCTCCCTCTCTTTGTTATACATGACGAGACGTAACTAACAACTTCTTTCTCCCCCCCTCTCTCGGCCTGTGCTTGCTGTGTACTATGAAACATGGTCAGTGCGATGGAAAACAGCCTTGTATGCAGGTAAAGCATCGTATTTGTATATATTATCTTATCTCTTTATGCTATTGTTGACACATCTCTTTTTTTCTTTTCTCTCTTTCCCTCTCTCTCGGTAGTGCAAAGGTATTTGAGTAAACAAATGATCGATCTCGGGTCGGGTTGGCTTGGCTTGGGGGGAGGATGTATGTGTGTGGTGGGTGGGGGGGAATGCGTGTGTGAAAAGAACAGGAAACAAATGTGTTATGTGTAGTGTTGTGTTGTCTGTATGTGGAAAGCTTATCTTTTGTCCCCGATGTGATATATTTCTATTATAGCCAGACGACGGAAATGCATGTATCTGAAAAACTCAGACGAGACATACATCAAATTGGATCCCTTGATCGACAACGGCGTGTCCGATACGTTTCTTCAGGACATTGCAGAACGTGCTCAGGAGCAGCAGCAACGACAACAGCGCTTGTCCGCAGCAGCAGCAGCAGCGGTGGCGGCGGCAGGAGTTGGATCCGGGGAAGAAAAGATCTTCATGGCAGAAGACAAAAACGACACCTTGTTCTCGGGCGGATCGCCACCACACCAGCACAGTACCAGTAGCAGCAGTAACAACAGCGGGAGCAACAACAACCATAGCAACAGTAACCATAACCACACAGGTGGTAACCATGTCAACGGAACTGCAAACGGTACGAATGGGATCGAACGATCAACGACTCCTGGAGGTACTGCCAACACCACTAGCACAAACAGCAACAACACGAATCGAGCCAGCACACGACCAGACAAGATGATTGAGCAGCTCACGGATGGGCTTGTGCGTCTGACATTACATAACGACGCACCTCATCTCGACGACGACAATGTTACTCCATGGCGCAACTATGGCGACTTTGTGCGCTGGTCACCCGAGCCAAGTCTGCCACACTACTACACGGCACCCATTGATATGCCATCGCGGCCGATCCAGGAACATCTGATCCATGTGTTTTTCAGCCAATGCCATCCGATTTTGCCCACGATTTCGAGGAGCATGTTTTTCGACCACTTGAATGTCAAGGGTCCATTGATCACACCCTTGTTACTCAACATTATGTATGCGCATGCAGCCAGACACGTTCAGGACAGTGCTGTTCCGGGGAGCCATATTTTTTACAACCGAGCGCGGCGGTTGGTGGATGATTTTCTGGATGTGCCGCGTGTATCCACGGTGATTGCATTGCTGTACATGGCATCCTACAACAACAACGAAGATCCCTCCAACAGCAATCATATGGATCATTCACGTGTGCATCGATCGAGTCGTGCTTGGATGTATAGCGGGATGGCCGTTCGCATGTGTCTCGAATTGGGGTTGCATACGGCCAATTACAGTAGTCAAATGTCACAGTTTGATGTGGAGCTACGCAAGCGGGTGCTGTGGACATGCTATGTGATGGACAAGTTGGAAAGCTGCATGACGGAGCGGCCATGGATGTTACGTGCCAAGGACATTGCGTTGGATTTTCCAACGCCCTTACCCGAAGACGATGTACAGGAACGCAGTGTGTTGGAAGGATTTGGTCAGCTCTGTCGGTTGATGATTTTGATGGAACGTGTGATTCATTTCTTTGCGTACGACATCAAGAACAGAAACAACAATGCAAACACCAATGGCAGCAACACCAACGGCTTGTGGACATTACAAGAAGAGAATCAGACGTTGCGTCTATTGGACGAGGTTGGCCAGTGGCGCGACAGCTTGCCAGAAACATTACAATGGTCACCATCACACAACAATGTTCCTGCTTCATCCATTGTGACCAATCTGCATCTTGTGTATTACGATTTAGAACTGTCGTTGGTCATGTGTTGTCGATACCAAGACGAACGACTCCATCGTGAACGACGTCGGACGTTGGCCAATACAATCACCCATCTTGTCTCCTTGACAATCCACCATCCCCATCTCATGTATACCTTTGGCCTCACTGCATTCTCTGCTATTTTCGCTGCCCTGACGCATGCAGCTGATTTCGAGCATCCCGTCATCCAAATCGCCGAGGATGCGAAATTGCAGTTCCGCAAGACGTTGGAGGATGTTCGCGCTATAGTAGAACATGTGCCTATTCGCGACATGCGTAACTTTGCACGACTGGTCGATTTGACTTTACAACCACCTCATGCAACCACCTCAATCACGGACACGACCTTGCCCTCCATTCAACAACAACACATGTCTAATAGTAATAGTAGTAGCACAACAACGACGACGACGGCGAGTAGATTATCATACGCCAATGCATTTTCAGCCATTACGGATCTTGTTCAAGATAATAACAAGAGCAGTAACATGTTTGCTCCTCCTAATGCTGAACAACACGTTTCTGCAGCGGCAGCGGCAGCAGCAGCAGCAGCGGCTGCAGTCGCCATGTCCGAAGCATTTACGCAAGGACCAGCAACAACGACCATGGCGCCTTTCTCTACCACTGCCGGACTTGTCCCATCACCATTTGCAACGTTCGATCCGTCATGTTTGCCATCCTCATCCAGCACCTCTGCAGCAACAATGGCACAGGCAAATAAGGGAGCATCATCCGGTTCAGTATCATCATCTACTTCCGCGACGGAACCACCCAAGAGTATTGAGCCAGCCGATTATACTTTCGAACTCATTTCGGTTGCAGATGAATGGGCACGGACGCTCATGTACCAGTAACAAAAAAAAATCATTATCATTTTCCTTTACTAACCTTTACAACCTATCCTACTTTTATTAACACATATCACACACTGCAGTTCTCCCCTCCTCCCTCCGTCTTTCTTTGATATTATTCCTCACTCACACCTTTTTCTTACACATTATCACAACATATTACCAACATTTATCAGCAATCTTCTCTAAACATATCATGCTCGCACACACACACACATTTTATATACACAATACAGTACTGCATCCTGTTTGCATATCTCTCTCTCTCTCGTTCTCTCTCTATTTCTATATTTCCTCAGTGTTCATCTTTCTCGCCTCATGTTCTGTACATAATAACTTCTTTTTTTAAAAATGTTCCCCTTCCTTTATGTATAGGAATGTCATCATTTTCAGTATTTATAGCTCTAAAACCTGCTAATACTACACTACTTGGTAAAAATGGATCTTTCTGTAATACATTGGAAACCGATAACGCTTCCTCAAAATCCATCATTGTTAGCTGTATAAATTCATCAAACTTTGTTGCTATACCACTACATCAGTACGCTAATGCCTAGAAACACTTTAACAGATGTCTCTTCGAGACGTACACATCGACGTAATCTTGAATATGCCTAAATATAGTAAACGAAACAATTTTTCTTATGGGCTATTCCATTACCAGGAGGTTTGGAGGATCCCCCTTCACCGTCTCCCTATTCCTCGAGTCGACTAGCCACTTGCTTACAAATACAAACTTTTCCTTTCTGTTCCTACACTTGCTTACAAATACAAACCTGTGCTTCTTGCTCTTGCCGCAACATGCAGTCGTTAGTGTTACGTATAACGTTACACCGTCTGGCCCCTGATTGCGTGCTGTTGCGACATATAGTTGAGCGTTGCTTTTTCAAAACGAATCACAAACGCGTCTCGAAACTTTAAACTCTAATTTCGACGACGAACTATATAAACAGGGTGCACTTTCTTTTTCATACGTGTACTTTCTTTGTCTTTTTTTTTTTTTAATTTGTCAGCATATCCATCCCATCATGAGCCTCGCAAACCTCAAGCTTGTTTACTTTAGTTTTGGAAGTAAAGTATATGGCTATCGTCTTGATAATATCTTGTTCTTAGTTGTACCGATCCAAAAAAAGATTCAAGAGAAAAGTACTCACATATACTTTTAATTTTTTTCCCCTCTTTTGTTTAGCCGTGGGTCGCGGTGAATCCATCAAGCTGCTGCTTGAAGACGCTGGCGTTCCCCACGAGTACGACTTCATTGATCGCGACGCATGGGAGCCTGTCAAGCAAAAGTTGATTGACGAAGGCCATCCTTTTGCCTGTGTCCCCTATCTCGAAGCTGACGGCCAAAAGTACTTTGCCAGCACCCCAATCTTGCGTTTCGTGACAAAGAAATTGGGTAAAATTTTTAATCACCACGACTCTTGGAGGTCTTGTTTTTTTTAACCTACAAAGAAAGAAATGGTTTCTAAAAATCAAAACAATTTTCTTTGTGTACAGGCAAGTACCGAGGTAGCAACGATGATGAAGAGCAGTTCGTGGACGCCTGTGCTGATTTCGCTGATGATTGGTACTTTGCTCAGCTCAAGTCAATGTTGAACCCTGTAAGTCCACCCATGCAAATCGCCAAGACGCTGACGGTTGACCAATCTAAACTAAATGCTACTACTTTAGACTGACAAGGCTTTGAAGGAGGATTATGTAACGAATCATGCTCCGAAGCACTTTGCTCGTTTCGAGCGCATCTATGGTCATAACCAAGGCCCTTACATCTTGGGATCCGAGGTATTATATCTAAAGAGGTGAACTGTGCGTTTAGCTTATGCTAACATTTTCCTACCATTAGATTTCATACGCCGATTTCATGGTCTACCATACTATCGATGATCAAAAGCAAACCCAGAACCTCAAGGTAAGAAGTCACTAAAAGTCATTTCACAAAGCCTCGTCCATCGTTTGAACTAAACTGGAATGCTATTTTTCTTATATGTGCAGGAATTCCCCAACCTTGCCAAGTTCATCGAAGCTTTTATTGCCCGTCCCACCATGGCCAAATACCTGACTGTTGCTCCTCCCAAGACCGAGTAAAAAAAAACAGAACGCAAAAGGCACCTATTCCCTCTGTCTTTTATCAACAATATGACGTTATCATAATAAAAAAATCCCCAGATATTAAGAAGATTTATTTACTCCTTCCTCTACAACAGCCGTGTATGATATGCCCATTTGCTACGTTATTTTATTTGTCTGCTATTGTCTACCAGCAGTAGTGGCTCAGGCAAATAAGGGACCTTTTTTGAATGCGCTTCATCAAGTTCGTCGTCCACCAAAGCAACCGAGCCACAAGTATCCAAGAGTACTAGCTTGAGTTGCATTAACGTCTAATTACTGCTCAATTTAAGTTGATCTGTATGCATGGAAACTTTCAAAATTTCTAGAATTCTATGATGTCATTGATAAGCTATAAATCATGCGACCTTTTCGGTTACTGCTGCCAGGTCGTTGTGCTTTTGTCGTTGTACGCATACTGTAAATGTATACACATGCCTTTAGACGGCATTCACATTTTATACACTTACAAATTACATGGTTGCAGTGATCCATTAATTTAACTTGCCGTGGTTACCTTCCGTAATACCTCAGTCGACTACATACTACTCTTCCAACTCTGTATACTTGCTTACAAATATTTTTCGTCTGTATTGTTCTTCGGCCATCGGGTTGATGTTACACCACGTGCCTTTGCGACATTGTAGATCCAAAAAATGAAGAGGAAGAACCGGAACGTAGCTTTCGGTGCGATCATAGAATGTTCGCTCTATACGTAAATATGCTATATCTGTGTATTATTCATTCCTCCGCTACATATAAAAACTCTAACTTTAACTGGGAACTATAATAAGTGAGCGTTTTCACAGTTTCTGTGTGTACTTTTTTTTCCTTTTTCTTTTTTGGAGTCATCATCGTCATCATAAATAATGAGCCTCGAGAAGTACAAGCTTGTTTACTTTAACTTTGGAAGTAAGGACATAACTATCATCTTATAACTGTGTTGGTTGCTGACATTGGTGATTTCGCCAAACAGCCCGGGGTCGCGGTGAATCCGTCAAGCTGCTGCTTGAAGACGCTGGCGTTCCCCACGAGTACGAGCTCATTGATCGCGACGCATGGGAGCCTGTCAAGCAAAAGTTGATTGACGAAGGCCATCCCTGTGCCTGTGTCCCCTATCTCGAAGCTGACGGCAAAAAGTACTTTGCCAGCACCGCGATCTTGCGTTTCTTGTCCAAAAAATTCGGTAATGGATATGATTCACTCATACCTGAAAGCTATATTAATTCTCTCTACCCGACACAAATGCACTAGGCAAGTACAGAGGCAGCAACGATGATGAAGAACAGTTCGTTGATGCCTGTGCTGATTTCGTCGATGATTGGTATTATGCTCACCTCAGAAAATGGTTGAACCCTGTAAGCCAGTTCATACTGTCTACTAAACTACACACCGACTGTAACTGACCAACAACCACTTTAGACTGATGAGGTTTTGAAAGAGGATTACGAAAAGAATCAAGCTCCTAAACATTTTGCCCGTTTCGAACGTATTTACGGTGCTAACCAAGGCCCTTACATCTTGGGGTCTGAGGTATAATAGTATATTCGTTGATTGGTTGGTGCTTTAATATAAATTTTTGGTCCTGCTAACAACCTTTTTGCTTTTTTTATTCCACTAGATCTCATATGCTGACTTCATGGTCTTTCATACCATCGACGATCAATGGCGCACACAGAAGCTTAAGGTAAAAAGTCAACAAAAGCTATTTCCCAAAGCCTTCGTCCATCGTTTGAACTAAACTGGAATGCTATTCTTCTTAAATGTGCAGGAATACCCCAACCTTGCCAAGTTCATCGAAGCTTTTAGTGCGCGTCCCAACATGACTAAGTACCTGACTGTTGCTCCTCCCAAGACCGATTAAGAAAAAGCGTTCATGTACATTAATAACAAGACTTTTACCTCGTCGCAAAAAAAACAAAAACTACAATAATAGCAATAAAAGTACAGATGTAGCGAAGATATATTTATACACTATAATGATGTGGTTTGGTTGGAAATTATGCTGTACAACAAAAAAAGGTTCCATGGCTCTATGTGACTTTTATGTGTGTGGTTGTTGGTTTTACTGGGACGACGTTGCTGTAGTGGTGGAACTGGAATTAGTCAAAGTGGAATCACTTGAGCTTTCTTTCCGTTGTTGTTGGGAACAACGAAGAGGTTCTTGTCCTTGATATTTTTGTTATTGATAGAAAAGTTAAAAATGTTGTCAGCAGCTTGAACAGTTTTGCCAACTCTAACCAATCTCTCTCTCTCGCTTTATTACCTGGTTGCGATTTTAAACATTGCAAGAAAACGCCGAATGGCTTAGAGACGTCCATAGGCCAGCTAGACAAGCCTACAAGAACGTCTTCTAAATGACCGTTACATCGATGAGGTTGTTGTGGAGTATCGGAAGGACCATTGCTATGCTTATTAAATTCTGGCATTGTGGGGTTGGGTATTGTTTTAAGGAACCTCCCTTATATTTTTGACGGGCATATTCTTTCTTGTTGTTCCCCACCGGTCTCCCATTGATTGGTCATGTGGAAACTCCGGTTTGGTTTGCTGCCGTGACATGTCAACTTTTTTTTTTTTAACTTTTTCAATTGCAATGGACGCCACAACGGTGTTAAGCATGAATAGTTTAGGATAGTACACTTTGCATTGCTTAAAACCTTTAATAATAGCCAACATGGTTTTTGCGGCTCATTGCTTAAGGGACCCTTTCCCTTATTGTTTGTTGCCAGTCAACGTGAGGAGAGAGTTATATTCTCGATGACCAGCATTGTTAATGATAAGTGGTACGATAACAGTAAAGTCCCAATATGTCTTGATTTGTGGAGAGTAGCTCTAGTTAGCTTTTGCTTAAGTGACTAAGCTGTCTTATGTATAAAAGGGCTGGTCTAGCCTATGGGAATTATTCCGTAACTGCTAACGCATATCACACGTTGCTCTTTTACGAAAGAACGTGTACATTTAGGGAATAAACTCATTAATCATATAAGAGTTCAGAGTTTTCACGTTAAACAACAAACAGTGAGAGATGATATACACATTTAGAGAGAGACATACTACTTCTTCTCGGTAGTAACCAGTTTGTGAGTTGCATTTAGAGCAGTTTAGCATGCATAGTTTACTTAAAGTGGTTAGTTTGTTGGTGGTGCGCAATAATGATAATGCAGAAATGAAAGCATGCTCATTACTGCTGCTTATTTGTGTAGTCAGTGTAGTAACTTTCACCACATATTTGCGTGAATTGTTTGTATATCTCCATTACTGATCACGAAGGAGAGTTTATTTTCACATATCTCCAGCATTTACCAGCGGAAGAGTCGAACGATTCAACAATAATGCGTACCACATTGTCAACAGCACAATAAACCAAATGCGAATTATTTGCCAAGAAACGGAACAAAAAAAGTTCCTTTTTAGGTTGTCACCTGTAGCCTTTGTGTGACGCAGGTCGCGTTTCGTACCAATATAACAAAGGCGGTGTCGATCATTTTCATAATAATCTTATTGATAGTCACAAAATAGTAATAAGAAGAAATATAAATGAGATTCTGCAGTAGGCTATTATGTACTATCGACGGTGTATAGACACATTTGGGGAGATAAAATCCAAGCGCGTCCGGAAGAGTGGAGTTAATTTTAAATTACTTGCATCAGATACGATTATGATGTGGTTGAATGTTTCGCTGTCGCTTGTTCTCGGTAGTTACCGATGATGCTGTTGGCTATCTTCACTGTCATCCTCCGGCAAAAAGAAGTAAAAAGCACGACGCCAAGGAATTGAAATTTACCTTTTTCGGAAGAAAATAGAGAGAATGTGTTTGTGCGGCGATTCAAGAACAGGTCGCCGCAACACAGCAGGGACCGGAAGGGTAGATATCAAGCCCTACTACAGAATAAGGCACTCAAAGTGGGAAACAGGGAAGTCTTGCAAGTGTGTTTGACCTGAATCTAGGGCAGCAGTTACCACTGAAAGCGGAAGCACACGTATTTGTGTTGGAGGGAATAAACAGAAATTAAACCCCCTGTTGTCATAATAATTATGTCAGGGCTCCGAGGCGTGCTGTTTTCAAATGGAGTAAAAAGACTCGCCCGACAAACGCGCGCTCTAGCTTTCTTTGCTCTCTTTTTTAAACTTCTTCCTGCTTTCATTCATACACACCCTCTCTCTCTCTCTTCCTCCTCTCCCTCTCGTTTTGCCCGTTACCTAAATCCCTAGTCATTCATTCAATGCGACGTAGCACGTCCTCATACTTTATAATACTCTCGGCAGTCTGTGTATTCTACTTTGGGTCCCTCTACTGGGTATCACGAACATCTGAGCCTGCATGTTTCACTGTCGTGCACGAGGACAAATCGATGGCACAACAGGATGCAAAACTCGTCATCTCACCATCTTCTCCAGAGGAGAAGCTATTGCAAGATGTCACAAGCGGTAGAAGCCCAATTCAGATTACTCCACCTTCATCATCCACCCAGCAGCAACAAAAACAACAGCAGAAATCCAACGAATCGTTCCCTGTTGACAACAGCAACGATGATACTATTCTTGCGACAACATCAACCAATACGACGAGCACTAGCAGCCCTAATGTAGCACTACCTTCTCAGCATCAAGACAGCAGTTCTTTACTACAACTAGAAGAAAAGCGAGCCAATGCTGTTATTGTCATTCTATGCCGTAATAACGAATTACGACCGATGCGACGCACCATCCGAGAATTTGAAGAGTATGTATACAGAAGTTACACGGAGGAACAGTGGGGGAAAGGAGGCGAGCGTCTTACATTTTTGCATTCAACTCATCCCTATCTTTCTTTACCAAAATATAGTCGGTTCAATAAAAAGTATCAATACCCGTATGTTTTTCTCAACGACGAGCCATTCACCGAGATTTTCAAGACTTCCATTCGACAACTCACCGATGCTCCTATTGAATTCGGGTTGGTCCCCAACTCCATGTGGTCCGTGCCGGACTCGGTCAACCAGACCGTCATGAATGAAAAAATGTCAGAAATGCAATCGCAAAACATTCTCTATGGCGGATCCTTATCATACCGCCACATGTGTCGTTTCAATTCTGGCTTCTTCTACCGTCATCCACTTATTGCTAAATATGACTATTACTGGTAAAGTGCCATGTTTTTCCGCTATCAATGCCGCTAGTTCTTCTTACATATAAAGCCGCTCATGTACCCTTTCTTAATTTAACCAGGCGTGTCGAACCAGGCGTCCACTTTTACTGCGACCTTGACTATGATCCATTCTTATTTATGCAAGACAACAACAAAAAGTACAGCTTTACTATCACACTCCAAGAGATTCCACAAACGATTCCAACGCTTTGGGACCACACCATGAAATTCGCTCACGCAAATAACCTGGAAACAAACTTTTTACGCATGTTTGGTGACGAGGAAAACGGATACAACATGTGTCATTTTTGGTCCAACTTTGAAATCGCTTCTTTGGATTTGTGGCGAGATAATAGATATCAGGTACAATAACTTTTACCTAATACTATCTTGAAAGTAGTTGTTTATTACGACTATAACTATGTAAACTACTTTTATCCAGACTATGCTTATATATGACTTATCAATTCTTATATTACTATGATTTAAAAAATAAGGCATACTTCAGTTACCTGGATTCCACGGGCAACTTTTTCTACGAACGATGGGGAGACGCAATTGTACATAGTCTAGCAGCCGGTATGTTCTTGAACAAGTCTGAGGTGCATTTTTTCAATGATATCGGCTACAAGCATGATAACTTTGCTCATTGCGTGGACGACGGTATCTTTGGCAAGTGCATGTGTCCAGGTAAGCCATACCGAAAGAACCCGTTTCTTATTTGGAATGCAACTGTGATTACGATAGCGTTTGACTAAACAAACCAACGATCGATGATAACGATAACAAAACAGAGGACACTGCCAATTTTGACTATGGGTGGGGCTCATGTCTGCCGACGTGGAACGAATTTCCCGAAAACGGTGTACGATGGGATTTCAAGTCGAACGGTGATCAGATTATCGGTGAAGAAGGAAGGGTCGTCTCAAAACCAGAGTACGCTTTATCCAAAAAGAAATCATCATCGCCAAAAAAGTCATCCAAATCATCGTCATCATCATAGTAGCTATTGTCGTTGTTGCGCAGTATAACATATACCTAAAAATCAATCCTCTTTTCTGTTCTCCCTTCTCCTTTGCCCCGAGCGCCCCGCCAATCATACTATAGCCTTCTGTATGTAAAATTTCTTCTTGATCTGTGTCTGCAAGTACATCAAACAACTATTAAAGCAGAATAGTCCGACGCCGCAGTGCTCTTTCCCCGTTTGGTCCGAAGCAACTGATTGGCTATAAATTTGGGATGCTCCTGCGTTTTACTGTGTCACCTCGCATCTTGTACCTGTTTTCTCTCTCACACTTTTTCTTTTAATGACAAGCGATAGCTCACCTAATTTTGTGGGATCACTAGCACGTATAGTCGCGCCTGAATTCCCTCTAATTCTTTCACTTATATTTGGCGGTTGCTGCAGTAATGTGTTTGCTCTAGAAGTCATTGTCAAGTAAGTGCCTCAATTCGCACCTTTCTCCTTCTTACACTTTATCGTACACGATCTGAGCACCAGAGCTAATTCATTGACTTCTCTTAAAATCATATAGAGATGTCCCTAAAAGTGGTAGGCTATACAGTTTTCACTATGAGGGATCAGCAAGGGAAAAGCTATACGTGTTTCTAACGTGTTACCTCTTCTTTTGCGCGTCTGCTGTTTTTCTCTGCAACCAGGGCAGCTAGTGACATTCGGCCAGTTTGCTTTTGTGGCATTAGAAGGGTTACGCCATCACCTTGAATGGAGTCGCTACGGACCGCGACTAAAGCCAACTGTAGTCCCGCTTTCTCGCTGGCTACTTCTTGTCTCTATATTTTTTGTTGTATCAGTGCTTAACAATTTGGCGCTTGGTTACCGGATATCCATGCCATTGCATATCATTTTCCGCAGTGGTGGTTTGTTTGCAAACATGGTCATGGGCGCCGTGATCTTGGGGAAAAGGTAATCGTTTTCTCTCCCTCTCTCTTTCTCTTTCCCGAAAGATAAAGGCACATGGCATGAACACCCAGGGCGACTCAACGTTGCCATCTTCTTTCGCTATCAGGTATCCGAAGGGTCAAGTGATTGGTGTTGGATTGGTTACAATGGGTGTTGTCTGGGCAACGTTGGATAACGCCAATCCATCTGCAAAAGGGGTAAAGTGTGATATGCTTTCTGTATGTGCGTGCGTGCTGTGTGCATATCGGGACTGCAGCTGATGTCCGTGAGCTTAAATCATCATCATCTCCAGGGCGAAGATCAGGCAGACACCGGCGAGTTTCTGATCGGCATTACTATTTTGGTCATTGGCATGATTTTATCAGCTGGCATGGGATTGATCCAAGAAGTGACCTACAAGAAATATGGCAAGCAATGGCGAGAAGGACTTTTCTACACGGTAATTTAAAGAGCAAAAGTGGGAGGGATTCTCTAAGGATAAGAGTAGTAGCTTAATAATGTAATAATCATGTCATTTCGGGCCTATGAGACTTACTGGAAGTAATATATTTTCGTAATATTATAGCATTTTTTAGCTTTGCCGATGTTCGTGTTCTTCTACAAGGATTTGATGGAAAACGTCGCCGTATACAATGCTTCGCCTGCTGCGCCACTTCCAGTCGTTTTTAAACAGGTACCCGTGTTGGGCCAGATCCTCTCGACCTTGCTTCCTGAACCGATCCGATCTGTTCTGGATACCATTGTTGTACCCAAATTATGGGCGTTCTTGGCTCTTAATGTGCTAACACAGTAAGTTTTTTAAAATTAGTTTTGGAGAAAAAAAGTGTGAAGCGGTGTGACTCCTTGTATTGCCTCTGCATATGAAATTGATTTTTGACACCTCTCTAGATATGTGTGCATTGCTGGCGTGAATCGTATGACCGCAGCTGCTTCGTCGCTGACACTAAACCTTGTCCTCAACCTCCGCAAGTTTACTTCGCTGTTGATCTCCATTTTCTACTTTGACAACGATTTTGGCGTGGGCGCACAAATGGGAACGGGGTTGGTCATTCTCGGAACAATCGTATATACCCATGCGGGCATAACGTCTTCGAGGAAACCCAAAGAAACAGTGTCCATAGACCAGAAAAAACAACAACAGCAGTCGCCCGCAGCTACTGCTACTACTGATGGTGACAAAAAGACAAATTAGCTTATATGATTCTCACACACAATACACATGTATCCATACATCGATTACATTAAAGCTGTACATACATAACCCTTGAAGCCTTCACAGTAGAAAGAAAATCCCAGAACAATGCATATTGCATTATTACCACATCGTGACATGTGGTATATAGTAGGTATTCCACATTATTTATTGGAGGATGGCAATGGCTGGATAAGCTAAATGTATGGCTATAAGCAGTAGTAATGATAGCAGTAGTAGTAGTTAAGTACAAAAAGATCGGATATATTCAAATGCTGGTATAACACGATTTGTATTCACACATGTTGTCATGATTCAATTGCTACTTGCGATCAAGTTGGACGCATGAAAACGCTTCTTTTGCAGTAGCTGATTTGTAAGCCCAGGCGACACAATAATGAGCAGCAAGCAAATGCCATTCTTCCAGCTCATCCAAAATCTCAAGCCTTGCCATTCTTGAAATATCACTTCGATCAAGATATTGATCGTGAATTGTGTTGGTATCCACAGCTTTTGCTCCATCCCATTTAAGCCGAGTAAATCGCGTTTCTTGATCTTTTAGTTCGGGATATGCATGGATTCCTTTAAGCTCAATTTGCCGGCTCTAAATAGATTGATTAATCCGCGTTTTGTATGTATATATGTTGTAGACCCAATTCACACTGAGAGAACAAAAATATCAAATGCAAACCTGTAAGTTTCGGATCATGACTTTTCCAAAGGAGTCAGTT